>NW_027185712.1:24545614-24581005 GCF_028583685.1 Petaurus breviceps papuanus
CTCTCTCTCTCTCTCTCTCTCTCTCTCTCTCTCTCTCTCTCTCTCTTATCAACTTGCAGCTTTCATTCACTTCTTTTCTTGCCTTTGCTCCTTTTTCTGTGACTCTATCAGTCTTTCTTTGGTTTTTGGAGAGGGATTGTCCAGATGCAAAAGGAAAGAGGGGGGAGGGGGGAGGAGAGGAGAAGAGTGTTGTGTACGTCTGTGTGTGTGTGTGTGTGTGTTGTGTGTTTGGAGTTGAATTGAGAACTAGAAGAGGGAAGATGATAAGCGGCTGGCTTTTGGGTAGCTAGGTTGTTGCAGCAGCTTGGACCCCACTTAGCAGATTGTTCAGAGCGATTGAGGCAACAGCCAAAGGGTAAAGGGGGTGGGGGGGGGGGGGTGGGAATCAAGAGTCTCAGTAGGTAACCTCCTGCACTCAATGCGATTAGATTCCGTCTCCATTTCTGGCTATGGAGAGCCCTAGAGGAAAGAGAGGTTTGTTAAAAGCTGGAGGTGCCAGTCTGGGGTAGGGGGAAGGGGGGGGGCGCGAGGGTTGTCTGCTCCCAGCACCCAAAGCGCAAGAGTGGGAAAGCGAGTGAGGGGGATGGGAATCTCTAAAAGAGATCGGGGAGTGGTTGCTGTGTGTCTGGGTCTGGACACGAGACTGATGGACTGATCCTTCCTGGGGGCTGTGGCTACGAGGAACCAAACTCCAATTTTCCTCTTGGTAACTGATCTAGCGCTTCGTGTTCTTATTTTCCTATCAATCTCGCTTTCTGTTTACGAACACTTTTCTATTACTCCCTCTCTACTCCAAGTTTGCTTTCTACGAGTTGCTCTGTTTCTGACTCTCTCCTACTTCGGTTGTCTTTGCTCACCTTTTAGACAGCTGATTTTATCTTAAGTGAATTTAGTCATACTAGACTTTTATCTGACGAAAACTGTCACAAAATAAAAAGACGAAACTAGGAGAACTGCTAAGCATGTAAGAAGCCGGACCAGGTACCTTTCCGAACTTGAGATGCTTTTGAATTTGAGATTAATATGACTTTTTCCGTCGCTAGAACTTTGTTTACTTTGACTTCCCTAAGTTGCCAAAGTTTTCACTAGAATCATATGAAAAATGCTTCATATTGTATTACAAAGAGAGGGAGGGGGAGAAAAGTATGATTTGTTCTAAAATAAATTGGACTTTTCTAAGATTTTTTTGGGGGAGGGAAGTTAGAATTTAAATTCCTGCTTTAATTCGTGGCAGGAGAAATAAATAGGCCGGTCTTTTCTAACACATCTATTTTCACTTCTGAGTAGTAAGGTAGGGGTTTAAACTGTGGGGTGTGTGTGTGTGTGTGTGTGTGTGTGTGTGTGTGTGTGTGTGTGTGTGTGTGTGTGTGTATACAGTGCACTTACTTCTAAGTGCCGGACCAATGGATAACAGATAGGAATATTAGTCTTCTGCTGCTCCCCGATTTAAATTTCTTTCAAAAGATCTCTGAAGATTAAACTAACCTTCCTAGAATGTCTAAAATAAATATATGCCTAGTGACACATGAACTCTCAGTTCTATTCCTTTAACTATTATTGTGTCAAGTTATCAAACTAAAAAATCTTCAATTGCACCCAGACAACCTTCCAAATTTCTTATTACAAAAGCAAAGCAAAACCTCCATGAAACCTACCTTTTTCCTCTTGCAGAAGAGTTGCCACAGAAAATGATAAGAAATTGACAAGTAGTCTCTTCAAGAAAGAACTCAGAAAAGAGGAGACAGAAATAGCATTTTAAAATAACCCAAATTAGAGGATAAAGAAAATGCCTGAAACTCCACTGCTGTAATAAAAGATAAAAATGGAATTTAGCCCTGAAATGTCTTTCTAGGTGCTTTCTGCCTAAACCTTCAGTCAAACATTTTGGAGGAAATAAAAAGCATCTCTTTGCAACTTTTCAAAGTCCAGATGTTTCCTTTACCAATAGTTATTTTTGATCGACAAATGTTTACTGATTGAATGAATGAAAGTCATTAAATTTCCCTCTTAAATTAAGGCCTGATGCAAATGTCTATCATTTAAGGAAATGCTATGGGGATTAGGTGATGCGGTAATCCAGTACAGCTCTATTTAAAATCTGGTGAACATATTAACAAACCATAATTATATTTGGGGTTAAATAAAAATCTTGCTCACAATGTCTGTCTGTCTGTCCTTGTGTTGTGTTGTGTGTTTCATAGTTCTAAGAAATTGAATTTCATATCCTAATTCAAAGCTTGGGTTTTTATTATGAGGTATTTGGAAGTCAGAGGATAAAGTTGTGTGAGAAACGTCTGGACAATTTGCAGTAATAATGAGGCCTAATGAGGTTGTTAGAAAGATAAAATGTTATTTACCAAAACACCTGATGGGATAATTTGACTTGCTGTGTTTTACTACTGATGATAAAAAGAATATTGATTGCAAATAAATCATGGCCTCTAAAAGCTTGCAAACGGTTTGTGTTTGCTCTTCCAGATCAAAGCCAAACTTAAAAGATAAAGTACCCAAATAGCATTTCTAGAAGGACTGAGTCAGTTTCTATTTCTTGAAGCTGATTTCCACTTTCTTAGAAGTTAATATTTTACTGTATGCCTTTATGCTTATAGAAAAGGCTGTAGAATGGATTTTGTTGAATTTTTGTTTTTATTTATTTTTGTTTTTTGGAAGAGTTTGTGGAGAGGACTGTAATGCAAAATTACCTGTCCACTGTAGTATCTTATTTAAATACTTGTTAGCATTCCATTAAGATTGATTTGAAGCTAAAAGGACATTCTTTTTTTCTTTTTAATTTGGAGTGGGATTTAAAAGATATGTAAAAGGAACCTGGCATTATGTTTTCCATCCCCAGAATAAAATGGGTGTTGAGGGGGAGGGTATGAACTGTTTATTTTGCTACTTGATTAAAAACAAAACAAACAACTTTCAGTTTTATAATTCAAAGACATTCATTTTAGCTGAAGATAAAGTAAAAATTAATCTTTTATTACATACTTTGATCCTTGTTTGGTGGGAAGGAGGTATGCTGAGGAGGAAAGGGAAGGGAAGATAGGTGGATAGAAAATGAGCCTGCAGTTATTTTAGGGAAATGCTAAGTTTAGTTGTTGCCTTTTCTCCCACTTTAAAAGTGTAGAGTATCTTCAGGGACAAAAATTCTAATAAAATATCCTGCTTCCCTCCCCCCCCCACTTTGAAGAGAGTTATAGTGGTGGTATGGGGGGGGATGGTACTACTTTGGTGGTGGGGGGAAGGAGGCTATGTATTCTCAATGCTTCCTAAAAACTTGAGGGTACATTGAGTGACATTGAATGCAGATAATCTAACCCTATGAGAAGGGAAGAACTGTAACCTGGCTATACTTATTATGGAGACTCATAGACTCTCTCTCTCTCTCTCTCTCTCTCTCTCTCTCTCTCTCTCTCTCTCTCTCTCTCTCTCTCTCTCTCTCTCTCTCTCTCTCTCTCTCTCTCTCTCTGTCTCTCTCTCTCTCTCTCTCTCTCTCTCTCTCTCTCTCTCTCTCTCTCTCTCTCTCTCTCTCTCTCTCTCTCTCTCCTTCGTTCCTCCCTCCTTGAATATGTCGCTCCAGGGTTCTCAGTATGAACTTAAAGACAATCCAGGAGTCCACCCTGCGACCTTCGCAGCCCATACTGCTCCTGGTTATTACCCCTATGGACAGTTCCAATATGGGGACCCAGGGAGGCCCAAGAATGCCACTCGGGAGAGCACCAGCACCCTGAAGGCCTGGTTGAATGAGCATCGCAAGAACCCCTATCCCACCAAAGGGGAGAAGATCATGCTGGCCATTATCACCAAGATGACCCTCACCCAAGTATCCACCTGGTTTGCCAATGCCCGCCGGAGGCTCAAGAAGGAGAACAAAGTGACCTGGGGGGCAAGGAGCAAAGACCAGGAGGACGGAAACCTTTTCGGCAGCGACAACGAAGGGGATCCAGAAAAGACAGAAGATGATGAGGAGATCGACCTGGAGAGCATAGATATCGACAAGATTGACGAGAACGACGGCGAACAGAGCAACGAGGAGGAGGAGGAAAAGTCTGAGAATCTCAGGACCAGTGAAGAAGATAGCCTGGACAAGGAGAAGGAGTTACCCTTATCGGGACCTGAAGGACTTAAACCCAAAGACTCTCTGTCTCTGTCGAAAGACGCCTCTGACAGTAGCACACGGATCTTGAGCCCTAGCGGACAAAGCAATTTGCAGGGGCCACCTCATAATAAACCCAAGATCTGGTCTCTGGCGGAGACTGCCACCAGCCCCGATGGCGCCCTGAAGTCCTCCCCGCCTCCGCCTCCCCCTCCCTCTTCCCAGGTCAATCACACATCCCCTCAGCTCCAGCACCCCGCTTTCCTGCCCAGCCACGGACTCTATACGTGCCAGATTGGCAAATTTCACAACTGGACAAACGGGGCTTTTCTCACTCAGAGCTCTCTCTTGAATGTTAGGTCCTTCCTAGGAGTTAATCACCATCACGCAGCACATCACAACCACCACCTCCAGGCCCAGCAAGCGCCTTCCGTGCTCACAGCCACTCTGGGGGCGCTCAACAGCGACAAAGCTTCAGAAAGAACCAGTCCAAAACACACAGGTAAACTACTTTGCCGCTGACTGCTTCCCCACCCAGAGTCTTGGCCAGCAAGATCGGGAGCTCCCCTCGTTCAGGAGGGAAAAAAATCTCCTTAAGTTCAAACTCAGTATTTCTGTGGGGCTTGAGGGATCCCTCTGGGGACCTCATCAGAGAAAAGACAAGGCACACGGACCCTGGGCTGCTTACAAATCCTGCCCACAGTTTTGTGTTGTTTCCTAAACCATTTCGGAGAAAGTCTGTGTAGCTGGATAATCTGTGAGATCACCTACTGTTTTGGATATGTGGGGGAGTCGAATAGACTAACTCTTCTGGGAAAGGAGGGACTTGAACACTGTCTCTGCCTGGGGGTGTGGGAGTGTGGGCTCTTCATTCAGGTTTTTAAAAGGTCTGCTTCTGTTTTCCTCCCCCTAGAAAGAGAAAATGTACCCAGGACGGACTCTCCTCCTCAGCAGTTAAAATCGCCCTTTCAACCTGTCCGCGACAAGTGAGTTGTTGTTTTATTTTCCTAAAGTAATGTTAAATCTTATGGGAAAAAGAAGGTTGAAGGGGTAAATCCGGAGGATAATTAGAGCTAATCATAAAGATAGAGCCAAAAGCGCGTTACAGTAGCCCGCCCCCATCAAGTCGTAATCATTTGGAATGGACTCTAGGGAACTGGTAACTTGGGGGCAAACTTAGTACAGTGGAGCTTCAAGGGCATTGCTGCTGCTGCTGCTTCTACTCGCAGGTTCTGTCAGTTCCTTCCCTTGTTTAAAAAGGGGTTCTTGCTCCCCATTCGTTTTAATAGCCAAGCAAGCCGAGGTAATACTTTTCAGTTGGTCTTTTTACTGACAAATTGTTACGTCTATTTTTTCCCCTACAGCTCTTTGGCTCAGCAAGAGGGAACACCGCGAATTTTAGCAGCTCTGCCTTCCGCTTGATTAAATGTTTTTTTTTTTTTGAGGGGTTTGGGGGGAGGAAAAAGGGGTGGGGTGGGAGGGGACACGGGGGAGGAATAAAAAAAATATTTCAGAGACTGGTATAAAGGACAAAATGGAAATGATATAAACGACTCCCATCAATCACTTTTTGCAATAAGGTGCAAATCCATAAAAGCGATTCTTCCATATCGTAGTTGGATCCCTTCTCCTTTGTACCATTTCAGATCGTGTTATTCTAACCATTCTTCGATTATTTGTTTGGTAAATGTTCCCCATATGTTTGTATGTGTGTTTTTTTTTTTCTTTCTGTATATAGTGATTTCAGATTGTAAATAGCGGGTCAGCGAAACTTGTCTAAATCATATATTTTTGTCTAATAAACTAAATGAAATTATGAACTCTTCTCTTTCTGATGTATTTTGTATGTGAAGAATCTAGAGCTGAATTTTGAATTCCTGTTGAAAGATTCTCATTTTTCTTATTACAATTATTCTTCAATGAATTCTTAAAGTGCTTGTAGTTTAAAAGTTGGCAAACTAAATGCTTGGCTTATTGCTATTGCCATATATGAAAGAAACAAACAGGAGTTTTTCTAGTATAGATGTTTGAATTTTAAACATAAGGTTTTTTTTTAAGAGTTCAGTTTTTCTGTTGGCAATTAGATTAAAGTTATTCTTTTAAACTCCTATCATACAGAAATTTCTCTGGTGCGTTCCTTTCCCACAGCATAAGTGAGTTCGATTTCTAGAGTTTATAAAATGATTTTTAAGTGGGGGAAAAATGAAAAAAGGAATTTTCTATCACTGCCCCCAAACTATAACTTCGGTTTCTAAATCAATTTATAACTAGTTGGCTCGACAGTGAATTGTGGCGCTAGTCCGCTTTGTGGGCAGAGTGGAAAAATAATGGAGTATGAAATTGTATTTTGAATGTATTTTTTAGTTATTTAGTTAAGCTAAACGTTGAGGAATTGGAAGGCTCTTTTAAACTCTAGTAATAGGCCAGCAGGAATAAAATTTGCCAGCGAGCTTTTCTCAGGGTTTAAGTCAAGAGGTGCTGTGTAGATTTCTGAAGTGATGAGAAAGAGAATGGGGGAGGGTAGTGGAGGAAAAGCAACCAGTTTATAAACGCCATGGTTTTATATAGGCATTAATCTTCCAAAGACAATCCGTTAAAACTCTTAATATTTTTGAATGTTTCCTTTTCTCCCCTCCCAAATGAGAACACTAAATGAGCATTGAGGTGCTAATAAGATACCAGATGGTTGTTGATGGTGGAAAATGGAAAGAAGCATCTGGGAAAGTCATTAAGAAATAATGTGGGGACGCCCAGTCCAAAGTGAACCGACCTCAAAAGAGCACTTGTCGGAAACAAGACGAGAGTTTCAAATAAAATATTAATAAAATCCCTATCAAGGTTACAGTAACTGGTTTTAATTTTAGCTACAATATCACCAAATAAAGAAAGACTATTTTTCTTATGCCTTTCAAATGAATGGAGAGAACTGATTTCTAAATTTGCTTATTTTTTTAAAATGGTCGCAGATCTATACTTTATTTGAAAAAAAAAATTTTTTTCTAGGCTTTCTTCAACAGAAGTGCAGTTTCCTTAGTTGTCAATATTTAGATAGGAAAATAGAATACACATTAGTGTATCACAAATATTCATATTTCTAATAAACTTTTCCAACTTCAAATAAAATAGAGTGATTTTTCCAAAAGCACTCGGAAGTTTAAAAGGGTAGAATGCTTTGAATTAAAAGTCTGAGAGCACTTAAAGTTCCATGGAATCAAAACTGCTACCAACTGCTAACAACTTGATTGTATAAAATATCTCCCCGTCAGCGGTTAAAAAGAGTCAGAAACAGCTTGAGCCGGGGACAACTGTACAGTTTCTGCAGGTTTTCTTGCTTCTTCCCTCCCGTCCCACTCCCCGCTTCCTCCTCCCCCCCATCCCCGCCTCATTTTCCTTTGCTGCCCACATGGCGTTCATAAACTGGCATCTTTCGTTTAAAAGGAAAGATTACATTTTAAAAGCATACAATGCTGTTCTGTGAGGCTAAAGCAAACAAAGTGGTGCCAAATTGGCTTAAAAGAAAAGGGTCTGGATGGGGGATGGGAAGGCGAAGAGTGGAGGGAGGAGGGGAAAGGATTACGAGGAGCTTTAAAGGAGACCTTAATTGTTGAAAGTAAGCGTGTGTAAGAGAGAGGCAGTGCGTGTGTTTGTGTGTGGCGCTTAAGGTGTGCCTGAAAGTGAGCAAGGGTTTGTAGAAGAGGAGAGCGTGGCCGTTGGTGCACTTGAGTGGCAGCGAACACATTTGGAAAGGCTCGCAGCGCCCTCTGTGGACCTAAAGTAGAATAGGAAATCTTGCTGTAGTTTATCTTCCCGTAGTAGGCTATTGAAATCTGGGAATCCTTTGACTTCATCAGAGGTTTGGAGGAGATTGAGGGAGGGTGGATGAGGAACAGAGAAAGGAAGTCTGTGTGATTCTTATACTTCCCTCCCCCCTCAAGAAAGTTATGTTATTTTAAGAAGCGTTTGCTCCAGAAACCACCCATCTCATTCGGGCTAAAATGTATAGGCTCCAAGTCTGGGTGTTTCTGTGGTTCTAAGGTGAGGAGAGTTTTAGTCCAAAACGTTAAAATTGAAAGTTGTCCCATTTCATCCTCTAGGTGCTGAGCCGGAGACAGAACCTACTAATTCTGTGAGACTAGGTTAAGTTTAGTTCTAGGGGAAGGGTGGGATCTCTGCAGGAAGTGAGAATCGTGGATGTCCTGGAGTAATTTGTAACTAAACCATTTTCGCGTGCAATAAAAGAGGGGCATAAAACTCCGTCCCTGATGTTCTTGTTCATTTATGTCTAAGGTCTCATGGTATTTATCTGTTTTACTGAAGGCTAATTTGCTGCATGGCACCATTCATTTGTGAGAAGAGTAGTGTTTCTCCACCCTAAACACCTCAATCAACCTTTTTTTTTTTTTAGGAATTGGATACACAATCACCTACAAATACTACTTTGCAGGTCAAAAAAGTATTTCATTTTGTCTTTCTCTTAATTTACCAAAGTGAAATTCTAAAGATTTCACAGGCCTAGAAGAAGCAGGTGTAGCCACAGCAAATGAGTTAATGCATATTAGTGAAAGAGAAATCAACATTTCCTCTAATTGCTATACAACTTTCATTTTCCGCAAATTTCATAGGTTATTGGCTTTAACTGTCCTCCTGTCTGCTTTTTGATTTCTTTTATTTTTATGCCCTATATTTTGATTCATTTCCATTTTCTCTGCTTGAAGTTTTGATGCAACATGTTTGAGGCAAGTGGACGTGTATGTAGTCTGATTTAAGTTGGGACGGGAATATACTGCATGGAGGTGTTTACAACAGGAAGAATTTAGCAGGCTGGAATTTGGGGCTTTTTTTTTTTTTGGTTCTTCCACAATGTTCTACGTTTAGCAAATGAATTCTTTCATGGGAAAAAAAAACAGCAAAGTGAGTGAGTAAACATACACATACATACACATTTTGTTTATGTATGCTATATATAATTTGTATGATGTAGATAACATAAATGTTATGTAGGGATAATATAATATACTATGTGCATGTATGTGAGTGTATATATATACATATATGTATATATGCAACTTCAGGGCAACACAAAAATTGAAAATTTGATTCCACTATTTCTGAAAATCCTGGTGTAATCTGTTCATATCTAGCACGCTGCAGTCATGTTTGGATCAGCAACCAACCAAAAGGGGGTACTTGTCCTTTTGGACATATGTGCCACACATGAACTTTATCCTACTAAGACTTCTAGACTATTATGATGCTTAGAAATAGAGATGGCAAGTCTTGAAAAGTAGCATTCTCCTGAAAGAGTCAAAAAGGTTGCTACTATTCTAGCTAGCCCTTCACACTTCCAAATGCACAAATTTGCACCTTCCATCTTCCCTTTCCTTTTAGAAGTTAAAGAGAGATCAGAAATGGGAGGCAGCTGTGTAAAATGGGCACTGACACTCTAAGGAAAAAAAAAATAAATGCAGCCACATAAGTATCAGCAACTTGCTGCAGGGCTTAACCTTTTCAGATGGGAAAATATTCCCTAAACGAAGAGATGCACAATTTTCTCTCTGCTGTACTTATAGCATATCTATGTGCATGAGATTTTAGTCTCTATTCTGCCTTTGGCATGGGTGATTATTATTCCCCTAAAAGACTTTACAAGGCAAAGGGAACTAGTGTTTGCATAAGTTGAAATCAGTCAGTTTTTCCCATGATTTTTGTATCTTTAAAAAAAATTTCACCCACTCCTGGATATGATTTATTTATATTTGTATTTGGGAAGGAAACAACCATTACCCCAACTTTCATGTTTTTCTTTCACTCCCAGAGCCAAGAGACAGCAGCAATGAGGTGACTAACAACCCTTGTGAAAGTGCAATACTCAGTCTGTTTCCTCACAATCCCCTCTGGCCCACCTTGTTGCCTGGTGTTAATTGACTACAGTTCTTTCCTGAACCAGCTATCTAAGGGGTAGAGAGGTTAGAGGTCCATTCTTTCAAAGGTGTTAACGTCCAGCTTCAATCATTGATCCGATTAAGCCTCCTAAGTAACTTTCTCTCTCTCTCTCTCTCTCTCTCTCTCTCTCTCTCTCTCTCTCTCTTTCCCCTCCCTCTTCTCCTCTCCTCCCCTCAATGAACAATTATTCACAAGTGAATTTATCTCCTCTGCAATACAGAGAATTCATATTCATATCTCTGTTTTACTGGCCTGACACTGATTAATGTAATATGCACCATGACTCCAAGTACAGCGCCACTCTATGAATCATGCACTATAAAGTTTCAATCGTCCTTGTAGATGAGACTATTACAAAGAGGGAGCAAGGAATGAGAGAGGAGGGAGGGAGGGAAGGCAAGGGAAAAGGAAATCAGAGAGGGAAAAGAAAGAGAGAGAGGGAGAAAGGGACAGACAAACAGGAGTGCTGCCTGGTTTTTGCTTGGAATGGATTCTTTTTTAGCCAATCATCTCTATTAAAACAATAATGAACAACGGGACAATAATGGAACTTCTTTTGCGGTTTTGACCTCTGAGACTCCCATCCTCTTACAATGAGAGAAATGTATTATTTGGGACCAGAGTCTGGTTATTTTCACCTGAATCTTTTAGGAAAATACAGTTCTCAGGCCTCAGGGTCTCAGCTGTTCCTGCTTTTCCCCCAGTCCTCTTCCTGCTCCCTGCTGCTTTTCTTTTGCCCTTCCCCTATGCCAGGAGCAGAAGCAGGCCCCGGGCTACCTAACCCGGAGGGATTAGGGAAGGATAGTTAGTAGCTGTGATTTATATACTTGTGCTTAATGCAAATTAAATTAATTTGGGAAAACGAATCTGGTCGGGAAATGGTTTAGAAGGCAACTATAGTTTGTGCGCCTGGGTGTTGGTCGGCTGGCATAACCTACTTTGGTCTTTCAACTATTGGGGTGGGGTGGGGTGGGGTGGGGAGGGAGGAAGCAAGAGTTTTGTAGAAAGATGCAAGTCGGATTTTAATGAGGAGACCAACCTCAGAACTATCCATGAAGGGGAAGAAAGACAGGGTAGAGTCTAGGGTGTGTCTGCCTGATGAGAAGAGTTTGGAGAAGTGGGGGTGAGGGACCTAGACCAGCAGCTGAGTAAGAAGGACCACTGTGTGTGACATTTCTGCCATAAGTGAACTCGGAGGAGAGGAAGGACTGAATTCAGACACTGCATCTTTTTAACAACCAAATTTCTTTTCCCTTACTTTATGAAGGGGAGGGGGGGGGTGATTGTTCGAGGGGAAAAAGAATATATTATTTCAGTGACGAGACTTTTAACTTCAGCTTTTCAGCTTCGAGTTTTAAGACAAGCACTACCATGGTATGGGGTTTGATGTGTTGCTCTGTTAGTCTCCGGCTTCGAGTTGTGTATTCTGCAACCTTGAAGAGGTTGGAGGATCAGAAAGCATCTCCACCCCGGCCTACTTTATACTCAGCCTCCTGAGTCAGGTGGGAAAGGCAAAAAAGACCGACTCAGGAGTCCATTTTAATTCAAGGCAAGGACAGTGAGAAACAGCACTTAGTTTTTGGGGAGATTCCGAGCTCCCCAAGAGTGCGGTGAGAGGTGAGAGTGGGATGGAAGTGAGACTGAAAAAAGAAAGCAGGATAGCTGATAAGTTTGTTAGGGTGTGAGTCTTAAAGGTCAGCCTTCCAGCCGCCAACTGCCTCTGCAGAAACACCCTTCTTTCCCAGAGAGTTACCAAGACTATGACGGAGCAGGGGTGGGGGCACCCGAGAAAGGTTTGGCTTTCTTACATGGCTGGAACTGAGCAGTTAAGGGGTCTCTTACTGCAAGCCAGTGCTATGGATTCTGAGACTTCTCTTGTGGTAGTGAATTGGGTCCAAAATAAAAGAGCTTGTTTGTAAGGAGAGAGAGAGAGAGAGAGAGAGAGAGAGAGAGAGAGAGAGAGAGAGAGAGAGAGAGAGAGAGAGAGAGAGAGAGAGAGAGAGAGAGAGAGAGAGAGAGAGAGAGAGAGAGAGAGAGAGAGAGAGAGAGAGAGAGAGAGAGAGAGAGAGAGAGAGAGAGAGAGAGAGAGAGAAAGAGAGAGAGAGAGAGAGAGAGAGAGAGAGAGAGAGAGAGAGAGAGACAGAGACAGAGAGAGAGACAGAAAGACAGAGACAGACAGAGACACAGAGAAAGACAGAGAGACAGACAGAGAGAGGCAGAGACAGGCAGAGAAAAAAAGACAGAGACAGAGATTCCTTTAACCTGTTCATGAAGCCTTTGGCAAGAAGTTCTTGTCTTTGGGACATGCTTGGCTCCCCTCCCTTCCCCTCCCCTCCCCTCCCCTCCCCTCCTTTCCTCTCCTCTCTTCTTGTTCTGGGTTAAATGGTTCTTGGGGAAGTGAGAGGGTGTGCTGCCCCAGGGGTGGTGGTGACAGCCGGGGAGGAGGGCAGAGAGACTGCATTAAGGAGTTAAAGTTACAAAGTCTCTTACAATCACTCACCAAGAGAGCAGCTTCGGCTCCTATAGCAAAATGGGACCTCAAGAGAATCTCCTGCTGCAGTCTTTTACCTCTTGTACCTGGCAAGAGCCTGGGGGTAATGGACAAGAGAGTGAAAACTCTCCAGGAGCTGAATCCATTCAGAAGTGAGAAGGCCTCTAAAACATAAGCAGGGATAGGGGTGGGGAGAGAAATGCAGGAAATGCCCCCCCCCAAAGGTGTGTGTTTATGTGTGTCTTATTAGGTGGGCAGGTGTATTGTCCATTTATTTACCTCTTCTTTAAAGAAATGGCTATGGAGCCTCCTACCACATTTCATTTTTTTTTTTTTTTATCAAAAGAACGCTTTAGACCTAAGTGTTCGATTTAAAGAGATTTCTTGCAATTTGCCCGATGCGTCAAAGGAGGACAACTAGACATTTGTTAGATGTAACAATGAAAACGAGAATGTCTTGAACACCCCCCTCCCCATTAATGTGTGGGGGTGCCTCTCCTCTACACAGCTTAGAAAGACACTGGAGTAAACTTCATGCAGAATTAAAGCCGATTTTTTATAGCAACATTTATTTTTGTTCCTTATTCTCGGTGTATTGTTGACCCATAGATAATTAAAGGCTTTAGTTTGAGTTGTTGGCCCCACACAATACATTGTCCTTTTGTGGCTGCTCAAGAAGGGCTTTCCCTGTGCTGCCTAGGGTTCAAAAACAATGAAGCACAATCCATTTATTTTGTTGGTGAATTGCCGCACAAAGTGAGGTGGTCAGTGTTGAAAGTTTATCACTGTCTTGTCCCTTTGGCAGAGGCAGAGCATTCACACACCCTCTGCCCCAGTACACAAATGTCAGTCTCTTTGCAGGCTGCTGTTTTCCTTTTGAAGATGCCGATGGTGTCTCTGATCCATTAATCCATTTATCCAGTTTCATGAGTGCATTGGCTGAATGAGCACACAATAGCCTTGCCCAGTTGGAAACAACAAGTCAGTGAGCAGAGCCGGCACACCCACCAACACTGGACACCACTTTCAGCTGTGTTTTGCTACTTGTTTCAGAAATACAATGGTGTGGGTAACATCGTCATATTTTAGTCCTTTTAAGGCATTTTTTTTCTCTAAAACTTCTTTTCTCTAAGTTTTTTTTTTCCCTAATATGCCAGAAGTTTGCTTTATGTGGAGAGAATACATAAAAAGAGGGGGAAAATATCTTCAGTGATTTTAAAAAAAGCAAATCAATGCTAATGAAGATTCTGATAGTAATAATGATGATGATAAAAATGATGAAGATAATGACAATGTAAGAAAAGCCAGTCATGTCTAAACATGAAAAAAGAGTCCTACAATATTAACTGTCCTTTGGTTATTATATGTCATTGTTGTGTTTTAAAAATATGCTTAATTCCAAGCTCCTTCAGTAACAGCAGAATGTTTGAAAATATTAAATACATCTGTGAGATGGTGGGCAAGAGAAGTTAAAAGGTGCTTGGTGCAGTGAATGTTAAAAAGATCTCACAATGAAGTGATTAACATTTTTATGAATAAAATTAATCACGCATTAACTCTGCAGCTCAATACATCTGAATGCCAAATGTTGCACAGCAGTCCCTGTTCTTACACCCAAGAATTCTTGATGTGTTATAGGCTTACATCAAACATTCATCTATTAGGAATTCTGGAATATTTATGAGAAAATAGTTTAATAATATATATTTAAATTGGAGACATGGGGGAAACCTCCAAAAATACCATCACCACTCTACTAACCAGCCTTTCCTAACTCTTTTTCTTTCTCTTTCATGCACAAACCCAGAGATGGTTCTCTTTTTAAATTTTATTTTATCTACAGATATGTCCAAGGAACATGTTAGAAAAGCTGTCAAGAGACAGAACTATAGAAGAAAGAAAGAGAAGGTGATGTAGAACTCTAGGAAACAAACAGAGAAGTCACCATCATAAATAGTTTTCATGAATTATGCTTTGGAATTCTTTGGCCCCTATTAGTGCTCTCATTTATCTGGGCAAATCTTATTAGGTTGTAAGATGGAATATTACCCATTATTAAAATTTCCACTATGTCAGATAAGGAAATGTGATTCTCTCTCTCTCTCTCTCTCTCTCTCTCTCTCTCTCTTCTAATCTCTTGCCACTGTGGTTTTGGGATTATTCCAGCAGGCTGTACAAAGGGAAGCGAAGGCATCTGAAGTGTCACTCTACAGCTGTGGCAAAGTAACAGAATTTCCATTTTGTTGATGCTCGCAGCACATGTGTGCAGCAGAAGGTGATATCAAAGGAGCCGTTCTTCCTCAGTTCTGCACATTATTTTTCACTGCTGTGGCGAATCTCTCTGAGCTCCGTGAACCAATAAAACAACGGTCCCTGTTTGAGTTGATATATTAATATTTACTGAGGATTTGCAAGGTCGGGGCTAAATGTCAGCAGATTGCTGGGGCAGTACTGTGGGGAATAATTAAACAAATCTCACAGCAGTTCAGCCTCCTAACATCTTTATTAATCTCCCCCCCCCCGAAACAGTACACTGAAATATTGCTTTTGCAACCTTAGAGAAGATTCAGAAGAAGTTTAATAATAAAATACTGTATTGGAAATATTTGTTTTTTGACAGTTTCTTGGCCAATTCGCTGGCTGATGTTGGCTAGTTGGGAAGGCTATGATGTGTGAATTATCACCAAGCTGTTGGGATTCTCACCTGCCTCTCTGTCAAATTCATCCTGGCCAATTCGCCAAACACAATAATATCACTCCTATGAATTGATCCCCAAACTGGAGATCTGTTTATATAGTCAGTTCACTTTACTAGAGAATTGACTTCTGAATGCCTATTCAATAGGCATCCTTTCTTTAACATGATTATAGCATGCATTTTAGTACAAGTTATACAATTCTCTTTAATAAGCTTCATAATTAGTGTTGGGATGCCTCATTACAAGTCATTGCCTGTAGCACTCCTAGGCCAAACAGCTCTTCTCAATCTGATTTATTTTTTATCAGGCAGCAGGAGCTGTCTGGAGTTTTTGTTTGTATAATGGGGACCTGCATTAAGCCCCTAGTGTAAAAATACCACAAGGAAATTAATTGCTTCTGTGTGGATTCACCACAGATGTGTTCTGTTGATCAGAATGGTATATTTTTGACATTGGTATCCTGCGGTGAGTTGTAAAAAAATAAAATGAAAAGCCAGCAATGCAAACACATTAGCATCAATATAGATTCAGTATGGCATAATTGAAAACACTGGGATTAAAATAAGGATGTGTAATGAAAGTTCAAGATTTCTGCTAACATTTTTCTCCATTTCTTTTTTTATACAGTTTTTTTTTTAAACAAAACCTCCTAATAAAACACACATGGCTAGAAACTCAGTTTTGGTTCTGGCAGAGAGATAAACTACTTAAAAATAACACACACTCCCAGTGTGGTGAGTCAACACAACAAGAAGGCTGACACAGAAAGTCACCCTCAAGGTCAGTGGTTTGATATTTATCACTACTGGTCAGGCTGGGATTCACAGCTGCAAGCCTTAGCAAGTTAAGGGGGCTGTTTAGACTGCTTGCCCTCGGAGTACATGGAAAAGAGAATGCAGGTCGATTATAAGTAGGCTACTTTTAAATAACTCTCCACAGTTTATAGATACTGTTCATTCCTGTGTCCCTGAGACTTGAAGAAAATTACTTCCATCTCATGTTCCTCTACATTACACTCTGAATACAGTCACAATACAAAGCTGTGGTGAAAAACCATTCCTCTGCATTTCTTTTCCTATCCTACTCACCTACTTCTCTTTAAATTCTATTTAGATTTAGATTTCTATTTTTTTTAATGGTATCCTTTTCAGACAGTAAGTCCCTGGACAGGAATTTAATCTAATTTTATAATTGTAGCTTTGGCATTATATAAAAGTACAAGAAAAAAAAAACCTCATGATAATGATATATAAATCCATGGAACAATAAAATTTTAAAAAAGAAAACATCTAAACATCCCCTCAAATAATGGTAATTTTAATGAGCCTATATTGTACTACCCAACAATTTTGAACTAACCTGAAATCTGTTAAGTAGGAAATTATATTCACAGAGCTAGAAGATAGATTTAGAGCTGGAAAGGACATCAGAAATCATTTAATTCACACCTACCCCCATTTCACATATGAGGAAACTGAGGACCAGAGAGGTTAAGTGAATTGTCTAAGGTCACATGGGTAGCAAGTGACAGGGCTAAAATTTGAATCAACGTCATCAGACTCCAAATCCAATTTTCTTCCCACAGGAGCTAGTGTAGTGTAACCACATATTCCATGTTTGTTGATAGCTCATATTACAAACAATTCAAGTTGGGTTGACTGAAAATCATCAATGGGGAAAATGAGAGAAAACTCACTTTTAATTAAATATATGTGGTTAGTATGGTCTTTCTAATAAGCACATTCAAGCTTTAGTTACTACTGTGTTTGCATTCTTTGCAGGGGGCGTATCTGGAATAGAAGTCTGGTTGTGTCCAAACTCCCTACTTCATAAAAAGAGACAGTGCAGTTGATTGAAATCGACAGTAGATAAGACTTTTTCATCAGAATTGGGCATTACTAAAAAGTACACTTAATCTAACTCACTGTGCTTTGGTAAAATAATCCTATGAGTTTGGGGACCATTATTTTGAGTGTTGGACCTGGAGATAGGGAGACTTCAAATGTGGCCTCAGACCACTTTCTAGCTGTGTGACCTTGGGCAGACACTTAACCTGGTTTGCCTCAATTCCTCATCTGTACATGAACTGGAGAAGGAAAAGGCAAAACACTTCAGTGTCTTTCCAAGAAAGCCCCGATGGGGTCATGAAGAGTCTGATATAACTACAAATGACTGAATGAAATTGAAAAAAAAAAAAAAAGAGCTAAACGCAGGGAGGACTGTGAAGAATGCAAAGTTTATCTTTTGTGATTTCTCTCTTTCCCTTTTGGCATGTCTCTTCTATCTTCAGGCACAGTTTCCAACTTCCTGACATTCCCCTCTGCACCCTCTCCCATCAGGTATCCTATACCTAGTATCTTGCTTTCTAATAAATGAATCCATCTTAAGGTATTAGCTGGCATTTCCTCCTGGGTGGAGGGTTGTGTGGTGTATTAATATATGGACAGGGAACAGAATACTGAGAAGTCTTCAAGACCATAAGAAATGAGTCTCAAATTAGAATTGAATCAGTCAAGCCAAGTAATAAAGGAGAGATTTTTAGTTAGAGGGGTACTTCCTATTATTTCTCAAATCCAATCATGTGTGTGAAAGACTCATCCTATTTCTAAGTCCTTGTTTCTTTTAGAGCATTGTAGTTAGAACATGTAGAGTTGGACCTCCTTTGTTTTTGGCTGCCTCTAAAGTCTACTGTAGTTGTGCAGGCATGTTCTCAATTAATAAATCTTGGTTCCTTATTTCATCTGTGACTCACTAAGCCACTTATTAACTCTGGGTCCTAATTTCCTTGCCTATATAAAAGGGAAATAATCAAGCATCTTTCTTATTCCAGAATCAATTGTGAGAGTTTAATTTCTGAGCTAATGACATGATTTTATTTAAAAAAATTAGTACACTGTCTTGAGAAATGCCTATTATGTATCCTGAGGAGCCCTAATAACTTGAAGTGCCTAGGAAGTGTTTGATATGACAGCTGTCCCAGAGGTATTCTGAACCTTGCATACTTTGCATATGTTCTGAGTGTTCCCCCAGAAGACTATCTTTCAATATACTCTAGTACTAATTGATCATCTTGATCCACATGCTACTACCAATTTATTTGCTAACTGATATGAACTTAATTTCTATGGTCCCATCCCCTATTGTCTTCCCCATTCAAAAGCTCTTGATGTTTACCATAATGACCACATTTTAGATGGCTTTTACTTTTTACTGGAGGGAGGTCCAGTGGATGGATACTTGATTAAGGAATCAGGAGACATGATTTGGTCTTCCACTTCTGTCATTTATTTAATCCAGTCAATCGATTTCTTCTTGCATCAGTTTCCTTCTCGGTGATATGAGGGGATTGAACTAGATGATCACCAAGGTCTAATCTAGCTCTAACATTCTATGGATCTTTGGGGCTGTATTTTATCTGCCCAGTAGCAATTCACTGGGAGTTGTTGACACTATGCTTAGCTAGTTCAACATGTAAAGAAGAGAGGTGAAAGAGAAAGTGTTCTCTTTCTTTTCAGTTAACATTTTACCTGAGCCATGGGATGTTATTGAGTAGACAAACCAAGGTACTGACCAAAAAAGCTCCCAGTGTATTTTTTCCTGGCTGTTAATTTGTCCACAGAATTTTAGTCCTCTCATTACCCTTTCTTGTATTACTGCATGTCCTCTAGAGAGCAAAAACTGGTTTTTAAAGAGAGGTCAATGAAAGGAAAACTGGTTTTGATGAAATCCAAGGAAGGGGGGAAAAACAACATGTCTATACCAACAGAGAGGTTTCTTCTTAATTTTTTCAACCCATAGATTTTTGTTTGTGTTTTTTTTGTTTTGTTTTGTTTTTAAAAGCCAAGTTTTAAACCTGCTCAGACTTCATGGTTTCTTGGTTTCTAATTAGGCTCAAATCTGTAGGAAGTTGAGTTCATTTTCCCTTGGAAAAATTTCCCTTCCTTTTCTAAGAATGAAGGTTTTAAGAAGGTTTGTTAGGAGAGACTCACAAACTTCTTGGACATCAAATAGCTGTTACAAAACAAACAGCATTTTGATGAGCTCAGTGTAAATGAATCAGAAACATATGGATTGCATTTCCCTTTAAACACTCATGTTGAACTCAAACATTTAAAAAAATAGTTTGAGGTGTTCAAACCCATGACACAGCTGGGCATTCCCATCTCTAATTTTAGTGGGATGAATTTAATACATATGTTTCTGATTCATTTGCAATTATCACAGTCAAGTGTGCATTTTGAAGAGCTGTGTGATGCTTGGGAAACCTGAGTCTTTTAAAAGAAATTCATAATCTCCCCCCCACACCTTTAAACACAGTGAGTTATATCTTTCTAATGTCAAACCAATATCCAACATTTAAGATTTGCGGCAAACCTTTAAGCTTGAGATATCTGGGGAATCTTGAACTTGACAAAATACCTTTTTAATATAGATATGGTCTCAGAAAGAGACATTAACAAAGATTAGGTTAGATTGGTTTAATTCCCACTTTAGCATCAATATCTCTGCCCTCTACCACCTCCCATACCTACAGTACATCTAGCCTTTCACTTAGATAAGGTTATGGAACTATATGAATATTATCTTGAACTAAAAAAAGAAAGAAAGGGAGGAAGAAAGAAGGATATAGTTTTTCTCTTGTAAGGAAACTCCAGCATTGATGTAACGTGACAAAAATAAATTCATAATATAGATAATTAAGACATTGTAATTACAAAACATATATGTAGGTATATATGTATTTATCTTCTTTAATACTTTGAATGATTCATGCTTTCACTGGTTTGGACACTCCCTCTACAGATGCAGGCTGTGGTCCTTTCACATTTAATGAATTGCTATTGCCTAGATATTCATCACCTAGTGGTGAAGTTCCTGGTGATGAACCTTTAAAGACCTTCTTGGCTGGTCTTCATCTGGAAACAGTCTTTCCTTGACTCCTAATAAAGTCCTTTCTCTCTTGTTTTCTACTGGTCTGACCTCCAAGAACTCTGGGTTACTTCCAAAGAGCTATGAGATAGCTAAGGAAGAATTTAGTGTAGTATGTATACCCACAAGCATATGCAAATATACACAATATATATGTACATATATAAGAAACACACATATACATGCACATATGATATATAATATACATGTATATACAAGTAATGCAAACACATTTTAACAAAATTAAAACACAAGTTTTAATTATTATTAAATCTCAGTTCTCTAATTCTGGGCTAGAGAGAACACAATGCTTTTTTATCATATAAGATATATTATTCTCATTTCTCTTACCATTTAAGATATTATAGTTGGGATAAATGCTTACTCCACCACCTCATAACTTCTTTTAAAAAAATTATTTATTTTATTCTGAACTTAAGAAAGAAAACAATCATTTCCACAACATAATAGAATAAAAGAAAAAGATGATTGCATACTAAACTGCAAATTGGTTATGTATAACTTGCTATTCCTTTTAAATATATAATACAGTTATCATGTAACTTTTTTCCCCCTTCTCCCCTTCCCCTAGAGATGGCTACCATTAGACACAAATATGTACATATGTGTAAAATCATTCTATACCTATTTCTATTTAATAATTTTTTTTTCTCGATGCAGATAGTGTCTTCCTGTATCTTTTGTAATTAATTTGGGTATTTATAACAGTCAAAATGACACAGTCACTCAAAGTTGCAAAAGAATGTTCCCATTGCTGCATACAGTGTTCCCTTGGTTCTGCTCATTTCATTCTTAATTATTTCTTGCAAGTCTATCCATGGTTTTCTAAGATCATCCAGCTTATCATTTCTTTTAGTATGATAGTATTCCGTCATGATCATATAGTACAATTTGTTGTGAGAGCACACGATGGTAACCTATCCTATGTGTTCTAAATTCTGATTCTCTTCTTGGACCAGGATTTTTATTTAACATATTTCTCTAAGATATAGTCAACACTTTATGCCTAGCTCCTTGCTGCGTCATTTTCCTGTGTGTCTGTGTCAAAATGGCACTTTTGCTCCATCTCTTAAAAAATGTCCATGGTCATATGTTTTCCCTTTATTAGTAGGAGTAAATGCTTTTCTTAGAACCACTTCATTTCCATGTGAGAGAAATTTGTGAATTCTCTTTCTATGTCTAGGAGAATAAGTTCATATTTGGCATATAATACTTGGTGTCAAATTAAATATGGTAGGTATTTTACTTATATCATTATTATACCATGCTAAAGGAAATAAAAACAAACATGTAAAGAAAGGCAGCTCAGAATAATATTTCTATTGCTGTTATTCAGTCCTGTATGATTCTTCCTGAAGCCCATTTGGGATTTTCTTGGCCAAGACATTGGAGTGATTTGTCAATTCCTTCTCCAGCTCATTTTACAGATGAGAAACCTGAGGCAAAAGGGTTAAGTGACTTGCCCAGGGTCACACAACTAGTAAGTGTCTGAGGCCAGATTTGAACTCAGGAAGATGGGTCAGCCTGACTCCAGGCCCAGCACTCTATGCACTATTGGTGCCACCTAGGTGCTCCAGAGTAAGAGAACTTTTTAAAAGTCTTGTAACTATGAATGAAGAAAATTTGCACCTCTACTGCTTTTCCTAAAAGCAGATGGTTGAAAGGGAACTGGCCTTGTTGTCAGGAAGACCTGGGTTCAAGCGCTACCTCTGACACAAACTCAATGTGAGATCCCTGGCAAATCACTTCAGGGGACACATTAAGAAAATCTAACTTGTAGAGCAGGTGTCAACCTGCTTCATTGGAGGAGATGTTTTCATGAGGAAGCTCCTCAAACCAGTGAAATAGCAAGTTATTCCCAATGCTTCTTTAAAACAAAAACAAAAACAAAAACAAAATAAAACAATAACCTAGAACCAGTTGCTATGCATAATATTTGACCTAATATCTTGACTAGCAGAACATAAAATATGAGTAACTTAATAAATAGCTCCAAATTCCCTGTGGGTTTTACCTGGCTAGCAAACATCAAATCTCAGTTATGTATGACACCGTATTTTATTGATTTCCAGACACAACCAACCCTACAGTTATTATAGCTTGTGAAGTTTGGTAGTCTAGACTGCTGAAATGTTCATGATATTTTTGAAAAAAAGTATTTAAAAGTAGGTTTTTGCTTTTCACTAAATTCCCATTTATTAAACTTCTACACTTTTGACCCTTCATAGTTATCATTATATAAGGTCTCCATTTATCTAGATATTTTGTTATATCTTAGATCATATCTTCATTATAAAAGTAAGATGGTGGAAATTATATGATAATCAAAGATATTTAAATTGTTTAGATTAGAAATAGATTAGAATGTTTAGATTGGAAAAGAGAAGACTGAGAGGAGACGTGATGGCTGTCTTCAAACATTTTAAGGACTGTCATGTGGAATCATAGATCATGAAATTGCAGACCTTCAAGAAATCACCTTGTTCAGTGTTGGGGAACCTTCAGCCTCGAGGCCACATGGCCTGATCTAGCTCAGCACCAGAGATCTGGAAAATAGAATATTGAGGCCTAGAGAGGCTAAGGGACATGACCAAGTTCAAACAGAGAATTAGGGGAAAGACTGGGACAAGACCCTTAGTTTCCCAGTTCAGTGTTTCTTCTGTGTTTCTACAAGAGACTAGGACCAGTGAGGAAGAACTACCAGAGCAATTCAATGATTGAATAGATTACCTCACAAGGTAGAAAAAGCCTTGTAACTGGGTGTGCTTACTCAGGGACTAGATAAACTATCTGGTAAGAATAATGTGGAAAAAAATCATACCCTGGGTTAGAGGTTGGACTAGCTGACTTTTTGAGTTCCACCCAACTTTAAAATTTATGGATTAAAATTTTATAAACAACTAATTTAAACATTTCGGTCCTGGTTTGTCCAAATTGTCTGTGCATACAGAACTTTCAATTCTCAATTTAATACTTATATCAGGGTAAAAAGTAATAGTTCTTTTGCAATATATACTGGCACCTAAGTTGATTCAGGTGATATTAAAAACATCTTATCCATCTAATGACTTTTGACTTTTCTCTTATTTTCTTGGTTTTTTTTTTTTGGACGGGGGAAGGCAAGGCAATTGGGATTAAGTGACTTGCCCAAGATCACATGGCTAATAAGTGTTAAGTGTCTGAAGCCAGAATTGAACTCAAGTCCTCCTGACTCCAGGGCTGGTGCTCTATTCACCATGCCACCTAGCTGCCCCCAACCCCTTGACTTTTCTATGTGGTTGTACCATGTAGTGAGAACCTGGGAATACCTGGGATGCTTTACATGTGTCCCTGTATTCCTGTGTGTAGATCAGAAGTATCAGATATTTCATTCTAAGCTTTTTATCTGCCCAAACCATCTTTGCTATATGGGGCTGTTAAGATTGGAAAATCCTAAGTAAGTAGGGGCCTTGCACAAATCAGAAGTAGAAGAATGGAAAGAAAATCCTTCCCCTTCCTCCTTTCCTCCCCTCCTCTCCTCTTTCTTTCTTCTTCTTCTTTTCTCCTTTCTTTACTTCTTTCCTTTCTTCCTTCCCTCATTTTTCTTCCTCCCTCCCTCCCTTCTTTCTTCCCTTTTTCCTTTTCTTCTTTCCTCCCTCCTCCCTTACTTTTTTTTTCTTTTTAAGCAATCGGGGTTAAGTAACTTACTCAAGTTTACATGGCCAGTTATTTCTGGGTGTGATGCTGAGTATCTGAGCCCAGAGTTGAATCCCAGGTCATCCCTACACTGGAGCCAGTGCTCTTACTTGCTGAGCCACCTGGCCACCCCTAAGCAATTGGGGTTAAGTAACTTGTTCAAGGTTACACAGCCAGGTGTTTCTAGGTGAGTGCTAAGTGTCTGAGCCTGGATTTGATCCACAAATCATCCCGACAGTGGAGCCGGCGCTCTTACTTGCTGTGCTACCTGGCCGCCCCTCTCCTCCCTTACTTTTCTTTTTTCTTCTATCCTCTCTTACCTCCCTCTCTTTTTCTAACCTCCTTCCTTCCTTCCTTCCTTCCTTCCTTCCTTCCTTCCTTCCTTCCTTCCTTCCTTCCTTCTTTCCTTCCTTCCTTCTTTCTTTCCTTCCTTCCTTCCTTTCCTATCAGACTTCTTAGATCTCCTAGAAAATAGGAAGCATAGTAAGAAGATGAGAGCATTCGTGGAGATACTCACAATTAGTTATAAAGGGTCTTCAGGAACAAATTAAAGAAAAGTTGATCAGAGAGAATAAGCAAAGATTAAAATAGAAGAAAAAGTCTATTCCAGTCAACAAGCATTTATTAAATGCCTACTATGAGTCAGGCACCCTGCTAAGTAAGCATTGGGCATATAAAGAAAGGCAAAAAGAATCCCTACTCTCAACAATCATAGTTTAATGAAAATCCCAAGAGGAAAAGGAAGAGACAAATATGGTTAACTTTCTCGTAAGACTTAAGCAAATTAATCATTATTTTGATTACATATTTTTGTTGTTGTTGAGTCATTTTTCAGTCATATCTGACTCTTCATGGACCCATTTGGGGTTTTCATGGCAAAGATACTGGAGAGGTTTGCTATTTCTTCCCCCAGCTTATTTTACAGATGAGGAAATTGAGGCAAATAGGGTTAAGTGACTTGCCCAGGGTCACCAAGCTAGTGTCTGAGGCCAGATGGAATTGAGGAAGATACATCTTTCTGAATTTAGGGCTAGTACTCCATCCATTGTGCTGTATTATATACTAGGCAGGGGTGTACTAACAACTAGTTCTACAAACTATTTACAGATACAGTAGAACTTTGATTCCAGGTCTTTATGGTCTTTGAAATGAATAAGTAAAGCAGGGTAGTTGACAATTATTCAATGAATTTGGTTTGTGCAGTTAGTTAATATAAATGGTTCAGGCTGTCCAAGTCTATTTTTAACTCTTATGGGCAGTTTATATGAGAGGAAAGGCCCATATGAATTCTTTTTCAACTCAGAATTCTGTATATCAGAGAAGTCTGAGATTTCATTTGCCCATGGACTATCAAACTGATAGGATTTTTAGATATGAGAGGGATCATTTTATTAAACTTCATTTTATGGATAAAGACACTAAGAATGGGGTAAGTAACTTTCTACAGTGACATAGTTCATTGACTATATGGGAGGGAAATGTCATAAAATAAGAAAAACTCATTTGAGGGAATATCAGTAGTTGAGTTTCTAAACCAATTTTGCATAAATTCAGTAGCAGATTTGTGGGAAAATTAGTCAGCATTAAAAATCCTGATTAACATCATACAGTTGAACTTTCTTCAAATGGGGAAAGGAGTATTGGATGAAAGGGAATAAAAGAAGGGAGAGGGAAGATGGGAAGAATAGCTGACTGGACCCAGCGATACATCGAAGTATTGCTGGGTAACTCAGTTGACAAATCCCTTTCACCCCCAATGCTGCTAGTCCCTTTACACCCATGTCAGGTCCCATTGCTGCTCTCATGGTTTCCCACACACTTCCCCTTTGTTTTCTTATAGCTAAGAATTCATCCCATCATTTCCAGGAATCTTTATTTAGAAATTAACTGTCAAAATCAGGCCTAGACAAGAAAGCAGGCTTTCATTGTAAGTTAAATTGTGGACAAACTTCCCCCTAAAGCCAAAATATGCACTCCTTTTACAACTGTGCCTGAACAGCCTAAATTTTGCAGCAACCTCTCCAAAATATCTTGCCAGACCAAAGTGGTTTTGTTGTTTAGAATAGTGCGCCTTGTGACCTTATGCCTACTCAATATAGACATAAATGAACAATCTGAATTATCTTGATATTGGGGCAGGGCCAGTTTGATCCCCTCTTTCTCAGGATGAGATTTCTTCTAGGCAGTATTGTTTTGCTGGCCTTCAGGTGAGACTTTGGATATTTTTGTTCTTTACTTTTGCAAAGCATATTAAAATTTGTTCTTTCAGAAAGCAAGCACTCTCACTGTACTTCATTGCTGTTTTTGTTTTTTCCTTAAGACTGAAATCCCACGAAGCTTTATTTTCTGAGAAGTCCTTAAATAGTACCATTCACCTAGTGGATATTCAGCAAATACTAACTGTTGATGACAGTTTGATTTTCCTTGCATTAGATCTGCTTTAAATTGTATGTTTAATGTTGAAAAATTATTTTCTCTATGGCTTTCTATAAAACAATTATAGCCTTAGGTCTTCTTACATTTGACACAATTCCCTTCTATGCCAAGGAGCTTTTTATGTGACTTTTTAAAGCAACATTATCCTAATTATTTGAATTATACATTACTGTAGTAAGAAGCATCTTGGGATACATAGTATGAAGGGGTGCTATACTTAAGTGGTGACTAATAGTTTTGGCTAAAAGAAAGGTGCATGCAGTTAACTAGCTAATAACGTTTTCTCTTGTAACATTTCCCCACTTATAATGTTTACCTTTCAAATAGTCTACTGTGCACATGTGCAATGTTTCCCACTTAAAATCGTTTCCTTCTTAGAGTATTTTACTTTTTTATTTTTTTTAGGTCTGTTGGAAAAGCATTATAAAGGGATTTCCCTGAATTATAAATATGAACATATGACTTAATAGTCTGCATTTGCTGACTTTATTTCAGGAGAATTGATCTGTTCCACATTTCAGCAGATGTGGAGCATTCTATGGTAACTTTCCAAGAGTGTGTGGTGGTTTGTCTTCTCTTCTATTGGTGGGGGAAAGCAAATTAAACACGATTATTTGCCTTTGGCCTATTAGTCCATCATGATAACATTAGTTGGCTGAATAACTGCCATCCCCTGGGGCCTGCAGAAAGAATACAGCTTAGAATGAGATTTTGGAGGGTTCATGGTGATATATCACTCTTTGTAGGATAAAGGAATCATTCCCCATTTTCTTCAGATAAAATGTTTAAAAAATAATAAACTGGTTACATGGGCCCTTCACTGTTCCTGGTTCAAATCCCTTCTAGTTAATGCTGTCACTAAGAACAATGGACTTGTGTATATTTCAGGTTACAGGCAGAACCTTGTAGGAATCTTATTTAATTATGTGATATATTAATGTTATATTGATTATGTTATTGCCTGTAAATCCAGTTGCTTAATAAAGCTGCAGTCATTTTGCAATAAAGTTGTGTTTGCAGTCAATTAATGGGTGTCTGGGGGCAATGGGTTCTGCAGTGGGGGCTCTGGTGCTGAGTAACCTATGAGAAGAGGTACAACATGGACTGAATAATGAAACTGAAAAAGTAAGAATTATACAAAAGTCTGGATTAAGGAAAAGGGCGTGTGGGGGGGGGGGGAGGGAAGGAAATCCCTAAACATTTATTTTTAACACATCAGACTCCAGTACCAGAACATTTATGTATGGTTTTCTTTAAGGTCCAACTAAAATGCAGCATTGTGTGAAGCATCTGCAACACGAACACAGGAGAGGATAATATTTGATTTAAAAAAATACAAGTAAACGATAACTGCCAATATTGAGACCATGTGAAGGCAAAGGAACAAAGCATACTTTCATTGCTAATCATGTTAACATCAAAGTTTGAAGAGTACATTCGCCCATTCAGAGGAAATGCCATCACACTTCTGACGATCACATCTGCCACTAATATCATCCGGCATGTGGTCTTACTTTTATCTCTCTACCAAAATTTCATGTCATGATTTTAACATCTGATGCTAAATTCAGGTCACTACAAAATAAGTACAACTTTTTATTCATTTTCCACTTTCATGATGTGTCCAAGATGTGTGTTCTAACATCAGAGCATGTAATATGAATTAAATATTAAGGTTTCTTCATGATTACTATTATTTTTAATAATGTTCCATAACAAATTGGAAGTAAAGCATTCCCTAATTCAAATAGGGTATTGATCCTACCCATAAATGAAAGTCAATTGAAAATTCATATACTGATTTCTGGAAGACTTATATTTTAAGTGACATTGATGGCATAAGCTTAGAAATTATTGGGGATAGTGCTGTAAAACTCTAAAGTACATGAAAGCACATAATGCTAAATATTTCTTTCATTATAGGAATAATCTCATAGAATACATTTTCTAATGGTGTGAATCTTTACAAACACGTACATTATAGTAAAAATATTCAGTATTTACGTTATGCAGATTTGATCCAAGATTTATGCTTTCAGGTTATTGTTTCTTCTCCATACCAATCTGTCAATAAGATCCAAAGAATGTCAGCTTGATTTTTTTGTGATCATCACATAAGTTTTAACACATAGCTGTGATTGAAGACATGAAATTGATCCAACACTTTTAGATTCTTTTTATGAGCATTAAACTAAAGGTAATCTAGATTGTATACTTAGAACTGAAAACGACTGAGAAATGAACCTCCTTATTTTACAGATGGGAGGAAGCAGAAAGAATGAGTGATTCGCCTAATGTTACACAGGTAATGACTGGCAAATCTGGGATCTGAATCCAGATCCTCTTTGCTCCCAAATCTCTCTCTACTACCTCAGAATGGAGGTAAGCCAATTATTTTAGAAAACTTTAACAATTCTGTCACTCTACAAACACTTAAGGATAACTCTGATGTCTTGGTGAGCATCCCCTTAAAAAATAGACAGTAATGCCCAGGGACTATTTGTATGTGGTTGTACTTTTGAGATATTTATTTACCAGTGCTCCCAGAAATCCATGCATGGTCATTATTTGAATTTTTTTTAACATTTTCCCCAGTTACATGTAAAAACACTTTTTAATACTTTTTAAATTTTGAGTTCTGAATTCTTTCTTTCCCTCCACTTCTGTACTCATTGAAAAGACAAGCAATTAGGTTATATATGTACAGTCATGTAAAACATATTTCTATATTAATCATGCTATGAAAGAAAACACAGACAAAAATCATTAAAAAATGAAGAAAGGAAAAATAGTATGCTTCAATATACATCGAGACTCCATTAATTCATTTTCTGGAAGTGGATAATAAAGTCCTTTAGAATGGTCTTGGATCTTTGTATTGTTAAGAATAGCTAATTCATTCACAGCTGCTTATCATACAAAACAGGTGTTACTGTGTAAAATTTTGCCCTGGTTCTGCTCACTTCACTTTGCATCACTTCATGTAAGTCTTTCCACTTTTTTCTGAAAGCATCATGCTCATTATTTCTTATGGCACAATAGTGTTCCATCACAATCATAGACCACAATTTGTTTAGCTATTCCCCAAGTGATGGGCAGTCTCTCAATTTCCAATTCTTTGCCACCACAAAAAAAGCTTCTATAAATATTTTTATACATATAAGTCCTTTCCCCTTTTAAAAAATCTATTTAGGATGCAGACCTTATAGTGGTATTGCTGGATCAAAGGGTATGCACAGTTTTTAGCTCTTTGGGCATGTTTCCAAATTGCTCTCTAGAATGTTTGGATCAGTTCACAACTCTACCAACAGTGCATTAGTATCTCAATTTTCCCACATCACCTCTAACATTTGTCATTTTCCTTTTCTGTCATATTAGTCAATCTGATATGTGTAAAGTGGTACCTCAGAGTTGTTTTTAATGTGTGTTTTTCTAATAAATAGTGATTTAAAGCATTTTTATATGACTATGGATAGTTCTGATTTTTTCATGTGAAAACAGTTTGAATTTCAATTATGAATATTATAGATACTAGAAATAGCCCATTTAGTGCAGTGGAAAGAACTCTGAATTTGGAATTAAAGCAATTTAAAAAAAATTCTACATAATTTGCTTCTGCACTTTTCTAAATACTGAGTTGACCCCTATCTTCCCAGCCCCCAGCACCATGCAAATCATCGTTGTTCCTTAGAAAAGGGCTGCCATAATGCCTGTGACTACACTACTGGTACATAGTACCCCAAGGTGGGACAATTCAACTTTTTGTCCAGAGGTAGCTTCTAACACAAGGGCAGCAACAGCAGCCACAAGACCCATACCTGTGGCCTGCACCTGGATTAGAGCAAGATTACTACTGATCATTTTTTTTTTCTGCTGCCTAGGTTCATCAATGATTCCAACATTAGCAACTGTATTATCTATCTATGAAATAAAGGGGTTGTACTAAGTGATTTCTGAGGTCCCTTTTAGTTCAAAGTATATGTAGTTCCAAGATCTAGCATTTAATAATGTACAGAAATATCAAACAACTATACAAAATAGAGTATGGAATTCATAGAAAGAAAATGATAGCTCAGTCTAAAACATCCAAGCATTTATTATGTGCAAGGCACTGTGCAGAATACAAAAACAGCTAAGGCATGTGATGGGTCCTGTTTTCAAGAAGTTTACAATTTATTGTATTGAGAAGATATAAGCATATAACAAACTAATTAGCAATCCAAGATTTAAATATTTTTATAATGTGTCATAAAGCAATGATAATTAACCCAATGAATGATATCAATAATAAATGATATTGAATGTAAGCACCTTGAGGAAGGACTGTTTCCCTTTTTTATTGGTCTTTGCATTCCCAACAATGAGTCAGAAAGATTTATTTTACTGAGTTCAAATCTAGTCTCAGACACTTAACTGCTTTTTGACCCTGGCCAAGTCACTTAATGCTGTTGGTTTCAGGTCCTCATCTGCAAAATGATTTGAAAAAAGAAATGGCAAATCTGCCAAGAAAACCCCAAATTGTGTCATGAAGATTCAGACATGACTGAAAAACAGCAGTATGCATTTATAAGTTCTATCTTTGTGCTTATCTGTACGTCTATATAAAAATGACAAAATCAGGGATGGGGCATATTATTATAGGGTAATTTTAAAAATAAATTTTCTTCATTGTAAACTTAATAATCAGTATCAACACAAGTATCTCCATAGAAAAAGGATAAAAAAGAATTGTTTAAAAAACTAATTGGCAAAAAGAATATTTTCCTATTATTTCTCTCTAATTATGACTAGAACACCTTTTTCCTTGAAACTTAATCATGACAAAAATTATGCATCATTTTCAAGGTTTTGTTTAGCTGTCTTTTGTCATGTAGCTGGATCTACAAAATAGCTTTCTTTTATTAGGAGTGTACTTGCAAATTCAATAGTTATAGTTTTATTATAAGAAGAAATTAATAGGAGAGATAAATTGAGTCATTTTATGAAGCTAATTTGTAACCATGTATTCTATCCACTCACCCATAGTGCTTATACTTGACTTTAGGTGATCATGCATCTTTCAAATTCTTTTTTTTAAATGCAAGTTCTTTAGAAATTGAAGAAAAAAAATATGCTTACTATATATTTTCCAAAACAAATTCTTCCAAATTTGCAAATGTCTTCTTCACACACAATTATAATTTTCCCAGCAATGAAAATATTATTCAGGCATCAGTGAGGTTTCAGGTGACAACAATGCCAAGGTAACTTTATTCCAATGGAAACATTATTTTAAAGAACAAAAAAGTTCATTAATATATTTGTGTTTCAAGTCTGAATTTTAATTAGGTTAATAAAGAACTTTCTGGAAGCTTTGGCTCACAACTACTGAATCTGGAACACCACAGACAGAGAAGACACTTCCTGACTGCCTCCAATTAATATATTCTCTCTTTGCTTAATCCTATATTCCCTTAGTCCACTCTCTTTCTCTTTACATTCGGTTCTTTTTTGTAGTCTCCCAGAAATGTCATCACAGTGTAAGTGAGCACTTCATTTGTTTTCCTCCCCTCCTCATATGCCCCCCACAAAAATCAGGCCCTTATCTAGATGTGAGATTACTCAAATTTATGTGGCATCTAATATTTGAAAAGCAATTTAATTTGGAAGACCTTAATAGCCTGTCTCTGAACTCAGAAACTCCAAATTCTATTTCTCTCTTTGCTGCATGTTTAGATGACCTTATTGAATAATCACATCCTGGGCCTCAGTTTATCCAACTGAGAAAACAGGGCTTTCATCCTAGTTCAATGGGGGCATTGTTAAGATTAATGAATGAGTTAATGACTGTCAAGTGCTTTGTGCTCTTAGTGAAAGGTGCCCAGCTTGGAGAAAGGGCAACAGTGTTGTTGCCTCTTAAAAGAAAGACACTGATCTTAAGTAAATGAAGCATCATATTCAAAAATACAATGAGACCCAGATGTTAGCAATCAAATGGGAATATAAATCTTAAATTTAAGCTTAATGGGGTAAGTGTCTAACTCAGTAGCTTTGAAGTGTTCCTCAAAAAATGTTTCCTCTGCCTCTTCTACTCCTGTTCTAGAACTAGAGGGTACTTGGTAGTTATTACTAAAGATCAGTCTTGTCACATTCCCTTAAAGGAAGCTTCACTTTACCTTAGAGTATTTATCAAGTGTTAATATAGAAGGATTTAGGTGTTTTTATTTTTTTAGCTCTCAGGCATGATTTGGTTGTTCTTTTGTATTATTACAATCCATCGATTCTTATGGTTAAATCTTAACCATGGGCATGTCAAGCAGACCTTAGAAAAATATTAAGCTAAAAGTTACTTTTCTTCTCTTCCTTTTTTTATAAATAGGAAATCTTAAGAATCATTAGCCTAATCATTTTATTTTATTTTTTTTTCTACACCTCTAAAGATATGAGCATTGGATCTTTCAAAATATGTACCAAACCTATCACTGTACCAGAAATGACTATTAAGTAAGTAGTAATGGATAGCAATGTCTAGTTTAATTTGTCATATTCAATTAGTATATAGTAGGTGACCACTTCTCATGTTTGTTTAGTTATTTCTATGGTCAAAGACTCCAAAATCTGAAGTTGCTTTTTTTTTTAAGTTACACTACTATATATTGATTGCTTTTTCCTTTTTAAGAAACCCTGTTCAAAAAAAATGGTCCCCTAGGTCTTTTAGCATACAGGGGATAAAATCAGATTTCACAGCTGTGCTAACATAGGTACAGACCATTTTCTGTCTATATTAAATACAAAACACTACATTAAAATAACACTAAGTGTCTGACTTGGCTGACAAAAATCCTTCTAGCTCTCCCCACCAAATCACACATAGAAATAAAAACAACTTAAGAATCATGCCAAAAGGAAAATAAAATCACTTTTCAGAGAAATGGCATAAGATTCAAGCTTTGTTGGAATAGACTAGAATATGGCTGGAGGCCTTATGACATTCCTATGAGGTAGGTGTGGTGTAGCGAGTTGACTGGAGATTTCCATTAATGCTAAATTGGTCAGTGAATTTCTCACCCTTTGTCCTGAAGAGTTGCTCACTTAGATATACAATTCCAATGAAGTCATCCTTCTTTCTTTGTTTATTATTCTTTGTTTATTGTACTACATGCAACACTAAACATAATGTGGGAGAAATGAGACTATGGAGAAATAACTACGTGATGTTGATAGTCAGTTAGAAAATTGAAACTTGAAAATCAAAGCAAATAATTCAGGACTTTTTTTTTTTAATTCCAGATCTCTGCTTTTACTGAGCTTCTGCTCAATACAATGGAAATTCCCTAGATGACCCAAGAATTCCTGATTATCCATGTAAAATTTGCTCACCCTAACTTACTTTTGCAACTGTTTCCATTAAAAGACAGAGGAAATATATTGCCGAGAATTTCCAAAAACTTCCTTTTCTTCTTGCATTTTTTTCCTTAGTGGGAAAAAGTGTCATTTAAAGGTAAAATAACCAAATTGTAGACTCCTCAAACATCGAATTTATTTTATGGTGGGCATCTTGGAGAATCTGCAATGTTTGAAATATTTTGAATGAATTCTAAAAGATGTAACCAGTACATCAGAAAAAGGGTACCTACAAAATTCCTGAAATAGAATCTGCAGTTAAGAGGGTCACCTGGACACATTTTGATATGTTGTACTCTTGAGTTGCATCAGACATTTAGTAGCTGGACGACAAAGGGAAGGTCTGGTGTGCCAGCCACTGTTATCATACAGTGATTGACCTTTCAAAATGCATGAAAAGTCAACAGCCTTCTAATCATCTATCAATATGATTTCAGCTTTGAATTCTCTCCCAGACCTCAGGTACTGCATCTTAACTTGTGTCTTCTAATCCTTCAGAAATGGTCTTTCCCCTAAGGCAACAACACTAATTTTGAATTTTAAACCCAAGGGCAACCCAGGGGCATTTTTCCTATTTATAAAAAAGGAAGAGAAGAAAAGTAACTTTTAGCTTAATATTTTTCTAAGGTCTGCTTGACATGCTCATCTGTGGGTAACTATATTTAACAGATAGAAAATGATACATAGGGAATAAAAGTAGAGATAAATATCAAATCAATGCACACCAGTTACATGGTACTTCAACTGCTGTTAATTCTAAAGGTTTATTCTCAGTAGGTTTAGGTAGGAGGCATATAGAAGTTCAGTACGTTAAATTCATTATATAAATCATTTTTTTCTATTTACATTAAGGGAATTCACTGCTACTAATTCACATTTTATTGATTCCAAGAATGGCCAAAATAGATGGATATGGGGTCAATGATAGCTCACAACAGATACAATTGTGAGTTTATCCTTTATGATCTTTTACTTTTCAAAACAGAGTTTTATAGTTTCTAATATGGTGTTGCTGTAGAGCACTCTGCTTAAAGCACAAAGAGGTTTTTTTTTTTTAAGTTAATGCCTTTTCAAAAATGTCCATAAAGTTTAAAATTCCCTGGTTTTTGGTTTGAGAATCCAGGTACATATTTTTAGTAAATGTGCATACTTAAACTCTATTTCAATCATGCAAAGGTCAATTCTTTGGAATGAAATGGAGAACTCTAATGAACACATTGAGGTCAGGAAACACACTATATGGACATCCAAGGAAAAGGTGATATGACCTGGATTGAAAGGCAGAATTTCCTTGGTTCTTTAAAAATTGGGCAAATTCTCATCTGGAGAGGAAGCATGATTTTTTTTTCTTTTGTTATTTTTGAAGATAAGAACATGACACGTTTAACTCCTCAAAATCTTTTCTTTCTTTTTTTTTCATTTTTCAAATGCTTTATTAAATTCTGATTTACATCATTCATTTCTGCCAGATTTTGAGTTACAAATTTTCTCCCCATTTCTCCCCTACCCACTGCCCCAAAATAGCAGCCTCACAGGATATCCCCTCCTCCAATCTGCTTTCTCTCATATCTTCTCTCATACCCTTTTTGACTTTTCCAGTAGGGCATGGTGGATCTCTATGCCCCAGTGCCTGCATATCTTATTTCCCAATTGCATATAAAATAGTATATATATATATATATATATATATATATATATATATATATATATAT
>NW_027185712.1:24581015-24623956 GCF_028583685.1 Petaurus breviceps papuanus
ATATATATATATATATATATATATATATATATATATATATATATATACATATATATATATATATTTAAACATTTGATTTTAAACTTTGAATTCCAGATTCATTCCCTTCCTCCCTTGTCATCCACCCTTACTGGGAAGATAAGCAGTTCAGTATAGGTTGTATATGTGTAGCTAATGTGAAACATTAACATAGTAGATATATTGTAAAAGACTGACTATATTTCCCTGCCTCCTATCTCACCTCCCACTTGTTCTATTCTCTACTTTGATCCCATCCCTTTTCAAAAGTAGGTGCTTCTAGCTCCCCTCTCCCCGAGCCTGCCCTCCTTTCCCTCATCCCCCATCTCATCCCCTTTCCCCCCTACTCTCCTGTAGGGTGAAATACCCTATTTAGTGTGTATTTCATTCCCTCCCCGAGCCAAATTCAATGAGAATAAGGCTGACCCATTCCCTTTTGCCTTCCTATTCTTCCCCTCCATTGTAACTATTTTCCCTTGCCTCTTCTATATGAGATAGTTTACCCCATTCTGTCTCTCCCCATCTCCTCTCATTATATTCCTCTCTCACCTCTTAATTTCACCTTTTAAGTATCATCACTTCCTGTTAAATTGGTCCTATTCCCTCTATGTATGCCTTTACACATATATACATGCATTCACATATATATTCATATGCCCGTATACCCTCTGATATAGACATATATATTTCTATTCCCTTCAACTATTTTCATACTGAGAAAAGTTTCATCAGTTACAATTGTTGTTTTTCCATGTCAGAATGTTAATAGTTCAATTTTGATGAGTTGCTTATGATTTATTTTCCCTGTTTACCTTCTCATGCTTCTCTTGCTTCTTATATCTGAATGTCACATTTTCTATTCAACTCTGGTTTTTTCATGAAGAATGCTTCAAAGTATAGAGCACTGGCCCTGAAGTCGGGAGGACCTGAGTTCAAATCTGGCCTCAGATATTTAACACAAAAACTAGCCATGTGACCTTGGGCAAGTCACTTAACCCCAATTGACCTCCTTCCCCTCATGCAAAAAGCAAATAAATAAATAAATAAAATATTAAAAAAAAGAATGCTTCAAAGTCCTCTATTTCGCTGAATGACCATATTTTCTCCTGAAACATGATACTCAATTTGCTGGGTAGGTGATTCTTGGTTTTAATCCCAGCTCCTTTGCCCTCCAGAATATCATATTCCAAGCCCTTCGATCCCTCAGTGTTGAAGCTGCCAGATCCTGAGTTATCCTGATTGTGTTTCCACGATATTTAAATTGTTTCTTTCTGGATGCTTGTAATATTCTCTCCTTGATCTGGGAATTTCAGAACCTGGCTATAATATTCCTAGGAGTTTTCTTTTTGGGATCTTTTTCAGGAGGTGATTGGTGGATTCTTTCAAACTCTATTTTGCCCTCTGGTTCTAAAACATCAGTGCAGTTTTCCTTGAGAATTTCTTGGAGGATGATTTCTAGCTTCTTACTTTGGTCATGGCTTTCAGGTAGTCCAATAATTTTAAAATCATCTCTCCTGGATCTATTTTCCAGGTCAGTGTTTTTTTCCAATGAGATATTTCACATTGCCTTCTATTCTTTCATTTGTTTGGATCTGTTTAACAGCATCTTGATTTCTCATAAAGTCATTAGCTTCCATTTGCTCCAATCTAATTCTGAAGCAATGATTCTCCTCAGTGAGCTTTTGAGATTCTTTTTCCATCTGGCAAATTCAGCTTTTTAAGGCATTCTTCTCCTTATTGCCTTTTGGAGGCTCTTTTGCCATTTGAGTTAGTCTATTTTTAAAGGTGTTATTTTCCTCAGTCATGCTGTTAACTCTTGTTTTGTAATTTTCTTGCATCATTCTCATTTCTCTTCCCAATTTTTCCTCCACTTCTCTTATCTGATTCTTAAGGTCCTCTATTGCCTGTAACCAGCTTGTATTTTTCTTGGAAGCTTTTGGTGCAGCAGTTCTGACTTCACTGTCTTCCTCCTGTTCCATGCTTTGCTCCTTTTTGTCCCCAAAATAGGAGTCTAATGTTGGATTGCTTTGCTTGGTTTGTTTCCTTTGCCTGGGCATGTTGCCACTCAATTACTTTACTTTTGGGGTTTTTGCCACAGTAGCTACCAGACAGGGGAGCTTTCATCCCAAACGCTGGGGTTTTCTCAGCTGCTGGAGGTATTACTTGGGTGCCCTCTCCGAAGCCTCCATATGCTCTGGCAAGCTGGTCACACACCCCAGGACCTCCACTCTAGACTGCAATCCAGATCCAAGCAGGTTAAAGCAAGAGTGATTATCACTCAGACTGGTGCTTGGTCCCCCTACACTCTGTAGGCTAGTAGCTAAAGCTGCCACATGGTGCTGGCTGTCTGTGCCAGGCATCTCAGTGGCTTCTCTCCCTGGGGGCAAATGCTCACATGCCCACTTACTGGGTCCCAAAGTCCAGACTGCACTGATCTCTCACTTTGTCCTTAGCATCTATGTGTTGATAATTCTGGACTGCCACAGTTGCTGGTGATCTGAAGTCCCTCCAGCCAGGGGCTGGTCAGGCTCGCCCTGGGTCTAAAGCCTCGTCATGGGGCTGGGCTCAGCTCCCAGAGCACTGTGCTGGAGATTCCTGCCAGCCTGCCAGGCTGTCCTCTGTGGGAGGTTAGCTTCTATGTGTCATTTTGTGGGTTTTGTAGCTCTAAAGTTTGTTCAAAGTTCCCTTTTACATGGATTGGAGGTGGTGGGAGCCAGAGCCATGCAGAGGTCCTGTCTCTACTCTGCCATCTTGACTCCACCAGCAAGAATCTCTCAAAATCTTTTCTTGCTGATATGTCAAACTAATATCCCAACTTCCTTGAACCAAAAAAATAAAAATAAAAAAAATGTAATTCATTACTCTTGAAATGGACAAAGGCTGTTCTGAAATCTACATTCTCTACTTTTCATTTAAGGCAGTCAGATCTTTCTGTGCTTTGTTTGGAAGGTTCAGTTTTGCTCTCCTACTTCTAAATACTCAGTCTTTCTTGTCTTCCATACTTTTACTTTGTTTTGTTTTTTGAAGAAGGCAGAGGGAGCATGAGCTCACGTGTGTGTGTGTGTGTGTGTGTGTGATTTTAGTCCACATAGGCAACTCCCGGATGGATCAAGGATTGTCAATTTATATGTGAGGTTAATTGACTTGCCCATGATCACATAACTGGCAAGTGTCAGCAACAGGAATAGATACCAGGTCTTTTTGACCCTAAGGTCAACCCTCTATTCATTACACCATTGCTGTCTCTCTTTACTGAGATGTTAAATGTGAAAATATTTTGAAAAATTTTAATCCCTATATTAAACATGAACTGATTATGTCAACAGTTGTGATAGCTGTGATGATAATGTCTCTTCATCCTCCCTGCTTTCTTTTCCCTCCCAAAGACCAAAATGATGGTTATGTGTGGGTTTGTGGTCAAGGTTGAGCAACATTGGAACACTGAAGGGGAATTATCCTTATGCTGGCAAAAAGTCATCATTTTCTTCTGAGAGTCTGTTGTAGAGAAGAAGAAATCTGTGTGTTCTCTGAGATTCGTGGTAGATACTGGGAAAGCAGATTTCAAAAGGTCCAGAGGAAAGATTAATAAGATCCTATGGACATATTACAAGGGAAGTCAGCCCAGGAAGGGTGAGACATTCTCAAGAATAAAATTATGAAGATGTACTACATTGTAAATATTGAATTCAATTTCTGGGCAACACAGTTGAGGAATATTGATAACTTAAAAGAGTGTCCAGAGGAGAGTAACTAGGACAATTGAAAAGCTTTTGATTTCATGGCAGATGAGGATTGGTTCTAGGAACTGTGCACATTTTGCCTGGAGAAGAGAAGACCCAGGAGTGCATGATAATGATAATCTTGTTTGAATATTTCAAAGGCTGTCATAAGAAAGAGGGATTAGACTCATTCAATTTGGCTTCAGAGGACAGAACTAGGAACTAGGTAGAAGTCTCAAATAGGCAAATTTTGGCTCAATATAAGGAAAAACTTCCAAACAATTAGATCTGTCCAAAAGTGGCATGAGAGATGGTGGAGTCCTGATTTTGGAGTTTCTTAAGAAGAAATTGAACAGCATTTTGCATATATTACACTGGGGACTGCCTTGCATATGGGTTGGACCAATGACCACTGAGGTCCCTTCCAATACTAAGAGTCTGTGATTCTGGCTGGTGGAGGGGGGAAGAAGATGACAAATTATTTCCTTTCTGTCCTTTCCATCGTTACCTCAGCTTGGCATTTCCCCCCCTTTTCTTTGAAAAATAAGCTCCCACCCCCACTTTTACTTCATTAGAGTTCACATAAAACATTGTATTAATGTTGTTACTCAAACTTATAAAACCAAAGCCATACATAATTAGGGAAACAATATAACATATACTTTCCAAAAATCAGACAATATCTTGATACCTTTACAATTAACCATTTCCCCCAAATATTTAAATATTACATCTACTTATATCTACTTTAGGAGAGTTTAATAGCTTTAGATACTTTACAGAGAATAAAGCATGGTCTGATTGAAAAAAAAAATTACTATTTCATGGTTAAAAAAATCAAATCCATAAGCATTTTGTATGGGCTTGGGATCTGCACAGAATTTTCTTTTTTCCCCTTTAGATGTGCATGCATAGATGTTTCATGGGCACATGCAATGCTAAGCACATGTACTCCAAATTTGCTGACATACCACATTATCTAAATGTCTATCAGTAAACCAACAATCACATGTGCACAGAAACACCACACCTTCTCTGTAGGAAATACACAAAATTCATAGGTGGGTAAATATATACATGTATATATTATTAAAGGCAAAAAAGACACAAACCACAGCAAAACTTCACATAGACCTACATATATATGTGTAGTCTCTCAAAGGCTATGTATTTGGAAACTATAAAATGAATTTCTTACTGTTAATGAATACCATTAAGTACTTTCATGCTCCTCCCACCCCAGTAGATGCCTCACAATAACAATTGCCTTGTGTCCTAACTGTCCAAAAATTTTAGCTGCCAGTCAGCAGATTTGTGTTTTAGATAAAAGTCACCTAATTGCATTCCTCAAGTTTGTAATAACAAACTTACAAAAAAACTCATGTGTCTTGACTACAAAGTGAATTTTTAAAAGCTCTTTAGCAAGAGGGGAAAAAAAACCAATTACTGAACAGGATGGTAAAAAAGTCTTATTACTATAGTATTTATATGATAGACTATATTTTTAATCACAGAGGCCTTTTGTTCTCTTGATGCACTTGTATTATGACTCCTATTGATGCTAATGAAACCATCATGGTTATATGGAAAAGAACAATGATCTTTTAGAGGTTATGCCACAAATACTCAAGAAGAGGAAAATATGCCAATAACAGTTGCTGGTTGAAATCATAAACAAAGATAAGTCAATTAAATTTTGATTTGGAAAATTCTTTTTTTATTGAGGGGTCCAAATTCATCTTTCTCTCTGTACCTTTATGTAACTACTCAGTTAGGAGTTCCATTTTTGCAAAGTTAATCAAATATACTTTGTAAGTCATTTCAGATATGAGCATCAGTTGAAGGAAATAGGAATGTTTAACCTCAAGAAGAGACAGGAAGGTGAGGGGCTCATTTTCTTGAAATATTTAAAGGCTATCATTTGGAAGTGAGATTAAGTCTGTTTTCCTTCCCATCATAGAACCGAAACCAATGAATAGAAGTTAAAAAGGAGGCAGGTTTGGGCTCAGCACAGGAAAGAACTTTTTAAAATAATATCAATTAATATCTTTTGTTTCTACATCACCTTAATTTCCAAATGTATTCCTCTACACTCCCCTACTTAACTAGCCATTTCTTATAACAAAGACAATACAAATGAAAGAGTAGTGAAGAAAAGTCCAGCTAAAGAACAGATAAGTTGGAAGTATATGCAATGTTGCACTCTCATATATTCCCAACTATCCAAAGAAGAAACGGAAAGACATTTTCTCATCTCCACTCAAGAAAGTGAGAGGGCAGGGATAAACATTTATTAAGTATCTGCCTTGTGCTGAGCACTGTGCTAAATGTTAAACTTTGATATTCACAACTCTGATGTCCCAAAGTCTCTATCTCCAGCTGCGGAATGGGTGTCCCAAGCATGAACAACTGAAGGTTCTGTCCACATGAATTACTCCAGGCACTGTTTTTGGTGCTTGTCCCAAAGTGGAAAAATTCCTAACAACATGTTTTTGTGAAATGACTGACTGAGCACCAGCATGCAACTTGAGAGCACTGAAAAGAAGAAAAATAAAAGAATACAAACTTGAACTTGGACATATTCACTTGATTTGAAAAAAAAAAAGTTAGATGGGGTGGGTGTTCTCCACGGTTTTCTCTTTTGTTTTCTTGGTTTTTCTCTACAATTTCTCCCATGGCAATTTTATTCATTCTCGCAGTTTCAGGTATCACTTATGGGTAGATGGATATGAAATCTGAATCTCTAGCTCTGCTTTCTCTTTTCTGAACTCTTGACCTTCATGTCATTCTGTGCTTAGGATCTATTTGCCTGTGTATCCCCAAAGCAGCTTAAACTCAATTTGTTTAAAACTTTCATATTATATTTCCTCTTAAACCTCATTTTGCTATTTTTCATTGGCACTGAAGTTTTTCTGTTCTCTCATGTACAAAATATCATAGGTACCTTTGATTCTTTCTTCTCCCCCACCTTTCATATTCTCTGAGTTAGAAGTTCTATCAGTTCTATCTCTTGTGGTAGGATTGTCCCTCATATGCATAGGGAAGACTTTGTATTCCTGCTCAGTTACAAAACCTATTACCATCTTTCTAATACCTTCCCTTCTTCTTGCTATGATTGACCCATCTTTGTTCCCCCTCTCTATGATGGCATCTTTATACTTTGTCTCTTAAGTAGTTCTTCATTTTATTGTGCCTGTTTAGAATCACCATGAGTCTCTACATTGCTCTTTGGGTGAACTTCAACCTGATTTTTTTTAGAGGTTGTATAATTCCATGATTCACAGCTATCTACCACCAGAAGAATATTAGTATTGAAAAGAGAAGCATTTGTTTCAGGGAGAAGCTTGGGGTCTTTAAAAGAACTGTTCAAATCTCCATTTCTCATATTTATGGTCAGTTCTCAACCCAATTTCATTGTCCATTTGCCCCACCTATCCTGGATATATTCATATCTATATCCACATCCCACATCTATATCTATTTCTACACCTATATCAGAATCTATATTTCTGCCTATATCTACATCTATGTCCATGTCTATATCTACTTCATCCATGTTGATGTCTGTCTATATATCGAGCTATAGCTATATACCTTTATCACTACCACCTCTGCAGGTAAGTGGTAGAGTGAGTATAGTGCTGGGCTGGTAGTCAAGAAGACTTGAATTCAAATCAGGTCTAAACTCTAGCTGCATGACCTTAGCAAGTCACTATACCGCTGTCTTCCTCAGTTTCCTTAATTGTAAAATGGTGATAATAATAATAGTATCTGCCTCCCAAGGTTATTGAGAGGATGAAATGAGATCATATTTGTAAAGCACCTATCACAATGCCTGGTACATAGTAGACACATTTAATACATGTTTCCTTCCTTCCTTCTATTTACATTTCTCATTGCTAATGGACAAGCTTTGTGGTTTCTATATCCATGGGTATGCCAGAGTCTAGGCTAGGGGTGGAGAACCTTCAGCCTCAATGTCACATGTGTGACTAGGTCCACAAGTGCAGCCCTTTGACTGAAACCAGATTTCACAGAAGTTAAAAAAAACCTTGTTCTATCCCCTAACAAGATAATGAATTCTATTGAAATTCCTCCTACCCCACCTTTATTTTAAATCACCCTTCTCTCCTCCAGGACTCAAAACCCTTTTTCTACATAATTCTCACAATTCTTTTTTAGAACAGAGACAAATCATATTCCTCTAGCAAACATAAAACAAACAACAATTTAAAAAAAGACAACTTGATCCTAGAAAAGCTAAATTACTTGTTCAAGCTCATAACTATTAAGAAATTCAAGAACAAAGACAATCTACTGACTACTTTTCTGGAATAACATTCCTCCCCCTCCTCATTTTATTTAGTTAGCACTGAATCCGCCCCCCCCCAAAAAAAAAGACTGAAATCTTAAGGAAAGATAATATAGCTCTGATATAGTTTCCATTTAAAGAGACATAGTTGACAAGTAGTGCTTTATTCTACTTTGATCATTTCAAGATCATATTGATTTGTATTTTTTATAGACACATAACTTATTTTTTTTTCCTTTTAGAACTGTCTGAATGAAGATTCCACCTACCCCTTCTTGTAGCATTAAAAGAAACAGATAGACTCTCCCCACCCCCCTATACCTAGGAATTTTAAGGAAAACTGGAAAGTGAGATTAGATCATTGGGCGTAAAGCAGCATTATCTGGAGAATAACGACTCCTCTTGATTAGATGGATTTAAGTTTCCTGTGGATATGCCCACGGCTGTTTTTGTCTGCCTTTCATGAAAAATTCTGTTATATGTGCCCATGGAAGGGGAGAAGAGAGTACAAGAGGTTAAAAGGAATGAAGGAAAAAATCAGTTGTTTAATTGAAAACATCATTGATAACAGACTATTTTAGTTTTTATAAAACTTTACCTATTTGTGTCCACTGCAGAAAAATGTTTGCTTTTTTGTAATGAAAATATCAAAGTACAGCTAAAACATACACACACACACACACACACACACACACACACACACATACCCACATACACAATTCGGTTCTCTGTCGCTACAAATGGTTAATTATTGCAGTTTATCTTTTGGTTTAGGCAAAAGCAAAATAGCAAATTAAATGAAAAGCTTTGGCTAATGAACATTCCTGAATTTAAAATAGATCTTTACTTAGTTAATAACATTTCTCTTTCTAATATTAATGTTTTAATGTCTAAGAAGGTGGGAAGGCTTTCTTTTATTTTCCTAGCAGTGTAGGCTTCATTTTAATATTGTAAGATATTGTAATAGTTCATATCCTGGCTTATCTAGGTGGACAAATTAAAATTTTAGTGTATTTGATGCTGATAAGTATGGATTAACTGATTGTCAATACAGAATGTCCTAAAAGTCTTGGTGCAACTGTAAGTACTTTAAGTTCAAAGCTTCACTAAGACTATTGGGACACCTTGTATTCAGGAGAGGTCCCTTCAGATATACCATAGATAGGACTTAAAAGTTTTTTTTTTTTGAGAAATCAAACTGCTTTAACTCTAATTCTTCAACATTACTACAAAACAACACACATACACACATACACACCTGCATATGTTTACACATTTATACCATTCTGTTTAACTATATAACTTTAAGGAGGATGCTCCTATTTATTCAGATTATCAAGTGCTTAAATACTGAAATGGTTATTTTTAAAGATAGTTTTTCCTCTATTAAAATATTCATCCTTACCAAGGTAGCGATGATTTATTTTCATGATGGATCAATTTTTTCAGGCTGAAGCCTCCCACATAATGATTAAATTTTGAATGTCTACCTATTTGGATGTATGGATTGGATTGCTTGTTCTGTAGCTAAAGTATTTATAACTGTATATTTGTGATAGCAAAAAAGCTAGAAAAAATGGGTGTCCATTTGTTATAGAACAATTTAACAAATTGTAGCACAGGGGTATAATGCAGTATTATTGCAGCTTAAGACATGATGAATATGAGGAATTTAGAGAAAAAAAAACTTTGAAAGAATTATATGAACTGATGCCTAATGAAGTAAGCAGAACTAAGAGGAAATATATGATTAAAATAATGTAAATGAAAGCAATACTCAAAGACATATGAACTAAGATTAATTTTAATTCCCAGTCTTAGTTATTGATAACATGTAATGGAACACATTTTCCTTCCCTAAGTAGAGAGGAGGCTATGGACATGAAAGATTGAATAGGCTCTCAGGTGTAATCATATGATTGACAGGTTTGATTTTCTTTGTTATAAGGCAAGGTTCATGGGCATGATATGGTAAATTACTATGGTATAAATAAGAAACATCCTCAATAGAAGAGGAAGTTAAATGATGCAGTGGATAGGCTGGACATGGAGGCAGGAAGAACTAAGTTCAAGTCTAACCTTAGACATATTAGCTACATGAGTTTAGGCAACTCACTTAACCTCTATCTCAGATGTTCCATCTGCAATATGGGGGTAATAATAGCATCTATTTCATATAAGTCATTGTGGCAGCAAGCACCCCAAGCGTCCTCAGGGTTGCTGCCACCACAGGTTCTTGGATCTGCTTTGTTAAAGGAAAGCAACTCAAAATGGGTTAACAAGGTTACTTTAATCAGTCAAACATATATCGTTTACCTCGTTCAGGGGAAAAAGGTCAGCACTCTGAACTTCAGAGTATACAGGCAGAATTATCAAGACAGAAACAGATCAAGTAGACTGCTTTCCAAACTGTCCAAACATTACATCCATACCAAATCAACATCTGGGTTTCAACATCTGGGTTTTTCAAATCTGGGGGGCTCTGGACAACGGCTTCCCAGAATCCAGATCAAATCACAGAACACTTCTTGAAGTGAGCCCCCAAAACACAGCTACAAATCAGGGCTTATATAGCCTTCTCCTGGCTCAGAGAATGTAACAACCTTCTGGACCCACTGGCCAATCAAGAAGTATCTACTGAAAAACAAGCCTCCCACCCCAGGCTTCAGGTGCATTTTAGCCTAGGGGCAGGGAAGATCTTTAAATTTGCATTTCCATTACAGTCATTATGAAGATCAAATGAGTTAATGTGTATAAAGTGCTTTGCAAACTTTAAAGCTTTAGTTAATTTTAGCTCTTGTTATTAAACTTAAATATAGCTGGCAATGATAAAGTTAAATCTATAAGTTTAACTTCTTATATACAATTTTAAAAAATCAGTTTCTAACTTCAGCACGTGGAGTTTTCTAATGACCTGTTAATGTCACTGGTAAACCCATAATATGTAGACAGGTGTAGACTATCGTAACCACTGTACTAGTTGAGGGCACAAAATAGAAAACTACAGAGAAAGAATTTCCAATCTTTACCTTTGCAAAAATTAAAAATCTAAATCTTTACTGTTTAGGAAGTACTATGTGGTTAGTGTCCTCTATAGAAAAATCTAAGTTTTGTCCTTTTAGCTGTAGCTCTCAGCTATTGGCCTTTAGTTCTCTTAGTCGTGTGTCAAAGTAAATACTGTCTGATAGTTAAAGAATACCTTTATCTGCCTTCATTGCTCACTGACTTCATAGAAGCCTATACCTTTAGTCTTCACAAGAAAAAAGGAGACTGTGATCTCAATATTTCAGCACTTTTATTTACCTTATCTGTAATATAATTAATAGATGACTGCATAAAGATCAAGGTGGCTATCAAAGAAAATGAGACAGCTTCATATGAAACTTGCTCTTTTGAATCAGTCTAGGACTCTATCAAAGCATGTGTGATAATTTCATGTAAATCCTGGTGTTCAGAATCTGTATCTTTTAACCTGTACATACCGTTTTTTACACACTCCATTTCAAAGGCATTCAAAGCTGATCTAATTTGTATTACAGAATTACATTATAATCTGCAAGCAGCACATCATACCGATTTCTTAAAATTAATATGGAAGCTCATTATAAATACATCTACAGAGGCCTCACATAGTCATCTCAAAAGGGCTTTGGCAGGGAAGAGCCACAGTCTAAATTTAAAGCCTTCTGGTTTTAGCCAGTCATATCCAAACTTCGATGAATATGTTTTTAAGCTGAATTTTGGGCAGGATCAGCATTTTCTATGAATGTCATTTATGAAAGACATTTAAATTTTTTTGGTAGTGTTTGAATCTCAAATCCATTTTCTTTCCACATTTACTTTGACTTTGGCCACATGAGTTGCTTTCACACACACTCAGAGACTCATCACTATATAGTTTAAGTGTTTATAAAAATGTAGTACCACAGGGCAGTTAGCTGGCACAGTGAATAGAAGACCTGCCCTGAAGTCAGGAGGACCTGAGTTCAAATCCAGCCTCAGACATTTGACACACTTATTAGCTGTGTGACCTTGGGCAAGTTACTTAACACAATTGCCTTGCCTTTCCACCTCCAAAAAAAAAAGAACGTTGTATCATTAGATACTACATTAACAAGTTAGAGATTGGGTTAACCATTGACTGTGAAGTGGTTTCTTAGTAAAATATAGGATTTATATCTGAGAGGGCATTTATAACTAATTTAGCACAATCTCCTTTTTCTAGAGGCCCAGAAAGATTCTATAGTTTGCCCAAAGTCACCTGACTAGTAAATATTCAATCTGGATTCAAAACCACAATACAGAATCATAGATACAAAGAATCTAAAACCATTAAGGTTAATGTGTTTGAATAGAAGCTGCTTCTATAGCATCGCCATGGAAGGGTCTTCTAATCCTTTTGGGGGATTGGAAGGAACTTCTAATGAAGGTGACATTCAGCCTTATAAGGTGGCCCTTTTCACTTCATGAGGAAGGTTTTCTTTATAATAAACCTGTCTCCCTTCCTAATCCACATATTGCTCCTAATTCTGCCCTCTGTGGTCAAATAGAACAAATCTAGTAATCTTTTCCAAGGCAGCCTCTCGTGTTCTTGAAGAGAGCTGTTCTGTCATATCTTCCCTCAATCTCTCCTTAACTAGGATTAATGTTCCTTCTTCAGCTAAGTCTCCTAGAACTGTATACAGTATTTCAGATGTGTAATAGACAAGGGCAGATGAACTAGCACCTTCTCTATTACCCCAGTCATTTCAATCATATTCATGTTTTTTTTTTTTCTGCCTCCAGATCCAAGGGTCTTCGAACTGTGCCATATCTGTTGAAGAAGTATAAAATCTAAAGATATTTGGATGAATTGTAGATGTATAAATACTTTATAAAAACAAGGTTTCACTGTGGCCTTTGTAATGGACTTATGACTTATTTTGGACCTAATATGGAGGAGAACAGTCTTCTTAAAAAAAAACTCAGCAGAATTTTACAGAAAAATACCCTTTATTATTATAAGAGTACCTCATATCAGTCACTCTTTGTACCTCACACTCATTCTTGGATTCATGTGTAGTACTGCACAGACACATTTACAATGTTTGTGAGTTCAAATGACAACATGAGAAGAGTGTTAATAACTTGGTTTCTCTTAGTATTTCCTCCTTCACTCCATCTCACATAAAGAGACAGATCCTTCTCCTTGCCAAGGGTAAACTCCTTTAAATATATGTGATCCCATTGTATACTGTTTTCTCTAATAGTTTATTCCTTCTGTCTTCTGTATTCTCTTAGTAATCTCCCATCTCTGTCTACTGGTTGCTTCCAGTACTTGATGTCTACAAACATGACAATGTCTCCTTGATCCTCAAAAAATCTCTCATTTGATTTATCTGCACCACATATATGTACACACATATTTATATACACATGTGTACACACATATGCATATGTATATACATGTATATATGTGTATAGATATAGATATAGTGTGAGAATGTGTCTAAGCTCTTTGAGAAAGCCATCTCTAATCAGTGCTTACACTTACATTCCTCTTACTCTCACATCTGCAGTGTGATTCTCACCTTGTTGTTCCATGGAAATGTTCTCTCCAAAGTCCCATTAATCTCTCAGTTGCCAAATTTAATGACCCTTTCTTAATCCTTATCCTTCTTGACCTCTCTTCATCCCTGCCATTATCTTCTCCTTAATACTCTCTTCTCTCTAGGTTTTTTCAGAGCTATTTTTCCTTGGTTCTCTTCCTACTTGTATTACTGCTCCTTCTCAGTCTCCTTTATTAGACCTTTTTCAAGTTTATACCTGTTAACTATAGGTGTCTTTCAAGGCTCTGTTCTGGACCTTTTCCTCTTTTGCCTCTATACTCTTTTGCTTGGCTCTCATGAATTTAATTAACATATCTATGTACATGATTCTCTTATCTATTTGTCTAGCCCTAACCTCTCTCCTGACCTCCAGTCTCACATCTTTAACTTGTTATTGGGTGTCTTGGACTGGATTTCTCAAAAAACATCTTAAATTCAACATGTCCCAAACTGATCTTACCTATTTCCCCAAATATCCTCCTCTTCTTAACTTCACTATTTACTGTTGAGGGCACCACCATCCTCCCAGTTACTCAGGATGACAACAAAGGTCATCCTCATTTCTTTTCTCATCACCTCATACATAGATGACTGAAAGAGACTGTTGTTTGTCCTCCCTGACTTGAGGCACTCTCCCCACTCCAGTGCACCATCCCCTCACTTATCAAAGTAATCTTTCTAAAGTAAATGTCTCTTTCCTATCCAATGAATTCCATTGGTTCCTTATTACCTCCAATATCAAGTGTAAAATACCCTGTTTTTGCTTTTTAAAGCCTTCATAACCTGGCTCCATCCTACCTTTTCAATCTTCTTGTGCTTTATTACCCTTAACATACTCTGTGAGCTAGTGATACTGGCCTCCTTGAACAAAAGTTCCATGAAAAAAGATGCTCCATTTTCAGACATCAGCCATTTTCACTGACTGTCCCTTGGGTCTGTAATCCTCTCCTTTATTTCTATTTCCTGATTTCTCTGGTTTCCTTTAAGTTTCAGCTAAAATCCCACCTTCTGCAAGAAGCTTTCCTCTTCCCTCTGAATGCTAGTGCATTTACTCATTGACTGTATTCAATTTATCTTGGTGTGATAGTAATGGAATATAAAGCCCTGTATTGGCTTGGTTTTCAAATTGATTGTGTTAAAACCCAGAGCTTGTTAATCCCACCTGTGGGATGGACTGGTTGACTTGAAAAGAGAGTCCTGAACTGGGAGGAGCTGGTGACGTAGATTTGGAGGGACACAAGAGAGAGGCAGAAGAACTTTTTGGAAGCAGCACCCTCGTGGAGGCAGAGAGAGAGACTGAGAGGATTGTGGAGGGCCACTTTGAATTGCCCTGGACTTTTGAGACCTGCCCCCAGAGCTGCCAAGGACTGAGGAGACATGGCTGTTTTGCTGGTACTTTGTCTGTCTGTTTTGATGTTGTTTTGCCAGATTTGTCCACTGGTGAAAGACAGTCCTGTTGAAGAAGCCCTGGAACCTGGCTGTTGACTAAGAGCTCCTGAGACTGTCCTGCAGACAGAGAGTGAATACTGCCAACTGGTGAAGGACAGTGCTGTTGTTGCAGGGGTCTGGGAACCTTTCTGTTGGTTCAGAAACCCTGAAGAAGGATTTTCTTGTTGTATGTTTACAGAAATCCTGGGACAGGGTTTTGCTAATGTTTTCAGGGGTTCTAGGACTCTTCTGCAAACAGAGGATGAATTAATGAAGAGACTGGCAATGTATCTTGTGGCCTTGCTAAGCCTTGTCTCCCCAGGAACTAAGATTGCTGAAAACTTGCCTCATGTCAAGATGAAGAAAAGACCTCCATTTGGGTATTAAGTGCTGTGCTTAAACTTGTTGTAACTCTGGGGTAGATTTAATTGTGATCCAGGGGTGGGGAACTTTTGACCTTTTTGTGTTCTATGGTTGAACAAATGAATGTACTTTACTTATGTTTGGAAGCTAATCTCCATTTGAGAAGAGGGGCTTTGTGATGGACTAAATGAAGGTACAGCCTAGGGGTGGAGTAGTATTTAGAACAGGGACTTTGTAATTGATTGAATGAATGTAAGGTCCTGGGGTGAGGTAGTACTTGGAGATTATTTAATCACACTTAGTAAATGCTGTATTTTGAATGATGTCATGTTTTGACCTTCTCTGTTCTTAATTTGTCACTGAATAAAATGGAGAGCACCTATGCTGGTATTTTGAACCTTGGGAAGTTGCCTTTCCTTGGCATTACATTACACTTGGCTATATCTTTTTTCATACATAGTCATTTAAAGGTTGCCTCTCCTCTTATATTGTTAGCTACTTGAGACCAGGTACTACTTTTCTTTTTCTTTATATTCCTAGCACTTAATGAAATGCTTGGCATATCATAGTCACTGAACAAATGTTACTTGACTTATTTCCTTGAGTCAAGGAAGAAAGTAATTTAATTTCCATATCTCCAGATCATAGTAGGAATTTAATGAATGCTTATTGATTGATTTCTATTAATCTGATTGAATGTAAGTTCCTTGAGGGCAGAGACAATCTCATTTTTGTCTTCTTATACTCAGTGCCATTGCCTGGCACATGTTAGATGCTTATCAAACACTGGTCCATTGATTTACTGTCTTATCATTTTCTTTGTCTATAGAGCTACTCATAAATCTCAGAATTAGCAAATAAGTTCTTCACATAAGGTGACCTATAGCCTTTGTCTTAGTCATTGTGGATGCCTCCAGTAATTACCTCTCCACTGTGGGCAGTAGAGTAAAAATCTAGCTATCTTTGATTCTATTTAGCACACAATGTTCTCCCTTCTACTTAGAACAATCACAAAATGTCAGATTTGGAAGGGATTTCAGGGAACATCTAGTCTAACTCATGTATCAATCAATCGACATTTATTAAGCTCCCCCTTGAAAATGAATTCGCTCTAGTAATATACAAAAGAAATCGTTCATCTAGGCTTTGCTTGAAAACCTTCATAGAACCAATTGCCTCCTAATTGTCCATTCAACTTTTGCAAAAGTATAATTGTTAGAAGTTTAACCTGACATCAGGCATAAATCTGTCTTTGAAATTTCCTTCCATTAGTCCTACTGTAGCTTTTCATTCTGAGCTTATGAAAAACAATTTTTCCCCTTAGGTGAGAGATCTTCAAATGCTTAAATCTCATTTCTCACTACCTCATCATCTTTTTGCAGATTATATTTTAAAGCATTTTCCCCCTCCCCTCATTTGAGAAAGAAAAAAATAAAAACAAAACCCTTGGAAGAGATATGCATAGTTAAGCAGAACAAATTCCCACATTGGTTACATCAACAAACATCCACCTCATTGAACATCTCTAGTGTCTTAATTTTCTGTCAGAATGCTTCGAGCAACATTATTTATCATTGTTCCTTTGGAATCATGGTTGATCATTTCCTAAATCTTTCCTGTTGTTATTGTTTAAATTGTTCTCTTATTTCTATTCACTTCATATCAGTTCATATAAGTCTTCATGAATTTTGCTAAAAACTGTACCTTTGTGTCTTATGGCAAAGTGTATTACATTTCATTCATGTACAATAATTTGTTTAGCCATTCTGCCATTGATGGGCCCTTCTTTAGTTTTCAGTTCTTTGTCACTATAAAAATAGTGGCAATCATGAAAACTTTTTGGTACTGGATAAAAAAATAGAGAAGTAGATCAATGGAACACAGAAGCAAATAAACCTAGTACCTCCTCCCCCAAAAAAGTCCTTCTCTTTTCCTGATTAAACATCTCCACTTCCTTCAACCAATTCTTATATGATATGGATTCAAGTATCTTCACCATCTTGACTGATTTCCTCTGGATGCTCTCCAGTTTTTCAATGTGTTTTCAAATATAATGTGCAGGATACTAACTCAAATACTAGAGAGCTCATGGGGATAGGTAATGGTCTTTTAGTTTTATTGATATAGGGAACTCCTGAATGAAAAAATGCCCTCTCTCAATGCAGGTATTTGTCTTCTCTGCAGCTTGATGAGAGCTGTCTAGCTGAGAGGTTCAATGGCTTGCTGAAGTAGATGTCAGAAGTGAGATTTGAATACAGGCCTTCTTGGCTCTAAGGTCCACTCTATAGGCAATATCCCATACTACCTTTCTGAAAGAAAATATAATGAAAGGAAATTTTAGAGATACATGTCCATGGCTTTGTTGAGTCTAGGTTTATATATGATAGATTACAACCATGACATATCTGAAAGTCTCCTTGTTTGCAAAAATTTCAATGTCTGTGTCTATTCAGTCTATGTCATCTGATCCTGTGAGTCCTAGACAAGAACCTTTTAAGGCTAAAAGGTTAAGGCAAGGTCTATGGTTATTCCAGGGGTCATTAAATTCCATCTCCCTCCTCTGTCCCTTTCAAAACTTAGTAAATATATGTTACCTAGGCTGCCAAAACTGGAGTAAAAGAATATGGTAGAGGCATACTTAGCACCACTGTCTATCAGATAAAGAGAAGAGGCAGTGGGGAAGAAGGCATCTATAATTTGGGTCTCACTTTTTGTATCTTATATATAATTGCTTTAGAAAGTCCTGTTGCTTCTATTTTAAATTTCATTCAAGTCTTGTAAAATGTACAATTTGAAAACCTCTTATCTTCAGGAGTTGCCATTGGCATATGCTACTTCTTTACGAGACAAATAAAATGGGTAGAAATGAAGGGCTTTAGCCAAGTTGCACTTGGAAGTCTTGCCTCCATGTGGCAAAATCTTGCAAATAGTTGTGAAGTTGCTCTTGGCCAGAATTCATAGTTCTCTTTTTTGTCATCCAGCCCAAAAGAGTGAAGGTTCCATATCTTTGACTAGAATATGCAGAAAGACCCTTTGGCCTTTCTCTGAAGAGTCCCATCATTCTTTTATAACTCCTGATCTATTCTGAGCCCCAGAAACTGGATTAGGATTAATTTTAGATACAACATACAAGTTCAGAAAAGGAATGACTTTGCTATACTTCTGTATTGAGAGGCGATGTGGCACAACTGATGGAGTGTTGGACTTGGAGTCAGGAAGACCTATGTTTAAATTTTGCCTCTGACACTTATTAGCTGCATGGCCTTGAGCAAGAAACTTCATTTCTCCAATGCTTAGTTTCTTCATCTGCAAATTACCTTTGTAATATTAGCTATGTTGCATGGTTCTTGTGAAGATACAAAATGTTGTATGCAACTTGCTTTGCACATTTTAAAGCACACAAAAAGGTGTGCTTTAAAGGTATTATTACTATAGAAAAAAACCCCACCAAATTGGGAGTTGTAGCTATGGTTACCTAGTAGCTATGTGATCTTTTATGAATCAATTAAATAATCTGTTCATTTTCTTCCTATGGAAAATGGGGATAATTGGGCAATTAGGTGATTTGCTGGACTTGGAATCAAGGAGATCTGAGTTAAAATCTGACCTCTTACTTACTAGCTATGTGACCCTGGGTGCCTCATTTAGCCTTTGTTTGCCTCTGTTTCCTCATCTGTAAAATGAGGATAAGTAGCACCTACCCCCTAGGGATGTTGTGAAGATCCAATGAGATAATATTAGTTAAGAGTCATACATGCCTTATGGCGCTAAATAAATTCTAGCTGTTATTGTTGTTGCCTATCTTGGTTGTTGTGAGGACCAAATGAGATCTGAAAGGACTTCAAAAAGAAAATTCCCATACAGATGTAAGGCATTATGTGTAGTGAAAATCTTAAGTGCCAAACCAATCTAATCATTTTATTTATAATGGTGATTTAATCCTGCCCTATAGTATATAGATGATGACTTTCCAGCTGGTGAACCCATAGAATAATGATATCTATTCTAGCATTGCCCTTTATTGTACTATCAAGAATCACAGGCACTCATGATAAAATTTGCAATAGTGCAAACATTGACTTAAATAAGTTAGTTATTATGAAGCTAATAAAGCTCTCCTAAAGCACTGGGGAATCCCAACCCATTCAGGATCTTTTTTTCTTTTCTTTTCTTTTTTATTTTAGGACCCAGTTCTCTGGAAGATACATGGTTTAATAAGTCCTGTAGGTGCATGTGTATCCAAGAGCAAAATGTGGCCATTAACTTGAAAGAGGGCACAGGCTAACAATGGAGAGTGTCAAATACAAAAATTAAAAACTATAAAAACCAACCCTTGAAGGAAAGGAGCTTGTTAATAGTTAATTTGCTTTGCACTAAAACATAATAATCCTTATAAATGTTAACTATGCACTAAAAGTACAATAAGTTAACCTGTTAAAGAAACAGACTTGTTAAAAGAAACCATTTTTTCTGCTACTTGCCAAAGCATATTTAACTACACCAGTGAGTCCTTTTAAAACAAAAACAAGTCAAGAGAATGATTTCTACTATCTGAATACTTTCTGAAAAACTCTGGCACTCCTTATGCTTTTGAGAAGACTGGAAGAAGAGCACAAACTGGGAGTGTTTCAGTTGTTTTTAAATTTACTTATTTTAGTCAAAGTCAAATTTCATACTCTCCGTTGCTGTTTCAGTTGTGAATATTCCTTTATTTACCCAAGATGTAAGATACAAACATGTCTATTTTCTATCTTTTTCAATCCAATTTAGCAAGCATTCTGAAGAGCTTGAAATATTTAAAGGAGCTAGCCTCTAGCCCGACTCTTGCTTGTCTTCATGAGACTGACAGTTTAGAAAGGGGGGGGGGCAGACCACATATATTATACATACTCAATTAAATTCAACAACCATTTATAAAATATCTGCCAAGTTTCAGTAAGTGGGGAAGGCTTCTATTCTATTAGATGAACCTTCCTGGGACAATGTTATGGCAAGAGTTGCACAGGATGGATAGACACAGAAAAATTGCAATCTTCATCTTTCCAAATTGAAAAGATCACAGATCCATTTGACAATTTGAATATGAGGTCTCAGGCACTGAAAAACAAATTTGAAGCAGTTCCTGTCCACTAAAATCTTACATAACTATAATAAAAAATAATTCATGGGAAGTGCTGTTGGGTGGTACAATCACACCAAAATTTTCTTTCCCAATAATAGCAACCATTTTCATCAATAAATAAAACACATAAAAAATTCATGAGTGGGCAATGGGAAATTTTATGATATGTAATAGAAAATATGTAATATGGCCAATTATAATAGGGGACCAATAAGTAATAGAAAAACTCTGCCCTTCAGAAGGGAGGATCCTTTCCCTAGAGATTTATTTTTCTTTCACTCAAGGTGAGGTTAATGATATGTAGATAATTTGTAATGTAGATCTTTAGAAATTGATCGTTCTAAATTTTATTCATGCAATCTACTGTTTTTCCCCCACAGACATTTTATATATAAACAGAAATGAGGGAGGAGGATTATATAATGACATTGACATGGACACTGAAAACATGAAATTACCTGATGATAGATTGCTAGGCTAAAAGCCTGGGCACTTTCTGGGTTAATCAGATTTTCAAAGGCCAGATGAAAACAGCTATATGTAATATAAAAGGATTTTACTTGAAGTTGTAGTTCATTCTTTAACCAACGAGCAGTTATTAAGCACCTATTATGTACAAATCATTCTCTGTGAGATTCTATGGGAGAAATAAAGATGAAATAGAGGTGGTCCTGGAAGTCAAGGATCTGAGGTTATGCCACCTCATAAGAACTGGTTAACTTTTATATCAAAGGCAGGTACAACTTATAAGTTTTTTCTTTTTTTAGGAAAATCTCTAAATAAAATGGAAACAAAGAACTTTAAATTCTTCCTAGGTTTCAGCAGGAGCACAAAATTAATTGTGTCTATTGTCTATTTTTTCTATTGTCTATTTTGTCTCATTCTGAAAATATCACACACAAACCTATTTTTATTTTTAGTTTCCATAAATTTATATTGTATCAGAAAAAAACCTGGCAAAATGACATTCCTCCATCTCAACTACTCTGAAAATGCAACATATTCTTCATAAAAGTTTTTAAAAAGTCCTGAAAATCATCCTACTTTGAAGTTACAGCCAACAATAATATTATTCCTTTAGAAGTTTACAACTGTTGCTTTCAACAGATAGTTAATTTCTCTTAGAATTCTATTTATAAGTATATCTTTCAGATCTTTCTCAAAACTGCATAGGATTATTCAATTATTTTTCATTAGAGGTTATTCAGTGAGAATCATTTTTTTTAATCTTTTGGAGGGCAATTGGGGTTAAGTAACTTGCCCAAGGTTACATGGCTAGGTTTTTGTTTTGTTTTGTTTTGTTTGTGTGTGTGTGTGTGTGTGTGTGTGTGTGTGTGTGTGTGTGTGTGTGTGTGTGTGTTAAATGTCTGAGGTCAGATTCAAACGCAGGTAGTTCTGGCTCCAGGGCTGGTGCTTTACTCACTGCATCACCTAGCCATCCCGAGAATCAATATTTTCAATAGAGATTATTCAATGGAGAAACACACAGTAAATACTCTATATCTAAAATATATATTAGCAAATACTTGTTGCAAAACTGTCTCTGACATTTACTCTCTAGGAAAAAGAGTCAAAACAAATGTCCAGGGAGCTCTGAGATTAGATGTGAATCTGAGTGGTTCCAGGGCACCTATAAGAAGATGTCATGAGATACAACAATATATTTAATTTCTTTTTTATGAGAGTCCTGAGATCACCCAAGTCCATATCCTGTTTCAGAGGTTCCTGGACTTTTGTTATGAATTTTTTTCTCCTAAAGAGCAAATGTGAGACAATTTTGCACATGGAGAATGGTGGTCTGGGTGCAGTTACAGGAATATAAATTTGTAGACTCCTCTGTTGTTAAATGCCTCTTAGAAACCTGTGGAGCCACCAGAGTACTTTGCATTACCCTGGTACTGCCAAGGGGAGCAAAGCTATTGGGGATGGTTGGAGATCTTTACCTAGTGTGATATTTTCTGTGCTGACTGGGTATGTCTATGTTGGATTCACAAAAGAGCCAAAATAGCCCTAGGTATGAGTAGTCTCGCCAATAAACAAACAACCAAACAATTAAATAGCCCCTTTTTAGAAAGAAGACCTACCAGCTAAATAACACTTCAAAAGAAGACAGTAGTATCATCTAAAAGAAGCAGCCCATCAGCAGATGACAGTGACAGCCATGCTGGGAAGCAGCCATAGGTAACTCCCAAGGCAGAAAAGGATGTCAACTATTGGAGTGGACTAGGGAAGCTGTCATAGTGAAGCATAGTCAGCTATTATTGATGGGTCCATTAGAGGTGTTCTAGTTGGGCACAAACCTAGTATTGGGAGTTCTCTAGGGAATATTATTATGGGAATCTGAGGGATATTTCATTCTTTTGTGTGTTGAGTATGATTTCCTTTCTTCTTATTAAAGCTTTTCTGTTTGATTCATATCTCTTGGCCTATTGGTATAGGATGGGGTTAAAGTCATACTGACATGACTCCAATTTTGCAAAATATCCTAATACTGAACGTTGGAGGTAGTGAACCAATCTATATAATGATCATCTAACATTTATATAAGCACAACTAGAGAGTGCAGTGGATAGAATGTCAGACCTAGAGTCAGAAAGATTATCTTCCTGAATGCAAATCTTGCCTCAGACACTAACTGTATTACCCTGGGTAAGTCACTTAATCCTGCTTCAGTTTCATGATATATACAAAGAGTTGTAGAAGGAAATGGTAAATAGCTCCAGTATCTTTGCCAAAAACCCCACCAAAATGGGGTCATGAAGGATCTCACAGTAGTGAAAACAACAGAACAACAACAAAGAGTTATATAGTGCTTACCATGTGTCTTACAATTATCATTTCATTTGATTCTTACAAAAACTATGAGATTTTTATTTATAATTCATTTTAACTATTATTTTTTGTCTTTTTTTTTGTTTTAGCTGTTATTATCCCCATTTTATAGATTAAGAAATTGAGACAAATAGGTTAAACGACTTGCCAAGGTCACATAACTATTAAATATCTGAAGCCAGATTTCAGCTTAGTTCTTTTTTACTCCAGGCCCTATTTTCTAATTATTGCTTCTCCTAGAATCTATATGAAAATAAAGATTCCCCCCCTTCCTCCATAAACTCTTCAACCAGCAAAAATCAATGCTTATGTAGTAGATATATGATATATTAGCAGATCCTACAAATTTACTCAGCTGATATAATCTGTCTACATGGAGGATGCTAGGAGAAACATGTTGACATGTAAGATAAGTAAGCACCTCAGAGACACTGTGGAATGTGTATGAACAGTTTAGGACTGGTTCAGGTTGGCTAACCACATGATAAATCTGAGACTCTCAGAGTGACTGCTGAGGCATTCAGAAATGCCTGTTGGCTTTAACTGGTTGCTCATTGTGCCATTTACTTATGAAAAATCTTGATGATTCCTTTATTCATAGCATCCAGTGATGGGATTGGAGTCTGGAACCTTGGGAGTTTTGAAAGGTCAGGAGAAGAAACCACAGAAATCCAGAAGGTGGAGTCCAGGCTGGGTACTATAGACAGTCCAGAATTGCTGCTGGGAATAAGGAGTAATCTTCCCAACAGAAGCTGAGATGAGGATTCAACCAGCAGCAGAGGCTGCTTTTAAACACAAAACTTGGTGGAGAAAATGTTACATGGGAATCGAGATGTTTTGTACCTTCTTCCCCAGAGACCAAGCTTGTACAGGGGAGATAATGCTCTGGAGTTACTGGGGGGAAATGTTTGCATGTTTTTCTTGTTATATATTTGGATGTCCTTTAATATAACTGATATTAAGTGATTAAATGGAACTGTGTCACTGGTCTTAGTTTACTAAGAAGTGGGGGAGAACATAGCCAGTGGGGGCATAAGCTAATGGCAACAGAGAAGAGAGACACCTTAACCTTTCACTCTATGCCAGATCCTTCAGGAGAAATGTAGCTGGCCTGCTTTGGGAGATCAGAGCTATGGTATACATATCAAGCTTTCAAAATTTATCACTATTTATTCTTCTCCAAACCTATTGTTCTTTCCTCAAGTTCCCAATCCTTCTCTTCCTCCCACTCAAAATAGATCACCTGATGTAATACTTTGCTAATAAAATTTGACATAATATTTCTTAACTTCTTTCTTATTTATCAACACTTTTAAGTCTCTACACCCATGTGTTTTTTTTTCTTTTTTGGAGGGCAATTGGGCTTAAGTAACTTGCCCAAGGTAGTTACACTGCTAGCTGTGTGTGTGTGTGTGTGTGTGTGTGTGTGTGTGTGTGTGTGTGTGTGCGCTAAGTGTCTGAGGCCAAATCTGAACCCAGGTCCTCCTGACTCCAGGGCCAGTGCTCTACTCACCCCACCACCTAGCTGTCCCTGCACCCATGGTTTTTGAGGAAGAAGTGAAGTGTCCTTGATTCTTGCCAAAAATCCTTCTTCTGGCTCTCATTACTTCCTGCCTCTTCCAAGACTTTGCTCCTTCACTCATTTTCATTCTGTAATACATACTGAATTTCAACTTTCTCCTTCTCTTCTATCTACAAACATGTTAGAGTTTCCCTAATTAAAAAAAAACAAACAAACAAACAAACAAACCATAAAGCTTAAATTTTCCGTGGTCCCTTACAGCCTTGAGCTACCACTTCGTCTTTCTTCTCCCTTTCACCAATGCACTTCTAAAAAAAGGGAAAACAAAAATAAAACAAAACCTCTAACCAATGCTTCCATCTCTTTACTACCCCCTCATTCCTCAAATCTTACAATATAGTTTCTATACCAAAAACTCTATTGAAACTTCCTTCAGCAATAGTTTCTAATTGCTAAATTCAATACTCTCTTCTCAATCCTCACCATTCATTCATGAACTTCAGGCATCATAGCCCTCTGCTGAAATCTCCCCTAGTCTTTTTTCCTTCTATGTCTCATGTGATGACACATTCCCTGGTTCTCCTCTTACTTCTCTAACAACTTCTCTTCTGTCTCTTCAATTGACTCCTTTTAATTGTTCCTCCCCCCTAGTGTTCGTTTTCTCTGAGGCCCTGTTATTGGCCTTCTACTATTTATCTCCATTCTCCCTTGACAATCAAATTAATTCCCATGACATCAACTATAATCTTCATATACAGATGACTCTCGTATCTGTGTCTCTTGACCTGAACTCTAGACCCTGGGTCTAAACTCTTTCTTATTTCCAGTGCCACCTGGCTGTAATCACAGGCAAGTTAGTCACAGCTAAACTTAGGACAGTTAGGTGGTGGAGTGGATGAAGCTCCAGGCCTGGAATTAGGAAGATTAAAGTTCAAATTCAACCTCAGACACTTATTAGGTATGTGACTCAGAAGAAATCACTTAACCACTGTTTGCTTTGGTTTGCTGAATTGTGATAATAATAGCAATACCTCCCATGCTTGTTGTAAGGATGAAATGAGATAAGATAATAATTGTAAAGTTCTTAGCGCTGTGCCTAGCACCCAGTAGGCTCAACATAACTGTTAACTATTTATTACCTGTCTATTCTAATCTCTTCTGTCTTTGTGCTTTTTCTAAGGTAGTACTATACTCCCTGACCCCTGTCTGAGTCATCCTGTCCTTCAATTGCCCCATAATTACCCTCCCCCACCCCCACTCCAGTATGAAATTATACTTCCCTTCTCAGACCTCATTTAGTCCTTTATAATTCTCTTATAAATTGATCATGAGAGGAGAGTTGATGTCATATCTAATTATGCATCTCCCTTAGCACCTAGCTCAGTGTTTAACACATTTTAGGCACTTAATAAATGTTTATTGGATGGAATCTTTAATTTCTGAAAACAGTTAAAAATGATTTGCAGAAATCAGGGATTAAGTCCCTTTCAAGGTCCCTGAATAGGACTGTGTGAAGAATCATCAATCTTGTCTACTAGAAATGAAGCTTCTAATAAACTGGCTAAAGGAGTGGTTAAAGCCTTGCCACCAAATCTATATAATTCATTTCTAATGTCTCATTTATTGCTGTCATAAGGGCATGGAAAGAAAGCTTAGTCTTTTGAATGATTTTATCCTGGGTCATTTAGGGAGTGGATATACATATGCTTAGTGTTTCTATGAATTATTGCTAATGAATTTATATATGTATATGTAGAATATATGTGTGTACGTACATATAAATACAGGTGACATGTATGTATGTGTTTTATGCCTCTTATGTGGTCTAATGGACATTACTGAATATCTCCAAATTAATGATCAAATTGCTATTTTAATTATTTTCATTCTTTCAATTGTACAGAACTTTCATTTATGAAGGAAGACTTAGTAGGAGCATTATAATAGTATAGCAGAAAGGTCAAAATGACAAATGAGAAGAAAGCGTGATATTGAGCTGACTTTACCTTGAAAATATAATAGCAATAGCCTATGTCAAAGAATCAACTCAGTACTCTGCATTTTTCTGGATTAGCCAAGGCAATTTTCATTACTTATGGCAAGGGACAAACATGCAATGAGGTCTTATAATCATGTTCTCTGCTAAAGCAAAGTATTGCTGACCAATTTATAGTCTTCCAATTGCACTGGGATTACAAATGATACAAGGAGAGGGGTATAGTGTTGAAAGATGGGGGAAAGGGAGAGGATTATACAGTGCTCAAAGAGCAAAGAACAAAGTTAGATAGGTGAAGGCATAGGTAGCAGGATAGAGTCATGATTGGAACATTTTATGAACAACTACTGGAAATTGAGTCAACGGTTTCCCTAGAGTTGCCAAGAGATACAATTCTTTTCTATGAGAACTCATTTCCCTACAGTTATTCTCTTTTGTCATTATGATCCTTGTGAAAAAAAATAATAAAGTCACTGATACCTTTTCTAGCAGTGTTATTAGGATGACCTGATATCACACTTTTGAGATGATGTTCATTTTCAACTCCATGGTTGGTGAGCTTTAGAAAGCTCAAAAGTTCAGCTTTTGCTTCTCGACTCCCCTTGAATCTCAAAATAGGCACAATTACTGTCCAAGCAACTTTTGCTGTGTTTGGTGGCACATAACAGCAGGGAAAGGAAGGTAGAATTAAAAACTTTCTCAAAATTGTTCTTTGAAATTATGCCTTTACTCTTTAAGTTACACGTGTAGAAATGGGTTTTAACAAATTTCTCAAGTCATTGGGATGGCCAGCAAGTGATTTCAGATCTAACACTAGAAATTGTGGCGTCATGTAGCACAGAAACACAAATGGTGCCCTCAACCCAAGTCTCATAACAACTTTGATTCAGAAGATGACAGTTGGACTAAACCTTGGATAGCATGAAACAAGTCTCCACAGAGAAAAAGAGATGCTAGGACACTGAGTCCACTGTTGGGGAGGTGATTGGAGGAGAGAACAGAGTGGGAGAAAGCCATGGAAGAGCTCACAAGGGATATGGCTCTGGGGACAGGAGGAGGAATTGCCATCTGGTAGAAATCTTAACTAATCATTTTTGCTAATTAGGTGCTAATCTCAGTTGTTTATACCCACTAAAGAACTGTCAGAAACCTCTAAGTTTCATCACCCAGGAGAAAATTCCTATTCACGTCCCCCTCCCCCCCCCCCCCCCTCCCACTGTTAGCTTTGGGTGATCCAGGCTCTGCTGGCACAGGGACCCTTTATTGTCTTCCCCTACCTCCCTTCCACGTTCCTCTCTTCCAACAGTTCAGTACCTTTGGAATTGTCATGGTCTCTCCTGCCAATGGGATGCTGGACCATTGGTGGCATCCATGATTTGAGTAAGACTAGATACACTTGGAGTCCCCTTCCCTACTCTATACCTCGATGATCATATGATTCTCAAACCAGCCGATGTGCACCTGGAGACAGGGGCAGAGGAAGAAGATCTGGGAAACATGGGCTGAAGCAAAAGCATATCCACTAGCTCTGGCTCCAGTGGCTGGGCTGCTGTCAGCAGATGCTCAGCTATTACCTAAGCTTTACTTCACATTAGCCTAATTACTCAACAGATGGAGCACTGTAAATTTTAAGCCTTGCTCAGTTACAAAGGGGGCAAAGCAGCAGGAGATAATCTCAAGAAATAGGCATGGTAAAGATTGAGTTCACATGATGATTCCAGGGTGGAATTTAGCCCTTCTGCTGAAAACTTTGGCACATAGTGCCTCTGCTGACGGAGGGGCCAGAAAGGATTCTATTGCTATTTGCACTGGGGGACTCCTTGGTACAGTTATGAACCTGGGATGTTGAGAACTCTTTCACCAGTCGAGCTGCTGCTAGATGCCATTCATAGGATCAAATGATTTAGAGAAGGAAGATATTAGAGACAATCTCAACCAACCTCCTGATTTGTAGATGAGGAAATCGAGGCCTACAGAGGTAAGATGACTTGTCCCCATATGAAAGAGACAATAGATAGCAGACTAGAACCAGACCTCGTTTCTCTTAAGTCTTAGTACAGGACTTCTTCCACTGTTCCATGTCAATCTGACCCCAGTTTACCTTTCCAGGATTACTGCACACACCCTAGTTTCCAGTCAAATTGGCTCTCTTGCGCTTCCCTGTATAGAGCATTCTTTCTCCCATGCCTTGAATACACCCCCTTCTCATTTTTTGCCTCTTAGGATCCCTGGCTTCCTTAAAGCTCAGCTCAAGGGCCATTCTACACGGCCTTTTCTAACCTCAATTGCTAGTGGCTTGCGCTCCCTCCAACTGGTATTTATGTGAATCATATTTTATATTTACTCCCCTCCCCCAAATAACCAGTATTGACTTCATATATATTTTGTAGTTATGCTGCCCTCCACCTCCACATTGTAAGGTAAGACCATTTCATTTTTTTTTTGTCTTTTTATGCTTAATGCTTTGTCCAGTGCTTGGTAGTTGGTGCTTAATATATATCTACTGAATAAAATCCTCTCATTTTAAACCAAAACAAGAATGGTAGCAAGATATTTTTTATCTTGCAAGAAGGGAAGGTATAATTGTAGTGGGCACGATACATCCCGAAACCCCAAATTGCAGCAGCACAAGGACAGAGTGAAGTTAGAGAAAGCCCTACAACTTTTCAATGACACATTCCTTTTAGAGGCAGGATGAAGGAATGATGTCACATTCTGTGTATATTTGACTGATACTGACACTTCCTACCTCCCACAGAAGACAAGAATACCCAGTCAGCTTTCTCCTACCTCTGTCTTTGCTACTGTCAGATGCTGAGAACTCACAGTAAAGAACTGAGGTCAGGGAACATCCCAGCAGGAGTTCTAGACTGCGTAAAGATTCCTTCATTGAGAGAGTTTATTTACTAGTCTGCCTCTGGCGTCTGGGCACCTTTGGTTGAATGTGAAATAAAGTCAGCCTTCAAAAACCCTCAGCCTCCCAACCCAGCATAATTATCACCAGATAGCTTGGCACATTGATGCTTAGCATGGTGCTCTTGAAAATGATTAGACGCTTCTCATGGCATTCGAGTAAAGAACACTTTTTATAGGTTTGAAAAAGGGAACAGGGGGAAAGGAGGAATGTGTTTTATTTTTCTGTGGTGAAATTAATTCTAATTTCTATAGCAATTTACAACAAATTCTTGGACACTAAAATAATCCCAACTAAAAGTTAAAGCCATGCCTTACTATTTTAGGAAAGAAAATTAAATAGTGCTGCTGCTTTTGCACAGTCCAAGCCATTATGTTTTATGACTTTGGTTAACATTGTGTGATTTAATCCAGTAAATAACTGTTAAAAGCAGAGTCATTTGCTCAGAAATATTATGAGCTTAATTTCTGGAATGGTTGAACTTTCCACAAGATTTTTTTCTTCTTCTCTGTTTGTACATGGAAACTTTCTGCATTTTACAATTCTGCTCATTAACAGTGTTCTGCCATACTGATTGAAGGGATTGTGTCAGTGTGAAGAATGAGCAAATGCATTCTGGTCTCCAAATGACTCAACAGTCACTGTTAGTTGGTTCTACTTTTGTCATAGAAGGAAACCACTGGTGGAGTCAGCGGACGGGCTTCCATAGCCTGAACCTGCCCTTAATCCTGGCTGACTGAGGTTATTTCTAAATACTTTCAGCTGAGAACTCAGAACAAATTCTTTCAGCAGTTGTAAGAGCTCAGGGGCCTGAAAGCAAGGTTGATGGCAATGGCAAACTGGTCACATCCTCAGTATTCTCTGATCATGCTGTCAAATATGTAAATTGGGTGGGCAGCTAGGTGGTGCAATGGATAGAGTGCTGGGCCTAGAAATCAGGAAGATACAAGTTTAGATTTACTAGCTGTGTGACTCTTGGCAAATCACTATCACCCTATTTGCCTCAGTTTCCTCATATATAAAATTAATCAGAGAGGGAAATGGCAAACCACTCCTCTATCTTTGCCAAGAAAACCCCAAAGGAGACCATGAAGAGTTAGATACGACTGTAACAACTAAACAAGATGTGTAAATTGGGTATACTAAAAACTATTCATTTCTTTTTCACAATAAAGTCACTGTGATTTTTTTTCCCCTTTGTGGATTCCTGTGGAACCTGTTCTATAGCAAGGGAAGATGGACTTTTTTGGTGAGAAGCAGCGCATAATAGTATTTGAAATTGCTATGGGACTCAAATTACTACAGAAGATAATGGGACAGTTCTCAGGCTACTGTTGGACCCAGACATCTTTATTGCTCATTTCCAAGATTTGAGTAGACCAGCATAGACATTAAAACATCTCAACCCCAGCATGCTCAAAAGGCTGATACGGGTGTGGGTCGGTAAATTTTCAACAATGGACTCTTCAAAAACACTCTAGACACGCTAAATTTTAGCATCATCAACATTTTCTCCATCACTTTATTAAGTCTAGAAATCAATAAAACAATAAATAGACCCCTGATCTGTATTATATGCCAATTTCCAAGGTATAAATGCTCTCATTGAAAATTTAACAATTTTAACTAAAATTTAAATTTAACTACTCCAGTTTGTGCCGGCTCCAGCACACCCCTGCATATACCCCAGTTTATAATCATTTTCATTCATTCATTCTTTCAGTCAGGCAGGCATTCTACAAGCATTTGTTAAGAGTTATGTTCCAGGCAATGTACTAAAGTATTGGAATGTTCAAAAAATTGTCCAAATAATCCCAGTCTTCAAGGAGTTCACATCTTAAAGGGAGATATAGCTTGTAAATAATGAAGAATATATAATAATGTTGTTGAAATAAAGTTATTTCAGTTGTGTTCCACTCTTTGTGACCATATTTGGGGTTTTCTTAATAAAAATACTGGAGTGGTTTGCCATTTCCTTCCCCAGCTCATTTTATAGATGAGGAAACTGAGGCAAATAGGGTTAAGTGACTTACCCAGGGTCACACAGTTAATAAATGTCTGAGGCAAATTTGTATCCAGGAAGATGAGTCTTCCTGACTCCAGTCCCAGCATTCAGTTATCCACTGTGCTACCTCGCCCCACATAATAATAATGACATTTGCATGCTTTATGAATATTATCCCATTTTATCCCTGTAGGTACTATTATTATCCCCATTTTACAGATGAAGAAACTGAGAGTAAATGATTTGAGCAATTTCACAGAACTCATATCTATCAGAAGCTGGATTTGAACTCAGGTCTCTTCTGATTCCAGGTCAAGTGAACCTGGAACACTGTGCCACCTAAGTGTGTCTGTTTGAGGAACATGTAAGTGTAGATAGGCAGTTATCTGAAAGGAGAAGTGTTGTGGGAGAGGGAGGATGGATCAAGAAAAGCTTCCTGCTCAAGGTGAACATTGAGCTGAGATCAGAAGTAACTCAGGGAAAATAGGAGGCAGAGGTCAGAGGGTCAGGCATTCCAGGGACAGAAAGAGCAAAGGGAAAGGGTGGGAAGCAGCACACCCTGTTAAAGGAGCTGCAAATAGGCCAGTGTAGCTGAGTGGTAAAGTTTGTGGAGGGGAGAAAAGTGTAAGAAGACTGGAAATGCAAGAAAGAGGTCAGATTTTGAAGTACATTGAATGTCAAATAGAGGAGTTTATAGATGATCCTTGAGGTAATAGCATTATTGAAACTAAATGAGGCAGTGGGTGATGTGGTCGTACCTAAGCTTTAGAAAAACCAGTCTCTTACTATTCTAACTTTGTCCTCTGACTCTAACAAGTTTGGGCAGTTTTTCTTTATGATTTCTTGAAATATGGTATTCACACTATTTTTTTAGTCATAGCTTTCAGGTAGCTCAATGATTCTTAGGTTATCTCTCTGTTAGGGTACCTGGGGTCTAAACCAATTTATAACATCAATTTGTAAAACCAGTTTGTACAATTGTAACTGCAGTTTGTATTGTAAAATTGTAATGTGTAAAATCCCTTTCCCTGCCTCAAACTCTGTCCCTTCCCCCTATCCGCACTCTGCCTAGGCAACACCTTGAGACTCCTTTGTTCTTATTTAATCTCTTCATGTCTCCTCCGGTCTAGCCCAAATACTCTTTTGTCCTTGCCTCAGGTCTCCTCCATCTGGTCCAAATCTCATCTATGCACTAAAGTCACAAGTTCCTCTTAGTCAGCTCTAACCTTTATCTATGCACTGAGGTCCCTTCTGTCTGGTCAGCCCTGACAATGGCAGCCCTACCCCTTAAAAGTAAAAGCATGTACCCCTCTCACTTGCAGGTCCCCTAAAGGACTCTTGCCCGCTTCTTATAGAAGCATAACAATAAACTTCTACAACTCTCACTCCAATTAAGCCTGAGATCTTGAATTCTTTCCAGATGCTTTTGCAGGTTTTCTGGTCTTAGATAAGATCAGAATTCCTGCTGAACCTAGAGAGAGCCATCCCTCATCATCTCATTGACATGTTTTCCAGGTCTCCACATTTGAAAGCCCTATGGGATGTTTTCTTCTCCCCCCCCAAAAAAAAAATATTTGGATTTTGTTTTAATAGTTCTCATTTTCTCATGGAGCCATTGTTTTCTGTTTGATCCAGGGATGTGCTAGAGGCAGCTTGAATTGCTTCCTAGTACCAACTGTTAATTTTTTCAGTGTGAGCATACCTCAGCAACTGGTAAATGCTTTAAATTTGAGGCTTGATTTATTGTTTTATTGACTGTCTAAACTTAAGAGAATGATGGGTTAATTGTTAAAACTATACATTAAACTTAAAAATGTTCTGGGCATATTTTCCTCTTCTACCTCCTTCACAGAAAACTGTGGTTTTTTTTGTAAATTAAAAACAATTTTGCTTTTTGGAGGGGGGAGGGCAGGGCGATTGGGGTTAAGTGACTTGCCCAAGGTCACACAGCTAATAAGTGTTAAGTGTCTGGGACTGTATTTGAACTCAGGTCCTCCTGACTCCAGGGCCACTGCTCTATTTACTGTGCCAACTAGCCGCCCCAGAAAACGTTTTTTTTTTTTTTAAATCAAATTAAGATTTTTTTTGTTGCACTTTAAGGTTTGAGCTGTCTCCCTCCCTCTCTCTCTACCTTGTGTTAGAGAAGGCCACCATTTGACACAGATTTATAAATACATGTAAAGCCATACTACGTATACTTCTATTTATCAGTTCTTTCTCTGAAGGTGAATAGGATCTTTCTTCATAGATCCTTTGTAGTTGTGAGTATTTATAACAGAATAACTTGGTTGTTCACAATTATTCTTTGAATATTATTGCCATTTCTGTATGAAATGTTCTCTTGGTTCTGCCATTTCACTCTTCATTATTTTGTGAAGAGTGAAATGAAGAGAACGGGTTGTTAAACATTTACCAGCATGTCCCTAGTTTGTGCCATTCTTAGTTTCAGTGAGCTTAATTTTTAGTCAAATCAACAAGAATTTAATAAATTCTGTGCTAAGCACTGGGGATACAAAAAATACAAAAGAAAGGCCCTGCTCTCAAGCAAGGAACTCATGGTCTAATAGGGGAGGCAACACATAAATAACTATGCACAAAAAAAGGATAAACTGAAGTTAATCTCAGAAGAAAGTGCTAACAAGGGGGATCAGGAAAAACTTGTTTCAGAAGGGGAGGGTTTAGTTGAGGTAAGAACTCAGAGAAGCCAAGAGGTAGAGATGGAGAAGGAAGGAGTTCTAGACGTGGGGGTAGCCAATGAGATTCCTGGAGATGGAGTGATGGGTGTGTGGAATAGTGAAAAAGGCTAGGGTCATTGAATTACAGAGCACATGGAAGGAATAGGGCTTAAGAAGACTAGCAAGGTAAGGAGGGGTCATGTTCTGAAAGGTTTTTAAAAAGTCAAGCAGTGGGCTTTATATTTGATCCTGAAGTTTCTTGAGTGTGGGGTTGGTGGTCGAAAGGGAAACGTTTAGATCTGCTCTTCAGGAATACCTGAGACTTGAGACATGGAGAGCCATAAGAAATCTATTGGAATGGATTGGGCAGGAAGTGAGGAGTACCTGTACCAGGGTGAGGGAGGTGTTGTGGGGATGGGACATACATGAGAGATGTCATACAGGTAGAAATGCCAGAATGTGGTAACTGATTGTATATGGTGTGTGTGGTGGAAGGGAGAGTGAAGATTTGAGCATGACCTCTAAGTTGTAATCCTGGTGGACTGAGAGCATGGACATGCCCTTGATGGTAACAAGGAAGTTAGAAAGAGAGGATGGTTTTGGGGATAAGATAATGAGTTCAATTTGGGGCATGTTGAGTTTAAATGTCTATGAGATACCTAAGTCAATATGTCTGATGGGTAGTTGGAGATGAGAGTCTAGAGAAGTTAGGGTTGGACAAATAGATCTGGGAATCGTGTGCTTATAGAACAAAGTGGAATCCTTGGGGGCTGATGAGATCACCAAGTGAGATAGTAGTTAGTGCTTAGGTATGGCTTACTACTGCCTTGTTGTTGAGTCATTTCAGTTCTGTCTGACTCTGTGACCCCAGCTGTAATTTTCTTGGTAAAGATACTGAGTGGTTTGCCATTTTCTTCTCCAGCTAATTTTACAGGTGAGGTTCTGAAGCAAAACAGGGTTAAGTGACTAGCCCAGGGTAACACAGCTACTACACATCTGAACCACATTTCAACTTGCAAAGATTAATCTTCCTGCTTCCAGAGCCAATGCTCTATTCACTGGATTACCCAGCTGCCTTACTATTGCTGCCAATTTTTCTTGCCATTCTTCCCTTCCTAACTGTTTCCTTTACCATTTCATTTTCCACCTCTTGTTCCTTTTTGCCCCACAAGTACTTTTGAAGTTCTTAGAATCAAGTGACTCTTTTGTCTGAGTGTCCATTTGGACATGTGGATTTCCTTTTTTTCTGAAATTAACAGGCTTTTCTTGTGTTTTCCCGACTCCAAAGTATTTCTTTATTGAATATGACCTTTTCTTCTATTTGTTCGTTTCTCTAGCCTCTGTTTTTGGCGTTTTTATCCCTTTTCTGGGGTGTTAGTGAACAAGCATTTTTAATTACATATTGTGTAACCACCACTGTGCAAGGCACTGGAAATACAAAAACAAAACAAAACAAAAACAAAATAAGCTCCTGCTGTCAAGGAGCCTACAGTTCAGTGGAAGAGAAGATCTCCAAGCAACTATGTGCAAGCAAGATACATACAGGATACATCGGAGATTTATCTCCAATAGGGGAAAGACATTAGCGTGAAAGGGACTCAGAAAAAAAGGTTTCTTGTAGAAGGTAAGGTTTTAGCTGGGTCTTGAAGGAAGCCAGGGAGATAAAGATAAGAAGGAAAATATTGTAGACCTGGAGAAATGCCAGTGAAAATATTCAGACTCTGGAGATGGAGTGTCATGTTAAAGGAATATCTAGGAGGCCAATGTCATTGCATCTCTGTGTGTGTGTGTGTGTGTGTGTGTGTGTGTGTGTGTGTGTGTGTGGTAGAGTAAGGTGTAATGAGAGGTAGAAGGGGAGGCAGGTTGTGAAGGGCTTTGAATCCCAAACAGAGGATTTTATATTTGATCCTGGCAGTGATAGGGAGCCTTTGGAGTTTATTGAATAGTGGTGGGGAGTGACATGGTCGGATCTACTCTTTAGGAAGATTGATTTGACAGCTGAGTGAAGGATGAACTGGAACAGGGACTTGAGAGAGGAAGACCAACCATCAGGTTAATACAACAGTTCAGGCACAAGGTGACAAGGGCTCGTACCAGGAGGGTGACTGTCAGAGGAGAGAAGGGCCCCTGGATGAGAGATAGTACAAAGGTAAAACTGACTAGCCTTAGCATACATTGAATGGGGATGGTGGTAGTGAGAGAGATTGAGGAGTTGAGAATGACACCTACATTTGCAAATTTGGATGACTGGCATTATGGTGGTATCCTCAGCAGTAAGGGAAGTTTGGAAGAGGGAAGGTGTTGGTCAGGAAAGATAGTGAGTCAAATACAGGACATGCTGAATTTAAGCTATCTATGGGATGTCCAGTTCAATATATCTAGTAGGTATCTAGTTATACATGGAAGCCTAGAGAGTGGGAGAGAGGTTAGACTGGATAAGTATACCTGAGAATTGTCAGTATAGTGATGATAATTGAAACTGTGGAAGCTGTTGAGATCATAAAGTGCAATAGTTTAGAGGGAAAAGAGAAGAGGGCCCAGAAATGAGCCCTTGGGGATACCCAACTTTAGTGAGCATAACTTGGATGAAAGTCTAGCAAAGGGAACTGAGAATTATCAGGTAGGAAGAGAAAGAATTCCTGAAAGGCTGTCATCTTCTTCCTATAATTTGTTACTATTCATATGCGTATGATGTACATGCATGTGACACATATATATCGTATACATATAAATAGTATCTATCTATCTCTCTGCCTATCTGTCTATCTGATAATCTGTTTAGTTGACTACAACTGACATGCACTTCAAGCCTGAAACTTAATCTTACCTTATGGAAATAAAATGCCTATCTTAAGCTCATGTATTTCACCCTTATATTGAGCGTTCCCTTTCTTGGGGATGATGTTCCTCATCATTTGCCTCTTACCTATAAAGCTGTCTGATTCCTCTAGTATCCAGGCAAGAACCTTTTGCCTTGGCTGAAAAGGTTCTCAGCTACTCAGTAGCTCCCTTAACTCTACTCAAAGGCTTAGATTCAGGGAAGATCTAGATTCAAATCCTGTCTCTGATACTCTGATATGACTTGCAGTAAATGACAACTTCCTTGAGCTTGTCCTGTCTTGTATAACATTGGAATGATAATACCTGCAGTTCATATTTAACAAGATTGTTCTGAGTCTCAAATGAGAAAATATATGGAAATATTTGTAAAACTTCAAGCACTGTATAAGTATAAACTATCATCATTATTTGCCTACTACTATCATACCCATGTATTTTTGTCTATCAGTGCCATATAAATACTCAGAGCTGCTTTCACATATGGCTTGCTAATGTTTAAAGCAACTTCATCAAAAGGGAAAATTATATCTTCTCTTTCTTGCATCCCTGTGTGTTCTCTCCTGCAACATTCATTATCATACTTGACCAAAGCGTTGGTTCTATTTTGTAAAAGCTATTTCATTTGGAGACTGTTCATCCCTCAAATGAGTCTATTAGGAAGAATATTGAAGCATCGAGAGAACTCATTGATTGACACTCCAGAGAATTCCCTGGAGTGACAAAACAACTCAATGTCTCAATCTGTAGCTCCCAATACCATATTTTTCTGTCAGTGTCATGTATTCTAAACATTTTATAGTTAGGCTTTCTGTTACCTTCATTCTAATTTAATGTTTCCCAGAATGCACAGTCTATGATAAGAAACATTTCTAATAGGTTCTTTAGAATGAAAGAAAGAAAAGGAAGGGAAGAAGGAATAAAGAAGGAAGAAAATTTCTTGGAGGGAAGGGAGGAAAGAAAGGAGAAACAAGAGAAGGAAGAAGGAACAAAGGGAGAAAGAAAAAAGCAGTAAGTAAAGAAAGAAGGGAGGAAGAAAGACAACATGGAAGAGAGATCAAAAAGAGAGGAAGTTATAATACAGAAAGAGGAGGAGAATGAAAAATAGACAATGGAATTTTAATCCTCTGAAAAGCACATCAGTGATGGTTCCATAGACATAGTTACTCAAAGCAAGATCACCTCTAAAGCACTTTTTTTTTTTGCTTTAGGGAGGGGGAAGGCAGGGCAATTGGGGTTAAGTGACTTGCCCAAGGTCACACAGTTAGTTTTGCGCTAAGTGTCTGAGACTGGATTTGAACTCAGGTCCTCCTGACTCCAGGGTACATGCTCTATTTACTGTGCCACCTAGTCACCCCCTCTAAAGCATTTTTAAGGTGGTAAAAGGAGGAAATATTTAGAATTATTAATGTCAAATATTACGTCCAAAACCCAATATCTGAGGACCCTTAAGATACTAGTTATTATTTTAGAAAAATACTGGTTCAAATGTTAGCTATATTAGTAGTCTGAAAAATCTGAATTGCACCTTCTGAGAATACCTAGCTACTAATAAATTGCAGTGTAGGAAGTGTGATCCTGTGTCTGACTGGGTATAAACACATACCCAGCAATCTGATGTTGGTTACAGCTATAAAAATAATATAGATTTATATGTTATGTTGATGATCACATGCCAAGTACTTCACTAAATTCCAGTAGACAGTGATAATAGCAATGTGTTTCTTCCATCCATCCCCTGTTAGCTGCCAAGTCATAATTGTGTCCCTCAATTCTCAAAATGGGCAGGAACATGTTGGAAATATTTAAAGTCTATTCAACAAGTGAATCTTATTACCTTTCTAACTGAGATGTCTGAATTTGTACATTTTTCATGGTCTTCATGCGAATCCCGATTGTAAATGCTATGTCAAGATTTAAAGCCCAGGAAATGAGTCCATTACCCTTCTCAGTAGGAGTTACTTACATGCCTCTCCACAGCATCTGCCAAGATGAAATGGCAGTCCTGGATAGATTTGACTTCATCTGCTGGTGTAATATTTGTTCAAGAGAATCAAGTGTTAGGACAAAGCAATAAACCAGAACACTGAATTAGTTGTGCCAAGTGTTACTCCTAGAGAAGAGGCTTGGAAGCCATGCAACTTGTCTCCTGGGCCCGACAGTCACTTTTGTTCTGGTTTCTGTTCACTGAAGTCTTCTAGTTTGTGATTTCAATGGTTTGTTCTACCAGGAATGATAAAGCTTTGGAAGCCTTGCAAATACTAACCAAGTTCACAGGAGAAATAGAATTGTAGAATTTTAGAGTTCAAAAAAGACTTTATATATCACACAATACCCCTTTTTTTTTACAATCAAGAAAAATGAGACCCAGAAAAGTTAAGTGATTTACATGGGGTCAAATAGATGAGTCGGAGAATTTTTTTTTCTTTTTCTCCCAAATCACTTAAGAAGAATTCATGATGAGAAAAATGAAAGTCAGAATGGCACAGTAGAAATAATGTTGGAATTGGAGTTAGGAAGACCTCTATCCTATACTCACTCAGATACTTAGGAGTTAGGTGATCATTGGCAAGTCTTGAGCCTCATTTTCCCCACTTATAAAATGGGGCTAGTGATTGCAACCATCCCCAAGAGTAGTTGTGGGGATCAAATCAAATAATGAACAGGATAGTTTAGGTAGTTAGAAAATCTTAAAACAGCTGCATCAATAAGAACTGTTATGTGTCAAGACAACGAATACATTCGATAGACAGGTCTACTTGAGAAGTCCAAATCATTATCAGAATATTCCTTTTCTGAAAGTAGAATTAGAGATTAAGGCATCAAAGTTGTCTAAATCAGTAGTTGCATCTATATCATTGCATGGCTTACTTCTCAAGGATGCCAAAGAAACAAGACATCCAGATATTGTCCCTGGTACAATGTTGGGTGAAATGAGTTGGCTTTCCAGACTTTTTTCCTCTTGCGAAGGTACCACATTTTCTTACTCAAAGTTTCCAGAATACAAAGATTAGAGTCTTATGCTCTGAAAGTTCAAAAGTCCTGAGGCTAGGGGTTGGGCAGTGAGTGACTCAGAGTCAGGCAGTCATGGGGTGGGGTGCATGGTGGTGATGATAATAAATTACACCTACACAATGAGATTTATATATTTTTTTTCTTCCAACAACTACATGGATAAAGTAATCAATATAATTTAAACTGTTAAAAATCCTTTTTTTTTTTTTGGAGAGGGGAGGAGAATTCTTAAAGCTTTACAAAATACTTCCCTTCCAACAACCCAGTAATGTAAATAGTGAAAGTTTTGTTATCTTCATGTAACAAATCAGCAAATGGAAGCTTTAAGACATTAATGACTTGCCCTAGTCTTCTCACTCTAAAGCCTACTGTTCTTTCTGCTGAATTTTTCTGGGGTACAGTGGGACCTACTGGTGGCCAGTACTTTAGAAAAGATCTGAGGCCTCAACACCTGCTACCCAATGAGCTCGAAAACTACCCCAACAACAGGGGGAGGGACACAAAAGGGGCCTGTTCCTTTCCCTCAAGTTCCACATGTTCTTCTCAGGCTTCCCCTTGAAGACCTCATTACCATTTATGCCTTTTATGTTAATTTTAACCTGAATTCCCATGTTTAAAATGTTCAATTTAAGCTACTTGTGAGGTATTCAAAAGTGAGGGACATCCACCACTACTTGCCCCAACCTGTTCCAGGATGACCTTCTTCCCCCTATACTCTCACTTTCTTTAGCTTCTTATATCTAATCAGCTGCCAAGTAAACATTTTCCCCTTTGTAATACCTCATAGGTTCTTGACTTTCTTTCCATATCCACTGAATGATTTTCTGATACTAGTTTCTTTTGCTTTCAGTTATCTTGAATACTACTTCCAACTTAATTTCCCAAAAACTCAAGATGGACAGATGAAATGTTATGCTGATATTCTCAAAAAAAATTTTTTTTTCAAGAGATCCACAAGAAAGCTGCCCTCACACAAGAAATATCTAAACAGGAAGTGAAGGTTATCTATGTATCTTTCATTATCTGCACTGGAGACTAGAAAGGACCACACCTAAATTTATTCTTGATCCTTGCCCTCTGTGAGCTCTAAATAGATTAATTTAATCACTGCATCTGAACAGTTTGGGCTGCTAGGTAGCACAGGAAGACCTGACCCTGAACAAGTCACTTAAGACCCCTGTTTGCCTTCATTTCCTTATCTGTAAAATGAGCTAGAGAAGGAAATTGCAAATCATTCCAACATCTTTGCCAAAAAGAAAAAAGAAACAAAACCCAAATGGGGTCACAAAGAATTGGAGATGACTGAAAAACTGAACAGTTTGAAACCCAGCCTGGTGCAGGAGGGAGGTTGTCTTCTAGAGTTTCTAGCAAAAAAATGTCTGGATATTTGCATGTTCTCTCATATGAGACACATCGCTGGAAAATGAAGTCCCTCAATTTCATTGTAGACATCAAAAGATTATAGGAGTCCTGCAGATGACTTGCTATATTTACTGGTGAACTTTATAGGTTTTGTGCATTCAACCTTTTCTGAACTTTAGATATGCTGCTACAGTGAACAATTGATTAAAGTTAAAGTCAATCTAAATTAATTGATCATCCTTTACAACTGTGCCCCAGGGAGAACAATAGTATTGCTTTTTTTTTTTAACCATAGGAATGGACTTCTGTCTCAACTAGATTACAAAATGGGTCTTTGTGGCCCCAATCCACTATTTTGGATTCACTTTTTCCTTTCAGGACCTCCTGTTTATCAATCAATGAAGAAGTATTTATCGGGGTCTGCACTAGTCATTGGAGAAAAAAGTACAAAAATGAGGCTGTACCTACCTTAAATTCTGCTGGATGGAAAAAAAAAAAGCCCAAACATTCAGAGATGAATTAAAAAAATAGGATTTACCCAAAATAAATACACTATGATAGAGTGGGTGATAAAAATGGGAAAAACAGGAAAGGCTGCTCAAAGGAAATGGCTCTTGAAGGTGAGCTATTTCTTGGTGGGGTGTGTGGGTGTCTACCATTCTCAAAGGTGAGGAAGAAGAGATTCAAGGAAGACTGTGCAAAGGTATAGAGATTGAAGATGGAACATTGTGTTTGCTAAATAGTAAATAATATGGCTAGTGACCTAAGCATGAGGAGGGGTGGGGAAGTAATAGTCCAGTATTTTGGACATCTATCTAGATGTAAATTATAAAGGGCTTTTAAATGTCAAACAAGAATTTGTATCTTTTCCTAAAAACATGGGGACCTACTGAAATTCCTTTAGTAGGAGATTGTCCTGATCAAATGGGTACAAAAGGCATATCACTGTTCCAGATCTTTGGTGAATGGACTGGAGATAAGAAAACACTGGTTATATAGAGACCAATTGGTAGTTCATGATTTTAGTCCTGGTAAGTGGAATTGGAATAGGGTGGTTGTAGTCTGAGAAGAGAAAAGGGGGAAGATAGTGATGACATAGGGTTGATAAGATTTCATAAGTGATTGGACATGGAGTATGAGTGAGACAGCAGAGTATAGGATGAATTCTAGAAATGGAAATGTTTGAGATGCCTATGAGATATCCAGGAGGGATTGTTGAAAGCAATACTGGA
>NW_027185712.1:24653956-24718544 GCF_028583685.1 Petaurus breviceps papuanus
AAGAAGAAGAAGAAGAAGAAGAAGAAGAAGAAGAAGAAGAAGAAGAAAAAGAAGGATGATGAAGAAGGAATAAGGAAGAAGAAGGAGCACCCTAATGATGCTACATTCTATCAAGGGAGACAATGTGTACATACACTGAATAAATAAGAATATGAAATATACAAAATAGATACAAGATACAATAAGCAAGGGCATTTGAAACTAGGGATGGGCTAGGGATCCAGAAAGGCTTCATGTAGAATATTTGGCTTGATCAAAATTTTGCAGGAAACTAGAGGTGTGCAGCATGAGAACCACTTAATAAGTTTCCACTGAGCATTTCCACTTTAGAAATCTGGCAAATTCTACAAATGTGATTTGATTGATTATTTTGTCAATTGTCTAGCCTTAAGTAAGTGATAGATAAAATGTTAATGATGTAGGTTAGACTTCAAAGTGTGTTTTGGGGACTTTTTTTCCCTCCAGGGGCCAACAAAGGAAGCTCCTAAAGTGAAGGGTGGTGGAAGTTTATTCCAGGTAAAAAAGCAGTGGGAAGAGAGTTACATGTTTGAAGGGAAGAGAAAAAAAGGTCTATTTGGCTGGAACACTGAGTGTGAGAAAGTGAATAATGTATACTGACTTTGGAAGAGTCTGGTGGGGCCAGGTTATAACAGGTGTTTAAAGCTAAGCAGAAACAATTTGATCCTAGAGGCAATTGGGAATCATTGAGCGTTATTGAGGGGGCAGTGACCTGATGAGACCTGAATTTTATGAAAGTCACTGGCAGTCAGGGAATGGATTGATTTAAAAAAAAGGGGGAAAGACTTGAGGCTAGAAAACCAATTAAGACACTATTATACTGGTCCAGGAGAAAGGTGACAAAAGTCCTTGAGAGTAAAAACTGTCTTTTGCCTCTTTTTGTACACTCAGTGCTTAGCACAGGACCTGGCCCATAGTAGGTACCTAATAAATTTTTATTGACTGACTAAATAAATGACAGAGTTGACTATAGGAGTAATGGAATGAAGACAGATCCAAGAGACCCTGTTGGAGGTAGACATGACAAGATGTGGAAACTGATTGAATATCTAGGGTAGAAGAGAAAGAGAATAATAACAAGGTTGTGATCCTTTGCTTCTTGCTAGTCAATTCCTACACAGAACGTTGAGCTCAAATGAGGTCATCATCACATTTACTTAGTAAACCCTATGGACTCAAATCCTCATCAAAGGAAAGGGATGGAAGGGGAAAAGTGGAGTAAGCAATAAATCATTTAGGTCATCTGCTAATTTTCATTGTCCCTCTTACACCTTTCTGTTTCCATGTGGGCTGTGGAAATAGGCTAATTTTCAGGCTTATATAAGGGAAAGAACTGGATCCAGAAAGTTTGTAGTCAATGTGGGCTTCTCTCCTGTTTTCCTTGGGTTCAGATACCCAGCCCCCAACTACAGTACTTATCTGTACCTACCAAAGTAGACACTAAGAAAGCTCTTATTCTCCTATGAGGTGGCATAAACTGTCGCCACAAACATACCCGGCTAGACAAGGGGCAACAAGATATTGGCGCTAACCATGCTCCCTTGAGGGGAATCAGGAGTTGCAGGTTATAAGTACGTAGTTTCCTGGCATGATGCCATGTGAGACTTGGTTCCAGAATTGATTTTAAATGGGGGCTATTTGTGATTGACAGTACCATGCTCTGGAGAATTTATAGAGCCTTTGCATCTGTGGTCAAGAAAGAAACAAGCAGGCTGCTATTTGCCTTTATGCTATTTAATTTTGGAGATGTTTCCCAAGTGCGCTATTCTGGAAAAAATTTTCCACATAAACAAATTATTAGTTTTACCAGCCCTCCTCATAAATGCTTTTGCATTCTCCCCAAAATGCCATATTGATACGAAGCAGGGAGCAGTTTTCAGATTTTTGTGAAGTGATGTTGCCAAGTGAATTTTTTTTAATTCAATCATAAGAGAGTTGATTCTTATCATGCTTACATGTACAGAGGTCCTAACTCCTGCTAGGTTTTTGTTCTCAGTATTTTAGGAGGATTTGGGAACTTTCAACCATGGTTATGCCTTCAGAGTTGTTGTCCTCATGTCATCTTTACTTGTGAGGCTAATATTTTAGTGCCCTTTCTGAAAGTTCTAACCTCCCCAAATCTATATTCTTCCATGGTTGTCATTGCAAGGAACACATTATCAGGTAGTGTAACAGCATTCCAGGAATCACTGCCTTCTGCCATCAATGTTTCTGGGATTAGAAATGCAAGGTTGCCAGCAGGGTAACATTTTGGGAGCATCTTAATTTGATGACTCTCCAATTGTTATTTTCCTTTTTCTTTTTAGGTTCATAAAACCAAGAGTTTCTAATGAGGAAATGGAGAGACAGTGAAATGGCATAATTTGCAACTTGGCAAATAGATTGGAAAAAAGAAATCTGGAAATTCTAAAAAATGAAAGCAACTAATTTTTCATGAATATTCTTCATTTTTTCTCTTTTTCTTGTATCCAGATTGTAAATTTTGTTTATGCTGAGCTGAGAAAGAACTCATTTATTTTCCCATACCTCTTGTATTTCTTCAGGAGAGTTTTTAAACATGGAAAAGTCTTTCCTTACTCACCTCTTAGACAATGTGTTATAGCTAAAGGTTAGAACAATCCCTGGCCATTGTAGACTGTGTCATTCTATTTATTCCACTACTGTTCACTGTTACTCATTTACATTTTACCTGGTCCCTCTGTGTAATCATAGGAGAGGAATAGAAGATTTAAAGAATAAACAAAATCAAGAAGTGCCTTGATGTTTTAAGCAATGGGAAAAAATCAATTCAGTTGAAGTGCGTTTAAAAAAATGCAATCAGAATTCATCCACATGTAGATAAAAAATAGAGCACATTCCAGCTTTCAGCCAAGGTGATGGTACAGATAAAACAGCAAAAAGCAAATGAATACTATTGAATCCATTGTTTTCCAACTCTCTAATCTTTTGTTTTTTATATTAAATTTTTTGTCATATTTTTCAACTTAAAAATTTTTCTGATGATCTCTAACTTTCCTATTCATTGCATATTTTAAAAATACGTACCCTGATAGTTCCTTAGTGTTTTGAAATTAGAGTTGTATAATTCTCATATGTGAATATCAAACCACTAATAACTCCAACTTTCACCTCCAGATATATATATTCTGGCTAGTCCCCATTTCTGGAATGTTCTCCCTCTTCATCCCTGACTCCTAACTTCCCTGGCTTCCTTTAAGTCCCTAACTAATATCTTCTTTTCTATGGAAAACCTTTCCCAATCCTCTAATTTCTAGTGCCTTCTCTCTTTTAATTGCTTTCTATTTATCCTTTATATAGCTTGCTTGTACATATTTGCTTGTTATCTCCCCCATTGAAATGTGAGCTCCTCGATGGCAGGGACTTTTACTTCAATTTGTATCCCCAGTGCCTAGCGCATAGTAGGAACTTCAAGGTTTATTGACTGACTGATAGGAAGTAGGCATTTCCAGAATCCTTAAGATGTATATGGCTGCTTCTGAGCTGTCACAGGTGTATAAAGCCTCACTTTTGGTCTTCAGAATTAATCATACAGAATTAAGAGGCAAAATAAATAGAATAAAATATCTATGTTAGGTTTTGCACAGAGAATAGGTAAGATCACTCTTGAAGAACTTTTAGCTACAATATCATCCACAGAATTTCAGCTTTGATACTTTTGTCACAGTATTTCCATATATTTTCTAAGTTGGGATGAGTATCAGTCCTCTTTTGTAGAAAAGGAAGATAACAAAACTTGGAAACTGAATTGCTGATATTAGCTGAACTCCACTTTTCTAACTTGAAATATCACAAATGTACTGATTTGATATGAGGTTGGAGGTTTCTTCAAGCATAAAGGCAGTGGAGCCATTTAAATTGTCTGGCTTTATGCAGTATTCCACACATGTACTGGACTTAAAAGGGCCTAATATTCTACAGAGCATTATGTTTTGCTCTTAATGCAATTCCTTACCATATTTGAAGTAATGAATCTTTTTTTTTTTTATTAAGGCTCATCATCTTAAACTCATCTTACTGATCATGAATTTTAAGTGCAGTATACGAATCTGTCATGCACTTTCAAAAATAAACAGATCTTAAATAAGACATAGTTTCATGGACTTAGGCCCTAATATTCTTTTTCTTTCCCTTTCTTCATTTTTTATTTTCTGGTATCCATTTTTGGAGACACTGGGGTAATGGGAATCAGAAATGGAACAACAGTATAGAGATAAGGGAAATACAGAATCCCTCTAACTTAGATTCCTGAAAGAAGAGTAAAACAGAGACACATGAAGCTAAAAGCCTGATGAAACATTTAATTTTAATACTACTTTAATATCTGCTTTAAGCTAATGTCAGTAAATTATACTAATAACCTGGATTTCCTTGACAGGAAATGTACTTATAAATTACAAGGGTAAGTAGACTTCTAGGTATTAAATAATAAAAATCATAACATAGATTATAATAGTCATAAAATTAGATTTTATGAAAAGTTTCTGTTTCTAGCAGAATTTCACAGCTGTCCATTCGAAAATCGTTAATGGGACATAGTGGACAGGCTATTAAGGGAAGCATTCTAATTAGTTGTTCAGAATGGTAACTGTCTAAAAAGTTTAATTTTAAATTTATGTTGAATTGTCAGAATGTGTTAAGTTTTGATACTCTTTTGTGGTCTAGGGAAATATTTCTTGCCCTCTTTTTTGTTTCATTTGGTTTCTTTTTTTGTTTGTTTTCACCTGACTTGGAAAAGTAGGCCAACTTTTGTTTTTTGACAACGTCTTTTTTTGTCATTTTGAGTGGGCTGATATTCTGGTAAGGGCTTTTCACTCAGTCTCTGCTTTTGACTCTATTCCTTTGTGACTCTGAAACAAGGTTTGTAAGGAGCACTTACTCTGAGATTTCAGGCTCTGGTTAGCCTTGGATGGATGCAAATAGCTTAAAATACTGAAATATTCAAATCAATACAGCAGCAGCATGACTTCCTCTCATTGGCAGAGGTACCTGTGGTATCTGAGATCTGCAAACCTTACATTTTGAAAACTGTCATTAAGCCCTGGAATATTCTCTGACAGCTAGCATAGCTTTCATATTACATATTTATAGCATGCAGTAAACCTCTTCTTTGCTTTCAGAATGGGTGGGAGGAATGAAAAATACACTTAAACGAAGTGAATCCCTGCCAAAGCAATGGGTCAAGCAGAAATAACCTGCTGCAATCAGAAAAATGTGGGATGTTTCTAATGTTATCAATTAAATCTCTCCTCCAGTCCTTTCTAATCATTTTTAAAAAAGAAATACTGAAAGTAAGGTAGCATGACATTATGTGAACTTTGATGCTGGATGCAACTGGCAGGGTCTTGAGTTTAATTGCCAAGGTAATTAGTGAATTTTAGTCTTATCCAAATGACAAGGAGAGATTTAGTTGGGGATTTGAAATTTTTATTTTTCCTCATTTTTAATAAAACCAATTTAAGTGAAAGGTGCCTGGTTAATGTGACTAGAAATATAAACCTTTTGTTCATTTTCAGAGCTGCAACCTTAGGACAGTCCCTGTACAAGCAGCTCTCCCAACATATTTGAATGTGATTCTGCAGAGGCAAGAACCTTGAAAGGTTAGTGGGGAGTCAAATCTTTATGTCTATTCATTCCTTATTCCCTCTACTGGGACTCAAGTGCTAGGTAATGATGAAGGGGCTTTTGTGATACAACTAGGAATTGGACCCAAACCACAAAACCATTTCTTATAGGTGAATGAACAGGTGATGGATAGAAGCAATTCTATAATTACTAAAAGGAATGGTTAAGGCAAAGCCCTTGACTGAATATTAGATAAAGGTGTGGGTTCATCAGTCTCTCCCAATGTTGACATTTCAGTGTGATAGTATTTCTGTTACTTCACTGAGGTAACCATGCTAGCTGTTCAACTGACTGGCATGTTTGATATCATACTAACGAATGATGTAAACTAACTGAGCAGCATGGCCTGCTAAACAGAGTGCTAATTCTGTCATTAACTAGGTGAGTTAGCCAGTTACCTAATTCATTTCTTCATTGGGCAAGAGGGTGATAAATGCCACTTACTTGCCTTAGAGGGACATTGTGAAAATTAAGGAGTTGATGGTTTTAAATTTTAAATGCTGAGGATAAAAACTATGATGTAAGAACTATATTAAAATTGCTTGTATTTTCTTTTGCAATAAATTAGGTACTAACAATACAGTCATTTTGTTATTGAAGTCCCTTAGTTTTACATCTTTTGAGAATACTTGGATTTAATTATAATCATTATGCAAAAAAAGTGGTTATTATAAGAGGCAAATAGCATAGTGAATAAGTACTGGGCTTGGCATCAGGAAAACTCAGGTTACAGGACACTTCTCAGTTGTGTGACCCTGACTTAACCTCTATGGGCCTCAGGCAATGCTCTAGGGCTGATATGGGTTGCTTTAGGATGGGCTGTGTGATCTCTGCTGGTGGAGGACACTCCCACAATCACAATGGAATTCTTCACTCAGATAAAATCACCAATATTTTGCTCTTCCATTTCTCTTCCATCACCTCCACATGCAGTTTGTTTTCTAGTCCTGTTGAGTCTACCTCTGTATAGCTCTTTCATTGGTCTCCTCCTTTTTAGTCCCATATTCACTAACTCATATCAATATGATTATTATGGCCTCAGAAAGCTTCTTTTGCTGGTCTCTAGTCTATCCCCTTTCCTATCCAGCCTACACATCACTATGAAAATAAGTTTTCTAATGCATTGCTTTAAATATATCTTTCTTTAATTCAAAACTATCAGTGGCTCACTACCTCACTAAAATACAGGATGATACATGATTTATTTTGGCATTGAGGCCCATCACCACTTGCCCCAACCTGTCTTTGAATTTTCATCTTGCACAATTCCCCTGGGAATACTTTATACCTTAGCTAAATCTCATTGTTCACCACCCACAGTTCTTGTCTTTTCCTCTCCCAACTTTATGCCATTCTTACTATCTTATGTATTTTTCCTATGTCCCATATCTTCCTGTTGGATTCCTTCATGAAGCGTTCTATGATTCTCTCCCCCTGGATGTATCACAGGATTTTATTTTGTTCTTTCTTTTGCATATTTAGTTTTCATTGTAATATTTTTGTATATGATTTACCCCCATCTTCTTATTTATAAACTCTTTAAGGCCAGGAAAGATTCCCTGACTCAATTCTGTGTCTGCAGTGCCCAGAACAGAGGTATCCTCAGCACTTAATAAATTCTCAATGAAATGAATTGAAATTATTCCCATTGCCCTTCAACATATACTCACTGTCTCTTGTTTTTAGATTCCTTTGGCCCAGCCATGCCTTCTGATCTTGTATCTTTCTTGGCCATGCCTTTCCATAGATCATATACAGAGGATCTATCTATACTGAAGGCCTTCCTTAGGTTTTTCTAATGCGTGATGCAGTTCACTGTAGCACCAGAGCATTCCCTCTGCCATCCTGCCATCTTGTATACTCTCTCTACCTTCTTGATGGAGTTTTAAAGAGTCTTTTATGGTATTTTTTATACTATTAATACGCACAATTTATCATTAGTAGTATTCTGTAGCCTATAATCCCAGAGAAACAGTGTAGTAAGATAGAAAGATGGCTTCTAAGACAACAGGACCTGATTATAGGTTCTGACTTTGATGCATATTGGCTGCATGCACCTGGGCAAGGAATTAACCTTTTAGTAACCTAGGTTACTTTCTTTTCTTTTCTTTTTTTTTTTGCTTTTTTGGAGAGCAATTGGGGTTAAGTGACTTGCCCAAAGTCACACGGCTAGTAAGTGTGTCAAGTGTCTGAGACCAGATTTGAACTCAGGTCCTCCTTACTCCAAGGCTGGTGCTCTATTCACTGCATCACCTAGCCGCCCCTGCCCCACCCAGGTTACTTTCTAAAGCTATACATTAAAGCGGAGGTGCCAGCCTTCATTGGCCAAGGGAGTTTCCTCATCTGAGAGTTCCATCCTTTAATAAAATAATATAATAATAAAAAAATAATAAAAGTTCAGTTGCGTTCCCTACTTATAGCTCCCTCATATCTTTCCATTGCCTTCTGGGGATCCTGTAACCTGTACCATCCTGAACATGCCCACTCTTGTTCATTGTTCCACCTGGAACATTGTCATCTGGAACTGATTCTTCTAAGATGGGAGCCTTTGAGGATACATAATAGTATATATCACCAAAAGAATATTGGTGTTTAAACATTGGGATTTTGTGACGATGAGTAGCTTGGGATGAAAAGCACTGCTCTGATAAATCATTTTATGTGGAGGCCAAGCTGGGTTCTCTAAGATCATGCCAAATGAAGCACAAGTTTTTGCTAGTTCTATCTAGCAAAGAGAGCCTCAAGTTTGATCCTGGTGACAGGCTATGTATACTGCCCAAGGATGAGCCCCACTATCTGCAGAAAGGGTTATCACCAGAAAGTGGACTGCTGGGTGATGGATTATTTTTTATCAAACCCCAAGAATCTCTTTCTAAAACTGAATAAAAATTCTATTTATATATTACCTTTGATTTGTGGACCAGGAAAATAAAATGAATTCCCTAAGTCTGATGTCTATAGAAGTCCCCCTGAATTGAACTGATTAATTCTTTTCCATGAAGGAACAAGGCTGAAGATACAACAGCATGCCATGCCATTTAAAAAAGAAACAAATTTAGTTTTGTACCTTAAATGTTCATTTTCTTTATTAATCTTTACTGCATCACTTTTGCTACTTCATGTCATAATCACACTTTAGGCAGGACATCAATAAGTTGACTCTTGTTTCAGATTGTCAGCTTGCCACAAAGAAATGAAAGTTTCTGCCTTGCACTGCTCTGCACACCAACCAACTATGTTTAATAAATAATTGCCCTTTGACCACTGCCTACCATGACTTAGGACTCTATACATTTCTTTTCATATCAAGGAACCCAGGAAACTACCATCAAGATTTAAGTTCAAGATCTGCCTACCTAAAAATTTGTTTTTGTTCAGTCATTCAACCATGTCTGACCCTTCATGACCCCAGGTACCTTCTATCTTCCACTGTCTCCTGAAATTTATCCAAGCTCATGTTCAATTGCTTCCATGACACTATTTATCTCTTCCTTCTTCATCTCCTCCTTTTGCCTTCAATCATTCCCAACATCAGAGGCTTCTCCAATGAGTTCTGTCTTCTAATTAAGTGACCAAAGAATTTAAGCTCGGTCAAATTGAATGCACTCCATAACCATGTAATTTCCACTTAACTTTTGGTTGTGTTCTAATGACTCTATCATCTTGTTTACCATAGACTTAATTTTTGTATAGAAAACAAATAGCTAAAAATATGTACTTTTGATGCTGCTTTTACTAAGAGCATTTTTAGGTAGGCACTTTTTCACATAGCCATCCAAGACAGTTTAAAAGCTGACTAACAAAGTCAGTCTCATTCTTTGATCCTGACCCTTTATTTTCCCCCTGTGTTCACCCAACTTGTTCATGAATGCCTTTGGGCTAATTCCCAAATCTAAATCCTCCCTCAAGGAGGAGGATTTGCACAACTGAATGTACTTAAAACAACACTGACTAGTTTTGCTTTTCATTATGTCCAGGAGTGCAGCACAGGGCCTAGCATATAGCAAGCACTTAATAAATATTTGTTGATTGATTGACTGTTGATTGATTGAACAGGATATGGAGACTGAAGGCAGTTTTTAAAGAAGATCTCACAAAACTGTGACATGTCAATGTGATGAAGTGCTAATGTGCTATAAGAAATGGGGAAATAGAGATCAAGGAGTCATGGGAAAACCTAGATAAACAGATGCAGAATGAAACAAATGGAACCAAGATAACACACATGTAGCAATTAATGTTCAATAAGGGGCTAATGCCTATCACAGTGTGTCACAGTAGACAGAATACTGGATTTGCAATCAGGAAGACCTGGGTTTGAATTCTGTTCCTGACGGTTGCTAGTTATGTGACCCAGGACAAATGACTAGTTCTGACCTTCAATTTCTTGTGAGAATGAGACGAGATAAAATACATAAGAAACATGACAGACCTCAAAGTTCTGTATAAATAAGAGCTATTTTTGAGTTATTGCTGTTGTTTTAACATTATCCAGAAGGGTTAACTAATATTCAATTTAAACTGAAAAGGGGCAATCATCTGTTTGAAGTATGAATAGTTTGCTTATTAGTTCAATCAAGAAGGATGCAGTTGTGAAATTAAAAGTGCATTTAAAATTCAAGCGAGTATTTTCTGCTCTTTTGATTTACATTAAACATTCACCTCATGCTAATGTTGGACATTGGCCAGTTGTTGAAAATGAAATATACACCCACCAACATACCTGTATACATATTTTCTGCTTAACTCATATATATATGTATATACACATATATTATATATATATATATTTGTGTGTATGTATATATTTATATATGTATAAAAATAACTCAAGACATGCTATCAGTCACTATTTCATTCAAACAAGGACAATAATTTTCTGCCTACTGATATCCAATAAGAACTTGAATAGCAAATTGAATAAAATGCAAATGAAAGGAATGTTTGTGATTCATATTTTAATATGGGAAAATGTATAAAAATGATTACAGGAAAAGTTTCTATACAGCTATAAAATAAAATAAATTCAGTTATATACATATTAACATAAAGTAAAAATTTTTGTAGAAATTTTACTTCAATTTATGACCACTATGCCTTTCAGTTAATAAGCTTTCTTTGAGTAAGTCACCTAGACTTGGGAGCCCCATTCAGTCTTTATGAACATTGGACTTCATTTCGTGCATCAAAACAATATAGTTGTAACAGTACTAGTCTTGTTCTCAGAGATTTACTAGATTATATTCTATTAATACTTTCCCCTTGTAATAATTTTAATTTCTCCATAAAGATGTGCAATAAACATAAGAGAAGTGAAAGGAAAAAGAGCTGTCAAGAAGCCAATAGCTCAAAATATGTAATTTAAAAAAAAATATGAACACACTTGGGATACAGATGAATGTTCTTAATTCAATATGTTTTATTGTTGCCTTCAGCCTCCTATTCAATAGTAGCTTCTAAGATTTTAATGTCTCCATTGAAAGGAGCAAGTTGCTTCACATTTGATGAAATACTGCCATTGCCTCTAAGATATTTTAAAAGTTTTACAATAATATGTCTCAATGAATCATATTAAAGAGAGAGTTTACAGTTAGCAGCTCTCTTCTCACTTTAGAAGGTTGTTACCATATGCCATAAAAGCCCTTTAAATTTATGTTTGAAAACCTGTTAAGTTTTTTTTTTAAGTTATGTTTTCATCTAAGCTTGGATTTATAATTGGCAACTCTGTAAAAGAAGGCAGTTTATATCTGAAACAAATTTGTGATTTGAAGCTGCTGTTGATGGAACCAGTTGAGTGGTTGTTTAATATGAAAACTTTATTATTTTATGTAGATTTTAGCTTACATTGAGCTGTGGGTACAAAGCAATAAGCTAAGCATGATGATGTGTTTTTTTTTTGTTCTTTCTCAAAAGTAATTGATTGGAGAAACATCTGATTAGGGAAGATGATCTTGTAGGGTCACCCACTGTGAATATTTTTCATTTTTTGATTCTTCTTAAAAGCAAGAAAATTGGAAAGCTATTAAAGGTTTTATTTTTCTCTCTCTGATTAATAAGGTGCTCATAAAGACACTTTCAGTAGCAAATTAAGACTACAAAAGCCCTCCTCATAATGTAGGGGTCTTGATGGCCCAAAAATCTAAGCAAAAAACCTCCCTTTCCCCCAAAGCAAACAAACCAAGAACTATTGTGCTATATTCTAAACAATAATCCAATACTTAAGTGGAAAAGATTGTATTGAGTATTTCATTTAAAAATCTTTTTATCTAGAAGTTATTCACATATTTTTGAAACATAAATTAGTCATTATTACAACTGTATTTTAAAATTTTGAATATAATAAAAACATTAAAGGTTGTAGAATTAAAACTAGATTCCAAATGTCTTACATATCAATTGTGAATTAAATGATAAAAAGCCAAAGAGTGTAAAGAAAGCTATTAATTTTTAGGTGAAATAAAAAATGAATGAATATTATATTTCCCCAAAATATCATATGATAGTCTCATTTATTAATTAAAACATATGAAAGGAGATAAACTCTTCCTTAAAGCTGATAATGAAACATCTGACCTAAATCATTTTGTATGAATTGGTTGTAGGTTCATTTACATTCTGTAAAATCATAAATATATGTCTATATTCTTGGGGTTCAAATACAAAAATTATTTAAATTATAATAAATGTGTCTTTATTATTTTTTATTAACTTGTGATCTTTTAAATATAAGATGAAAAATATGACCCAAAGGGGAAAAATTTAAACTACAGGCAATCTGTTCAGTAGGAATTAAAGAATGATATATTTGGGAAACATATTACATTTTGTTTTTATTTTTATTTTTTAAAATTAATTTGTTTCCTTTTAGTTTACAGGATTCAATTACACAATTCCTTGAATTTCACATTTTGTCCCCCTCCCTCCCTTACCCCCCCATGGCGGCATATAATCAAGTACAGGATCTGTAAATACTTTCACAGTATACATTAGTCAGGTTATAAAGACGGATTGTATCAGATGGAATGAAAAATGGTAAAGAGGACATAAAACCAAACAAGAGAAGGAAAAAGATCAGGTATTTTGCTTCCACCTGGATATAAACTCAATTCTTTCTAGTTCTTTCTCCGGATGCACATATTTCTCTCCATCATGAGTCTTTTGGGATTGACTTATATCACTGCATTGCTGAGAAGAGTCCAGTCTATCAAAGTTGGTCATCACACATACATTGTGTCTGTAATTGTGTACAAATTTCTCCTGGTTCTACTTTTCTCACTCAGCATCAGTTCGTATAAGCCTCTCCAGGTAAATGTGAAGTCCGTCTGCTCCTCGTTTCTTATAGCACAATAGTATTCCATAACATGCATATACTACAACTTGTTCAGCCATTCCCCAATTGATGGGCACCCCCTTAATTTCCAATTCTTTGCCACCACAAAAAGAGCTGCTATAAACATTTTTGTACATATGGGTCTTCCTCCCACTTCACATTACACTTTGGGTATAGAATTGTGACATGGTTAAAATATCCCCATCACTACTTAGAAATCCTTGGTGAATGTTGTTAAAGCAAATCATTGCCCTTTTAAATCATATTTTCATTCCCCAAAGCCTAGGGAAGAAAATGTTCTGGTGCTAATTCTGCCTAATAAAGAAGATCTGTTTTGTTGTTGTTGTTGTTATTGTTTGCCTTTATGAAACAGTGAAGACCTGAAGAAATAATGGCTTCAGCTTGGATTTTGTGATATGTAGGGAAGGAAAATAAGGTATAGTTTGAAATCCTAAATTTTGCTAAGGTGAATTTAAAGATAAAGTATAGGTAGAATTTCACAGACTAAAAGTAAAAGAAATCAGAAGATGTGATGATTTTAAAATTGAAATTTTGATGATACTGTCATGATGGAGAGGGAAAAAATAAAAAGTTGTATTAGAACACAGATTAATTCAAGTTAGTTTGTTTTTTGTTTTGAATTTAAGGTATTCACAGTGGATCAAAGCAAGAAAACAAGGATGATACGCAAATTTGGAAAGGCCATAATGTAAAAATTGTGTCTAAAATGTAAAAGAGAGTGAGACTAGTGACTAATGCTAATGGCAAGAAAATGGGCATTAAAAAATTTGAAGGGGCAATAAAATAATCAAAGAAAGAATGTCTATTATAGAAAGAGGATGAATAATGATAACAGATGAGCAAGAGACAATAAAACTGTATGTCTTAGTTTTGCATCTATCTTCTCTATCAAAGAAAAAAATATAATGAGGATAAAATAAATTGGTTAACATGAACCACAAAATAGTGTTTTTGGCATGTATATGTTTGGCATTCAAACAACATGGCCAGGCCATTTGAGTTGCAATCTCTGTAGTAGAGTTTGACTGCTTTGCAGTTTAGTTTGAGAAAGAACCTCAGTGTCAGATATCTTATCCTATCAGGTGATCTTCCAAATCTTCCTAAGACAATTCAAATGGAAGCGATTCAGTTTCCTGACATGGTGCTGGTGAGCTGTCCAGGTTTCACAGGCAGGCATACAATGAGGTCAGCACAGTGGCTCTGTAGACCTTCAGTTTGGTAGTCAGTCTGATACCTCTTCTCTCCCACACTTTCTTTTGGAGCCTCCCAAACACTGAACTAGCTTTGGCAATGCGTGTTCAACCTCATTATTAATGTATACATTCTTGAAAAGTACACTACCAAGATAAATGAACTCATCCACCATATTAAAAACTTCTTAATTTGCTTAAAGCAATGGTTCCAAGTATGGATGGTATGGTTCTGGCTGTGCTTTCTTGGTGTTAATTGTTAGGTCAAAATTAGCACAAGCAGCAGATAATTGATCCACACTTTGATGCATCTCAGTCTCAGAGGCTGCATTGAGTGCACAATCATCTGCAAACAAAAAAGTCATGCATTAACACTCCCTCAACTTTAGTATTGACTTGTAGCCTTTTCAAGTTGAATTTTCCATCAGTGAGGTAACTGACGTTGATGGTATGTTTGTCCTCAGTGAAGGCATTTGACAACATGGCTAAAAACATCATGCTAATAAGCATGGAAGCAAGTACACAGTCTTGCTTCACTCCATTGGTGACTGAGAAAGCATGAGAACATCATCCATTATTCAGAACTCCGGGCAAGTATGCCATAGCGAAATTGATGTACAATACTGATGAAGTTTTCTAAGCAACCAAATTTTGACATAATTTTCCATAAGCCCTCAAGACTGACAGTATCAAAGGCCTTAGTCAGATCTACAAATATAGTGTACAGACCTCTGTTCTGCTCCTGGCATTTCTTCTGGAATTGTCAGGCAGCAAACAACGTATCAACTGCTCCTCAGCCATTTCTGTAGCCACATTGGCTCTCAGGTAGATGACCATCTTCCAGGTGAAGGATCAGTCTATTAAGGAGGACTCTGGCAAGAATCTTGCCAGCAATGACTAATATAGAGGCACCTCTCTCCCCCTTCCTCCCCACCCCCATGATTGTCATTTCATTTACCTTTACTAAGATGAACAAGGTAGATGTCCTAGTCCTTGAACTCCCGGGAGATAAGCTTCTCTTGTCATGTAATACAGAAAAATTCAGTCAGTCTTTGTATGAGCAATGTACTCCTACCTTGTAAATCTGAGCTGGAATTGAATCAGCACATTCTTTGCCACACAAAAGGAGGCTAATAGCATTCAAAATCTCTTCTTCAGTTTGAACTTCAGCTAGGAAGCTATTGACTTCAACCTGAGGTAAATGGTCAATGGTTTCAGCATTGATTGATGATGGTCAGTTGAGAACACTATGGAAGTGTTCATCCCATCTCTCTAGAATCCTGTCCTTATCACTAATCAATGTGGCTCCATTAGCACTATGTAGTTGACATACATCAGAGGTTCTTGGCCCATAAATTGCCTTCAGGGCATCATGAAAGTGATTTGGATAGTTACTATCATCATAAAACTCAATTTCATCTGCCTTCTTACTGAGCCAAGAATCCTGCATCTCTCTAAGCTTCAATTGTACTTCTCTTTTGATGGAATTAAATGCTGCCTCGTTAGAGATAGATGCACTGTCCTGCTGGTAAACTTTGTGGAGTTCTCATTTTTCATTTAGCAGCTTCTGAATTTCCTCATCATTTTTATCAAACCAGTCTTGATGTTTGTGAATGTTCTGATGCAGGTGAATAAATGTAGTGCTATACACCAAATCTCTGAAAGCTGCTTTTTCTGCTTTGCTCTTGCCAACTATGTATTGGCTCAATTTCCCTTCTAGTTAGTAACAAACTGTCCCCACTCAGAGAAATGCTCTAATCTCTTAACATTAATTCTTGTGGTAGTCATTTTCCCTTGGGGCTGCCTCTTTTGTTGAATGTGAATATTTAGCTTGGAGAGAATAAGTCTATGATCAATGCAGTACTGTGCACCACACATTGCCTTTGTCATTCTCACATCGTGTTTGTATCTTCTACTTGCAATCACATAGTCTATTAAATGCCAATGTTTGCTGCAAAGGTGCATCTGCAAAGTTTTATTGCATTCAGGTAAACAGAAGACTGTTAGTGATGAGAAGGTCATGAGATGCACAAGTCTTCAGTAGTAAGTGACTTGTTGTTGCTGTTTCCAACTTCATTCCTCCCAAAGACTTCATGCCATGTTTGGTAGTCTGAGCACACTCAAGGTTTAAAGTCACCCAGAATCATAAGTTTGTCCTCTTTGGCATGTTGATCATAAGGGTCTCTAGGTATTAATAATATTTTTCTTTGACCTCATCAGGGTTTGCCACAGTGGGAGCATAGTGACTGAAGATGGTAACACAGTGTTTTCCTGTAAGTGGTAATTGCTTTGTCTTGAGTCTTTGTTCATTCCTGTTGGTAGGCATATAAGTCTGTTGACTGAATTAGTTTTGATTGCAAAACCTACACTGAGTTCAAGGTACTCCCTTTCACTGAAGTCACTCTTGACAAATGTGTATTGAGTTCCTACTTTGGTAAGTTGGCCTTCATTTACCAGCCTTGTTTTAATCAGTGCTACTGTTTGGATGTTATAATCAACTAAGTTCTTTTGCAACAAGAGCTGTTCATGTTTCAGGTCTATTGTATTTTGTGTTTTCTATAAGTATGTGCTCATTCCATGTGCTGATGATGAGTGGAATCATCTTTGAGAAGTTTTTGTGCATTTTTAAATATTTCAACCACAGGCTGAGATCCCTACCTTCTGTGGTAATCAAGCCAGGGTTGGTCAAGCAGACAATTTTTAGGGCACTTTCTCTAGCCTCTTCCTAGTACCAGGAGGTAAGCAGTGTCACACTGCTGCTTCCAGGAGAAGATGGCTCTATGACCTGGCACTCATTGTGTGCAGAGTTGTGATTATAGCTCCCAGTGTATCTGTACCTGCTGCATCATCACTTATCTGTCATCATAGTACTCTTGAGATAGGTAAATATGGTAAAATTGTAATGGCGGTTTCTTTTGATTCATATGTAAATTGGATTTAAGTGAGGCTGAGTTGCAGGAAGTATTCTTATTCTTTCTTCAGGACAGGGTCAGTCAAGATGACTGATGATGGCTTGAGATGCATTAGATGACCTTGGCGTCTTCGATGTCTAGCCAAGCACCTGCTTTCAGTCTCCTTCATGGTTGTTGGAAGAAATTGTTCTCATTTGCCCATTCCACCCAAGGAAGTCTTCACGTGCTTGGAGTAGACAGACTTCTAAGTCACCGATATGTTTGAGACCCCTCAGTCACCCTCAACCTGATTTAGCCTATCTACTGAAACAATTCATCAGGATGTGACCACTGTGCATGCTACAATTTCTTGGAGCCGCACATAATAGTTAGGTGGATCAGGTGGACACCAAAGGTGGAAAGCAGCCTCCTAAATAACTTGGCAGCCCTTACACCAGAAGTATTAGTCTTCTCTGAAAACACCCCACACTCCAACATGAATCATATAACAAGTAATTGAAAGAATAAGTGGATATGACTGTTGGGGATCTTTGAAAATTCCCATTGGACAGGAAAATGGCCATGGCACTAGATTTGAGGAAATATTATGTTAACTTTTTTTAAGACTAGTTCTGGAAGTCTAGGAGCTATTTGCTGAGTTCATCCCCCTCTGAACCTCATGGAAGCTTTAACTTGTTCCATTTGTGACCTGAGACAATTCGCCCCTCCTTAGGCAACATGGTCCTCCTTTCCCTCTCAAGGGCTTACCATGTTAATGACAACCTTAAGAGAGGCACCCAATAAACTTAGATTTTTTTCTTTTTAAGAAAGAAGATGAATCCAAAAAGGCATCAGCCAATGAATTTCACTTTTATTTTTGGCACAAATTATAAGGATTATTATGAAGTGAAAGGGTTTTAATACTTAGAAAAGTATGGCATGGGTTTGTCAAGAGCATATCATATATGTATATATTATTTTGATATGTTTCTAAACTTGCAGATCAGGAGAATTCGATAAACATGGGATGCCCAGTCATAAATATACTGTATGATATATTGTTTCAAATAATGAAATATAAAATATTTAATTTTGTTTGTAATTGTTGTCCTACTTTCTCCTCCTCCCCCAATTGACTCCATTTTAGCGCTCAAAATATTTAATGTTCTTTTTATTTGAATATATCTTTTGACTTTCCTATTTAAATATTATGAAATGATTTATGGCTTAATTTATACATTTGTTAAAGACAAATGGTGACAAAGTTACCTGGTCTCATCTAAGCAATGTCATGAAGGAAAATGACTTTGTCTTTGATACCTCTCATCTTCCTTTTAAATTCTGTTAGAATAAAACTTAAGATCTTCTGTTGTTCAGCCATTAATCAGTCATGTCCAACTTTTTGTGACCAATTTTGGGGCTTTTTGACAAAGACACTAGTGCTGTTTTCCATTGCCTTCTCCAGATCATTTTTCAAATGAGGAAACTGAGGCAAACAAGGTTAAGTGACTTGCCCAGGGTTACATAGCTATTAAGTGTCTGAGACCAGAATTGAACTCAGGAAGATGAATCTTTTTGACTCCAGGCCTTGCACTCTATCCTAGCTGCCTTCAATATCTGTAAACAATGCTTTATCCCAAGGGTAAGAACCAATTGCCAGAAATTTTTAAACCCTTTGGCATATTATTAAGCAATTCCTCCCTCCTTCCCCCTTTGGAATGAACATTACATTATGTATGTGTGTATATATGTGTGTGTATGTGTGTGTGTGTGTATATATATATATATATACACACACACACAGACACATATACATACATTTTTCAATAATGTAAGAAGACTTCCAAGAGAATATTGTATAAATGACCCAATTAAAGCATTTCTACTATAGATATGGCACAGCTAGTTGGTGCCATAGAGTGTGAGGCATGGGGAAAACTGTAAAGCCAAGCACAAGTAGCTTTCCAGAGGATTGCTGCTGTGAGTAGTTCTAAGGTTCTGATCACATAGTATAGTGAACTCTATTTATTCAGCAGTAAACTGGAGCAAAACATTCACAGAAACCAAAGTACAGAATTCACAATGATATAACATAACAATTTATCACTAAACTGGCCATATAGTTTTAAACACAAGATATAATTCAGTAAGTGCTTAACCCAATCATCCTTAAGGGACACAAAGTACAAAGGTCTAAGTTTTCCCATCCCTAGATCACATTGTCTTAATCTCTCAGTCAAGAAGTCTTTTTTTTTTCTTCTTGATCAGAGATTTGTTTCCAATCATCCTTAACTCAATCATCCTTAAGGGGTACTAGGTAGAGAGTACAAAGTTCTCCCACTCCTAGATCACAGTAAATCATGATGTTGTCAGTCAGCAATAAGTACCCAAGGAGAGGTCTTTTCATCTTGGCTCAAGGCTGGCTCCCAGATTCCATGGTTCTTCTTCCATGGGTCCAGCTCCCTTGGATTCATAGGCTGGAAGCTCTCAGCTCCTCATCCAGCTCCTTGTCCAGTTCCTCATCTGGTTCCCATTCCACACTGAAGTTCACAGTGTCCAGTTCACAAGTCATTCACTATTTCTGTTTCTGAGAAGACAAAGCTTGACAGAGCCAAAGCAACATTCATGCACATTTCTGGCATCATTATCAATTCACTATCTGCTTTTGAAATCAACACAGACCCACAAACAAGGTCTGAGAACTCAACACAAATCATCAGTATAGTCCCAGGACCTCTGAAACCCTTCTCCAGGACTTCTGTATACAGACAACAAGAAAATCCTTGTTCCATACAAAGTATCACAAACACAATAGAACAGAGTGCCTGGACTCCACAATCATTCTCTTTCTTAGTTCTGCTCTGTCCCAGCTATGCTCTTCCTTATATATGGTGGTTCTCCTTCCTGTTCTGCCCCTTCCTGTTGCATCAACAAGTTCCTCCCACCTTCTAACCACAAGGGGGTCAAGAAAGGTGCTGAAACAAGGTGCCAAGTACTTCTTTGCTTGCCATTACAAAGATTCTTCCTGAGTTCAAATCTGGCCTCAGACACTTACTAGCTGTGACCTGGGGAAGATATTTAACCCTCTTTGCCTCAGTTTCCTCATCTGGAAAATGATCTGGAGAAGGAAATGGCAAAACACTCCAGTATCTGTGCCAAGAAAACTCCAAATGGGGTCATGAAGAGTCAGGCACAACTGAAAAACAACTGAACAACAACTATAGACATAGAAATGTAAGTGTGTGTGAGGCATTCATACTTATCTAGCTTGAACCCTTCACTTTGACACTGGCAACAGAGTCCCAGGGATATCCAAAGCCTTGCTTAAGACCACCTAGCCTAGTTAGTAGAAAATTGAAGCTAAGATAGAGATCTCTTGACTTAAAATGTCATGTTTTGTTGTTGTTTTTTCTCACAATTGCTGAATGTTTCTCTTTAAGCATCCTTGTAACTGTCTATAATGGAAGGTAGATTGTCACAAAAGTTATAGGACTGACTTTGGAATGATGCTGATCTGGGTTCAAGTCCTGCCTCTAACCATAGCAGCTATGTGACCTTGGGCAAATCCTTTAACTCTTCAGTGCCTCAATAACCTCTTTAAGACCATGTCATAAACAAGGGACTGAGCTGCTTCAGTGGAGGAAGTTTGCACATTTGGAATTCCCTAAACTGGTTAAAGTTCCCTCCCTCCCAAATGCCCCACCAAAATATATTAGCAACTTTCATTAGTTCATGAACCTCTGCTAAAGCCAAAAGGCTAGCCTGCTTTGCACTGGGGGGTAGATTTTTGTGGAGCTCTGGAAAATGAGATGTTTTATTTTTTCCATGTTTGGGGGGGTGAATAGATGATATGCCTGGGTCAGTGGGTAAGAGACATGAAAGATTGACACTTCTTCTGGCTCTGATCAGTTTTATTATTTCTTACCTATGTCATTTCATCTTTTTGTCATCAGTTTCCTCATGTGTAAAATGACAGTAAGATTGGTTGCTTCCAAAGGCCTCTCCTTACTCTAAACCTACAATTCTAAGATTATTCTTACTATAGGTCAGTGAAATGCAACTTTGAGCTGGGATTTGGGGAGATTAGGAAGAGAAAAGAAAGAGAAAGGATGCTTTGAATACTGAAGTAACTAGTATAGGCTGCAAGACTTTTCCTAACCAACAAGGAAAAAGCCTTTTATGTGTGTCCTCGTCTACTTAAAAGCAATACCTAACATTTTCCACAATACTTTAGAATCCAAATGACTGAGTGATCTGAAGCTTTATTTTCTGAAAAATTAGGCCATGTAGAACTTCCAAAACATCTCTGTCCTCAATCCAGACCCTTTTTTTATACTGTATGCATCTATTTCACAATGTTTTCTCATCACTTCTCCAAAATGGGGGATAAGGGGTGAGGGAGCAAGCATACATAGTGTCTACTATGTTCCAAGCACTTTAAAATACTCACACACACACTCATCTGTGTGTGTACATTTATATATATGTGTGTGCATACACACATATATACATATACACGTACATACATATGTATGTGTAATATATACACACACACACACATATATATATATTACACATACATACATATATTTTGCTCCTCACAACAACCTTGTGAGATAGGATATTATTATTACCCCATTTAAAACAGAAAAATTCCTTTCCCTTCCCTCTTGCCCCCACCAATCTCCATCAAAAGGAGATTTTCTTAAGAACATCTAGACTTCATTTTTCTCCCTTGCCGTCACTTTGGATTGGCAGGAACCAGGTGGGGGGAAAAAGATTTATACACTTGTTACAGGGAAATAGCACAGTGTCAAAACAAAGCAGAGCAAATCCTTTTATCTAAAGGTTTAACACGAATTCCTGAACTTGTATAAAATTCTCAGAGCTTCTCTGTAATACCCATCTATAACTCTCTTGTATCTCTTGATTTGAGCTGTGAGAATGGGGAGCCACTTTCCCAATGGCAAACAAGCTTTGTATATGGGAAGTGTGGGAAACCCAAAAATCTAAAACTTTTTTTTAAAGAAAGGAGAACACTTGCTGACACTGATTATACTGAAAATGAAGTCTCAAGTTGGCATTTCCTTAACAAGTAGCATGTTGCTCTTTTAAAGATTATTAGACCAAAGCATCTTGATGTTAAACTTGATGTAGGTGAACTGCCAAAATAGCTTTCCTCCTCCCCACCCTGCCAAGAAACGACTAATAGCAGTTTCACTGTGAGGTGAATATATTTAGCAATTAGGGAGTTTAACTGCTTGGTATATTAGGCAGTCACTTTGCACAGTCTGCAGCCAGCATTGGATTTGAGAACAATGTCATAATTAATTACTCTGCTGAGTGTTGCAAAGAATAAGGGAAATTTTAGATTTGAGGAAACTGTAAACAGAACTTTTATGGAGTGGGGAGAATGAGAATAAGTAAAGCATGCATTGATTAATTGTTAAAATTATTCTAAATTCAGTCTGGGGAAAATCTGGATGAAACAAACAACTTTGCAAAATGATTTACCACACTTCCCTTGACTTTAGTCCTAAGAAAACACTGTAGCATGCAATTATTTCTAATAATGCTAAATGTATATGAGAGATAACTTTCTCCTAATATATTTTGTTTTAGAATATCTCCCGAGGGCACAAAGAATTGAATATATCTAAAATCCTATTTTTTAAGAAAGAAAAAATCATTAATTCTCAATGTTATTCATTCTTTTATTTGTTTGAAAACCTAAAAAAACCCCAGTTTTTCTACTATCTCTGTCTTGTTTCCTTATTTGAACTTCATTGGTTGATGCTTTTGTCATAGTTATTGGCTCATTAAGTGGTTCAAGGGGAGAAAGTCAGACTGTCCTTTTAATTTGCTATTTCGTCTGATGCATTTGCCATGTAGGCCACCAAGACCAGAAACTGAAGAATATCACTGGCAGTGTGTGAACTAAGCAATTATTATCTTCAGGCTTGACTTGCTGTCTCATAATTTTGGTTGTGCCTGGTGTCATTTTCTCATAAGACTATCTACATATAAACAGAGGGATATGTGATGGAGAACCATGAGATTTGAATATGAATTATCCCTTTGTTGTGTATTATATCTTATGCATAAATTCATGGCTTTACCGTTTGTGAGTTATCAGAAGATTTTTTTTTTAAAGAACATTTCATGGATAAAAATTGTTATTCCACATCTTAAGTTATTTCCCTCCCAAGTGGCTGTTAGTTTACAATGTTTTGTTTATAATTTATTTCTAAATAAGTGTTTCCATTATGCATTCAATAGCCATTTTTAGATCATTTGAGGAGTTTGTTTGGGGGGTTGTGCATTCTGAAGGACTGTATCTGACTTTTTGTAGCTTAGGGTCATTTGTACAGCAATAGACTGACATGGAAGAGTGTTAGTAATTATTTTGAAATTTTACTTCTCATGCTACTTCCATACATTCCAGATTTGGGTAACATTTATAAAATCATGCTGCTGTCCACATTTATATGTAGCTAAAAATAAGAATTTTTGGTGACTTGACAAGAAATAATTACACAAATATGGTCGTATTGTCTATATAAACTAAGAAATGTGCTCACGTCCTTGTAGAGATCTTGAGTTCTTTTGACTATTCCACTTATTTTTTAAAAATCAACTTTCATAAAAATATGGTTAATTTACAAATGAACAACTTAGTGAAGAGAGAGTCAGAGCTTGGGATGAAATCTCTGTGAGAAAAACCTCTATGTGCCTTGCCTATAAAACGCTGGGGAGGAAGTAGGAATGGTGGCTATATCTATGTAATACACAAAAGGTGTAAAAAACAAAAAAAAATGAGGAAAAGCCAAAAGATGATATATTCATATCCACTAATTTTCAGACTTGATTAAAATCATTTTATAATTTTTCATTCCTTGTCCCTTTACTCATTAAATCATTGAATTTTTAGTCCCATCAAAACATGCAAACACATTGTACTTCTCCCTCCCCTGTCCTTTCCCTTTTGGGCTAACCTGCTATGAGCATTCTCTGGCTTTTTGTAAGTCAGATTGACAATGTTTGGCAACATTGTAAAAGTTATGCAAAGATCTTTACTGAAAATATTCCATAAACAAAATTGAATATTATAATTAGAGAATATTTCTATTAAGCAATGCACTTTTTATGCTCTTTGTAGTTTTAATAACACCGAGGTTGTTGTTTTATTTTTATTTATTTAACTCTTTTCTTCACAAGATGTGAGGGAAAGATATTAAACCTGACTATATAAAACCATTAAAAGGTTGCCTTGTAGAAGGACAGTACAAAATCATTGTTGATCATAAACCTATCAGAGTCAATTTGGGCAGCAAACATATCTTAATTATATTATTAATTTTATCTTTCTTAGCACCTCATAGTATACTTTGCTCATAGTAATACTTAATGAGCAATTTTTCAATAGAGGAACTAATGAATGAGTAGATATTTGATTTTTGTAGTCATGTGTGTTGTAGATACTAGAATGAATAAGTATTTTCTGACTACAAAACCCATGAGAATGAAAGTTTCTATTGAGGGAAGTTATTGAGTCTCTTTTTGGGAGGTGTTGTGACCCACCCATGCCTATAATTTCATGATATTTATATATGTTCCTTGCTACCTAAAACATGTTTTTGTCTTTAAAAATACCTTTAAATTACCTTACTCACTTAAGTTACTTTTAAAATTAGATCTCAATCTCTGAAAATAACCCAATGTCTCTCCTCTCCTTTTCAGCCAACTCTAAAAAATAACTGATACTCATTTTTCTACTTCCTCAGCTCTCATGCTTTAACCCAATATTATTTATCTTCTGACCTCCTCACTTAACAGAAACTTTCTCAGAAATTATCATTGATCTTTAAATTGACAAAGCTATTAGTCTTCTTTTCCCCTTCAGTATTCATTCTTCTTGAACAAGTATATTTCAGACATAGTGTTTGCCCCCATCTCTTCCTGAATCCAAGTCAGCCCTTTTACCTCTATGCCACAACTCACTTCCTAACATCATATTAGATTATAGTGTTCAGAGTGAGGGAGGTTATGTTTATGAATTACTCTGCCTGTTACACTGTGGTCAGTGACTTTCTTTTGCATCTTTTTTAGATCCCCAGAGTTTAGGACAGTCCCTGGCATGTAACAGCTGCTCAATAAATGTATATTGACTGAACAATAAACTAATTAGAGCATATCCTCTCAATACCATTACCTCTCTCTCTCTTTTTTTTTAAAGCAATTGGGGTTAAGTAACTTGCTCAAGGTTGCATGGCCAGGTGTTTCTGGGTGGATGCTAAGTATCTGAGCCAGGATTAGATCCCAGGTCATCCCAACACTGGGGCCAATGCTCTTACTCGCTGTGCTACCTGGCCGCCCCAATACCATACCTCTTGATTTGTTTTTTTAATTAAAAATTATGTATTTAACATTCATTTTTAATAACTTTAAGAAGACAAGTAACACATCAGTTATACAACTGGTCATGCAAAATATATTTACATATTAAACTTGTTGCAAAAAAAACCCACCAAAGAATAATAAAGTAAATGAAAAAAAGTATCCATCAATCTGTACTAAAAATTCATCAGTTCTCTGTCTGGAGACGGATAAAACTTTTGATTATTTTTCTTTTGGAACTGTCTTGGGTCATTGTATTGATTAAAATAGAAAATCTTTCATAGCTGATCATCATTACAATACAGCCATTATTTTGTACAGTCTTCTGATTCTGCTTATTTCACTTTGTTTTAGTTATCCAGGTCTTCACATGTTTTTTCTGAAACCAAACTATTCATCATTTATTACATATACCACTACAGTCATATACCAGAACTTATTCATTCATTTGTCAATTAATGGGCATCCCCTCAATGTCCAATTCTTTGCCACCACAAAGAGAGCTGTTATCAATATACCTTTTTGTATACATCAGTATTTTTTTCCCTTTATCTCTTCAGGATATAGAGGGAATAATGGTGTTGCTGGGTCAAAGGATATAGACAGTTTCATAGCCCTTTGGATATAGTTCCAAATTTTTCTCCAGAATGGTTGGACTAGTTCACAGTTCCTTCAAGAGCATGTAAGTGAACCACTTTTTTCCCCACACTCCCTCCAGCATTTATCATTTTCCTATTCTGTCATGTTAGCAAATCTCATATGTGTGAGGTGATACCTCAAGGTTGTTTTAATTTGCACTTGTCTCTAATCAATGATTTAGAGACTTTTTTTTTTAAATATGACTTTTGCTAGCTTTGATTTCTTTTGAAAATTGTCCTATTTTGGTTGTGTTGGCCTTGTTTTTGAGAAAACTTTTTTAATTACATGAAATCTATAACATTGACCCTGGGGCAACTAGGTGGCTCAATGGATAGAGTATAGGGCCTGAAATCAGGAAGACTAATATTCCTGAGTTCAAATCAGACACTTACTAACTGTGTTACTCTGGGCAAATCACTTAACCCTGTTTGCCTCAGTTTCTTTATCTGGAAAATGGAAAACCACTCCAGTATTTTTGCCAAGAAAACCCCAAATGGGGTCACGAAGAGTAAGACACAGCTGGATAACAACTATAGACATAGAATGGTAAGTATGCATGAAATATTAGTAATTGTCTAGCTCCAACCCTTCATTTTGAATCTGATAAAACAGAGTTACAGGGAGGTGCAAAACCTTGATTAAGATCACCCAGCCAACTTAGTGGAAAAATTGAAACTAAGACATAGGTCTTTTGACTTAAAATATAGTGTTTTTTTCTCATTATTGCCCAGTGTTTCTCTTTAAGCATACTTGTAATTATCTACCCTTTATCTTTTATTGATAAAAATTATTCTCTTATCCACATATTTTACTTGTAATATCCCTTTTATGCCTAATTATTGTGTCCATTTTGGCCTTATCTTGGTATATGGTATAAGATATTGCTTTATGTCTAGTTTCTGCCAAGCTATTTTTCAGTTTTCCCAGAAAATTTTGTTAAATACTGAGTTCTTGCCTCTAGTGATTGGATCTTTGGATTTATTAAACACGAGGTTGCTATGGTCATTTACTATGGTATATTGCATAGTGAATGTTTCCCAATGATCCACGGCTATAATTTGTGACCAGTAACAGATCATTTTGATGATTGCCTCTTTGTAATAGTTTGAAATCTGTTAAAACTAGACCTCATGTCTTCATATTTCCTTACCCTCCTTGGTTTCCTTGATTTTTGGTACCCATGATAGTCTTGATTTTTTGTTCTTCCCAATCAATTTTAAATTATTTTTTCTAGTTCTATAAAATAACTCTTTGCTAGTTTGACTGATATAGCACTGAATAAGGAAATTCACTTAGGTAGGATAATAATTTTTAGTATATTGTCTCTGTCTACATATAAACATAATTTCCGTGTTTTGATCTGAATTTATTTTGTGAAAAATGTTTTGTAATTGTGTCTATATGGTTGCTGGTTTTGTCTTTGCAGGTAAATTCCCAATTATTTTATATTGTCTACAGATATATTAAATGGAATTTCTTACAATCTCTTCGGTATGTGTTTTGTTGGTGATATAGGGAAATGGTGATGATGTATGTGTGTTTATTTTACATTTTGCAACTTTGTTAAAGTTACTAATAGTTTCAACTAACTTTTTAGTTGATTATGTTTTTCTAGGCATAGCATCTTATCACCTGAAAAGAGTGGTAGTTCTGTTTTCTTTTTGTCTATTATTATTCCTTCATTTTTTTCCTTGCCCTATTGCTACAGCTAATATATTTAGTATCTATCTATCTATCTATCTATCTATCTATCTATCTATCTATCTATCATCTATCTATCTATCTATCTATCTATCTATCTATCTATCTATCTATCTATCTATCACTTCAGTGAAAATAGACGTTTTTGCTTCATTCCTGCTTTTATTGAGAAGGTTTCTAGTTTATCCCCATTACAAATAATGCTTACTCTTGGTTTTAGATTTTTAGTATTGTAGAGTTGTTTCAGTCATGTCTGATTATTTGTATCTTCATTTAGCATTTTCTCAGCAAAGATACTGGAGTAGTTTGTTATTTCCTTATATAGCTCATTTTCCAGATGAGGAACTGAGGCAAACAGGATTAAGCGATTTGCCCAGAGTTACACAGTAAGTATCTGAGGATAGATTTGAAGTCATGAAGATGATTCCTAATTCTAAGTCTAGTACTCTATACACTATACCATGAAGCTGCCCCAAGTTTTAGATACATACTGCTTATCATTTTAAGAAGAGTTCCATTTAAAATGCATTGTTAGTGGAGTTGTGAATTGATCTAACCATTTTAGAAAGCAATTTGGAACTGTGCCCAAAGGGCAATGAAACTGTGCACATCTTTTGACCCAGCAACACCACTATTAGGTCCCCATCCCAAAGAGATCAAAGGGGCAAAAAAGGACCTATTTGTAGTAAAAGTATTTATAGCAGTTCCTTTTGTGATGGCAAAGAACTGGAAACTGAGGGGAAGCCCGTTAATTAGAAAATGACTGTACCAATTGTGGTGGAATATCATTGTATTATAAGAAATGATAAGCAGGATGATTTCAGAAAAAAATAGGAAGAATTACATAAACTGCTACAAAGTGAAGTGAACAGAACCAAGGGAATACTGTACTGATTAATAGCAATATTGTGTGATGATCAACTGTGAATGGTTTAGCCATTTTCAGCAATAGAATTCCAAAGCACTGATGATTTTAAAATTTTAGTCTCCTGCAGAGAAAGAACTGATGGGGTCTGAACGCAAATTGAAGCCTACTTAAAAAACAAAACAAAACAAAATGCTGTATTATTGTTTTTTGTTCTGCATTTTCTTTTGCAACATGACTGATTATGGAAATGTTTTGCATGACTGCACATGTATAATCTATATAAAATTGCTTGACTGAAAGCAGGGAAGGAAGGAAGGGAGAGAGAAAAGAGGGAACTCAAAATAAAAAAAATGTTAAAAATGTTTGTTTACACCTAAATAGAGAAAAATAAATAAATAAAAATTAAATGTAAAAAAAAAGGGAAAAATCTCCATTTGTTCTTTTGTATTCTAGTATGTATAGGTGTGTGTTACAAGAATGGATATTGTATTTTTTATAGAGATCTATATAGATTTTTCTGTGTTTGTTGACATAATCACATGATTTTTAATTATTTTTGCTATTGATATGGTCAATGACACTTATATTTTTCCTAATATTGAACCAGGCTTTCCTGATCCATATATATCTCAACTGGTAATTACATATGATTTTTGTGATATATTATTCTAATCTCCTTGTTATTACTTTATTTAAGATTTTTACATCAATATTCATGAGGGAAATTGACTTATAATTATATTTCTGTTTCTTCTTCTTGGTTGTTAATATAAAAACAATAGTTATGTCATAAAAATAATTTAGTGGGACTCCTTATTTACCTTTTATTTTTCAAATAGTTTATGTAGTATTGGGATTAATTATTCCTTAAATATTTGGTAGAATTTACTTGTAATTCCTAGGAATTAGTTTTTCTTAGAGATCTCATTTATAGTTCATTCAACTTATTTTTCTAAGATAAAGTTATTTAAGTATTCCATTTCCTCTTCTGTAAATCTGGGGAAATAAATATTTTTGTCTATATTCATTCTTTTTACTGAGATTGTTAATTTTGCTAGCATAAAATTGAGCAAAATAACTCCCAATAATAACTTTAATTTTATATTCACTGGTGTTGCATTCACCTTTTTCATTTTTAATATTTCTAATTTGATTTTCTTCTCTTCTTTTTAAAATCGAGTTAACAATTTTTTTCTATTTTATTGTGTTTTTTCCCCCCCACAAAACTAACTCCTAGTTTTATTTATTCGTTCTTTTTACTTGTAATTTTATTAATTGCTCTTTTGATTATCAGGATTTCTCTTTTGGTGTTTAATTGAAGAATTTTAATTTTTTCTTTTTCTATATGTTTTTTCATTGCACACCAAATTTCTCTCTCTCTCTCTCTCTGTCTCTCTGTCTCTCTCTGTCTCTCTGTCTCTCTCTGTCTCTCTCTCTCTCTGTCTCTCTCTCTCTCTGTCTCTGTCTCTCTCTCTCTCTTTCTCTCTCTTCTCTCTCTCTCTCTCTCTCTCTCTCTGCATTTCGACATATAGTTTCCCCCCACAAGTACTTTTCTGGATGTATCTCACACATTTTTGCATGTTGACTCATTGTTGTCATTTTCTTTAATGAAATTATTTTTTTCTTTAATTCAATAATTATTTAGTATTACATAATTTAGTTTTCTTTTATTTTGGTGCTTCCAAGACATTTTATTGGAGGTAATTCTTATTGTATTATTGTCTGAAAAGGATGCATTAAATATTTCTCTTTTCTGCATTTGTTTGAGAGGTTTTATGCTTTAATATATGCTTAGTTTTCTGTAAATGTGCCATGTACAGCTGAAAAAAAGATATCCTCCTTTTTATTCCCATTCAATTTTCTCCAGAAGTATATCATATCTAACTTTTGTAAAATTTTATTCATCTTCTTAACTTTTCTTATTTGTTTTGTGGTTAGATATATCTCATTCTGAAAGGGAAAAGCTGAGGTCCCTCACTAGTATAGTTTTACTGTCCATTTCTTCCTATAACTCCATTTTTTCCTCTGAAGGAAAATATTCAGTGGCTAAATGTAATTACTTTTCTAAATCTTCATCCTTCTTTGTTTTCGGCATTTGACCATAAGAATGACACTGTCCTATTGGATAGTGTTTGCTGTCCAGGTGTTTTTCTTTTTATAAATCTGTCCTAGTTCTCCTTCTACCCTATCTGACCACTTTTTTTCATTCTCTTTTCCTGGAACATCCTCTAAGCTACACTTACTAATGGTTGGTATCTCCTGAGAGTCTGTCCTGGACCATATTCTTTTCTCCGTCGATACTATTTAATTTGGTGACATCATCAGCTCCCATGAGTTAATTTTTCACCTCTTGCCTATGATTCCCAAATCTATACAGCTAACCTTAATTTCTTTCCTGAATTACAGTCCCGCATCACCAATTGCCTTTTGGACACTTCCAGCTTTATGTCCTATTGCCATCTAAAAAAAAATTCCAGCAGAATTAATTTTCTTTCCTTCTGAATCCCTTCCCCTTCAACTTTTCTATTGTCATTTGGGCACCAACATTTTCCCAGTCATCTCCCACTCACACTATGTATCCAATTTGTTGTTATTCCTACCTATATATTGTGAACATATGCTCTTCTTTCCACTTACATAGCCAATACCCTGGTGCAAGCTTTTATTACCTCATGCCTACACTATTGCAATATACTTCTAATTAATCTTTTTACCTTACTTCTCTCTCTACTCTAATCTATCCTTCACTAAATTGCCAAAATGATTTCCCTATAGAAGAAGTCTGACCACGTCACTTCCACTGCCTTCCCTCACCCTCAATAAACTCCAATGGTACCCTATTAACTGCAGAATAAAACTTCCTCTGGAATTTCAAGGTCTTCACAACCTGGGTCATTTTTCTACATTTCTAGGCTTCTTATGGTTTATTTCCCTCCATATACTATGTGATCCATCCTAGCTGTGTTTCTGCAAATGCTTCATCTATCAACTCCATGCTTTTTCCCTGTCTGTCCCCCATTTATAGAATACTCTCCCTCCTCACCTATGCTTTATGACTTCCTTCATCTCTTTCTCAATTCAACTCCAATCCCATTTCCATAAGAAGCTTTTCCCAGTGCCCTCCACCCCTTTCCAGTTGCTAATTCTCTCAGTAATCACTTTCCACTTACATTGTATATATTATATATGTACACAGTCATTTTTTTGCTAACTTCCTAATTAAAATGTGAATTCCTGAGTAAAATTTTTAATAATGCAATTCATTCCCCAAATGATCAATGGTCAAAGGATATAGACAGGTAATTTTCAGATAAAGAAATCAAAGATATCTACAGTCACATAAAATGCTCTGTCACTATTGATTAGAAAAAGCAAATTAAAATAACTCTGATATATCACATTAAACCTATCAGATTGGTTAATATGATAGAAAAGTAAAATGATAAATGTTGAAGAGGATATGGGAAAATTGGGACACTAATGCATTGTTTTTAGAACTGTGAACTGATCTAACCATTCTGGAGAGCAATTTGGAACTATGTTCAAAGAGTTATAAAACCGTGCACACACTTTGACTTAATACCACTGCTAGGTCTGTATCCTAAGGAGATTTAAAAAAAGGAAAAAAGAACCTATATGTACAAAAAATGTTTATAGCAGCTCTTTTTATGGTAGTGAAGAAGTGTAAATGAATGGAATGCCCATCAACTGGGGAATGACTGAACATGTGGAATATGAATGTAATTGCATATACTATTGTGCTGTAAGAAATGGTGAGCAGTTGGACTTCAGAAAAAACTGTAAAGACTTGTGTGAACTGATGCAAAATGAAGTGAGAAGATCCATGAGAACATTGTACATAGTATTAGCAACATTATGCAATAATCAGCTATGAATGTCTTAGCTCTTTCCAGCAATGATCCAAGACCAGTTACAAAGAATTAAAGGAGGAAAACATTATCCATACTCAGATAAAGAACTGTTGGACTCTGAATGCTGATTGAAGCATGCTATTTTCACTTTCTCTTTGTGTGTGTGTGTGTTTTTCCTTTTGGTCTGTTCTTTTACAACATGAATAATATGAAAATGTTTTATGTGATTGCACATAGATAGCATATATAAAATTATTTGCCATTTTAGGTAGAGAGAAGGGGACTGAAGGAGAAAAATTTGTTATTCAATTTTTAAAAGTGAATGTAATTGGAAAAAAATACTTAAAACAATTAAAGGTGAGTCATCCCAAAGTTCAGACAATGTTTTGTTGTTGTTGTTGTTGTTACCTTTCTTTATATCATTGTCACTTAGATCAGGTTTTGGCAAGCACTTAATAAATGCTTGTTACCTCACTGTTGACTGGAATATTGCTTTCAATTCCAGACACCAAATTTTAGAGGAGATATCGACAAGCCTATAGCATGTCCAGAAGGTAACCACGATAAAGTGAGTAGATTCTGGATCCTTACCACAGGATAATGTTTTGAAGTAACTGAGGATTTTTAGCTTCAGGAAAAGGAAGCTTGGGGGAGCATAACAGCAATTTTCAAGTAAGTGAAGGGTCATTATATAGAAAAGGGATTGGAGTCTTGTTCTGCTTGACCTAGGAGCACAGAAGTAAGATTAATTCATAGATAGAAGTGACAGAGACATAGATTTCAACTTAACAAGAAACAAAAAAAAATTCTTAACATGTGGAGCTATTTAAAATTGGATATCCTCAGAGGATAGTGAACTATCTTTTAATGAAGGATTTTTAAAGCAGAAGCTAAAGAGGGGATATTATAGATGCTATTTCTGATTTGGCTGGTGGCTAAACCAGATAACTTCTGATGATCCTTCTCAGTCAGAAAATTATAAAATCACAGAATTAGATAGTTGGAAGGGGCCTCAGGGGCCATTTATACCAACACAATCATGAATGAACTCTCACTGTCTAAGAGTATATACTTCTATGATACTAATTCTTTCTGCCTGGGGCATAGATTTGATGACATCTGCAGGTACTTTCTAGCTATCTTTTTTATGTTAATTGAATAGTCACTTATATACTATATAGAATATTATTCTTTAAAGTTTCAATCAATAAACTTTATGATGAATATAGTAAGATATTAAATATTTTACATTTTCTTTCATATAGGTAAGTAATAAAAACATTTCTTAGTTCAAAAGGACCTCCAGTAAATGATTTGGTTGCATCTGTATTTCTAGCATCAGCACAGTGCCTCACATACAACATGTACTTTATTTTTTTTTTTAAAGCAATAGGGGTTAAGCAACTTGCTCAAGGTTACACAACCAGCCATTTCTGGGTGTGGTGCCGAGTACCTGAGCCCAGATTTGATCCAGGTCATGACACTGGAGCCGGTGCTCCTACTCACTGAGCCACCTGGCCGCCCCTAAGCAATTGGGGTTAAGTAACTTGCTCAAGGTTACACGGCCAGGTGTTTCTGGGTGGGTGCTAAGTGTCTGAGCCCAGGATTCCATCTCCAGGTCTTCTCAAACACTGGAGCCAGTGCTCTTACTAGCTGTGCTACCTGGCCGCCCCACAACATGTACTTTAAAAATATACTTTTTGATCTGAAAAAATGAGATTTCTCCCCCTTCCTGACTCCAGCAAGCAAACAAGAAAAACAAAGTTCCTGTATAGCCAAATAAAACAACTTATTCATTGGCCATGTCTAAATATATCCACATGTATGCATATACATACACACACAGATAAACACACTTTGTTGTTTTTCAGCCATTTCAGTTGTTGACTCTTTGTGATCTCATTTGGGGTTTCCTTGGCAAAGATACTAGAGTGGTATGCCATGACTTTCTTTGCCTCATTTTACAGATGAAGAACTGAGTCAAACAGAGTTAAGTGACTTTTGCCCAGGGTCACACAGCTAATCAGTATCTGAGGCCACATTTGAGCTCAAGAAGATGAGTCTCCATGAGTTACAAAGACACTCTATCCACTGTGCCACCTAGCTCTACCCCTCCCCACCCACCAATCCCATCACATTCAAAGATGTGTGTGTGTGTGTGTGTGTGTGTGTGTATGAGAGAGAGAGAGAGACAGAGAGAGACAGAGAGACAGAGAGAGACAGAGAGACAGAGACAGAGATATTCTGTGTGCCAGGGTAAAAGACTCTGAAACTTGCCTCTCTATCAGTAAGAGTATAGCATCCTTAGCTTTCTGGAATCATAGTATTGCATTTATCAGAGTTTCTATGTCTTTTTTTTTCCTAATCAGAATTTATTTATTTATTTTTAGTTTTCAACATTCATTTCCATAAGATTTTGAGTTCCAAATTTTCTGCCCATCTCTCCCCTATGCCCACCCCAAGATGGTATGCATTCTAATTACCCCTTCCCCAAGATAGATTTCTTGTCTTTAAATTCTTTGATATCTTAATATTAAGTTGCTTCTAAAACAATTTTTTTACATTTGTTTTTAAAAAACTTTGAATTGCATATTCTCTCCCTTCATCCTTCCCCAACCACCCCCACTGAGAAGATAAACAATTCAATAAAGGTACATGTGTAGTTATGCAAAACATTTCCATAATAGTCATATCATGAAAGCCTAACTATATTTCCCTTCATCCTATCCCAGCCCCCACTAATTCTATGTAGGGGGAGCTGTCGGGGGCCCTGAGGGGTCTGCCTCCCATGGGTGCAATTCCAGGATGGGCTCACTATCTGTGATTGACTCTCCACCCTGTCACTTATCCCCCGTGGAAGGAAGGCTTGGAACATTTTGGCGGTCCCTGAAACCCTGGCCTCTTGAGCGCTATAGATAAAGTAGTGATACATGAGATAAGAAAGCAGGGAAGTGTTCCCACAGGAGTAGTCTCTGGCAAACTTGCAAGTTAGGTGCTTCATGTTGCAAACTACATGAAGTTTCCCATGAGAAAGCATGATTTAAGTGCTTTAGCTATAGTATATAAACTTGGACCCTCAGATGCTTATTTGAGACTTGCTTAGTATGCATTCAATAAATGTATGTATGCTTTGACAATCTTTGCCTGTCCCACAGACTCATTATTCACGTTCCCATGTGTTGGTTGGTGCTGCGAATGCAGGCCGTAATTCTATTTTCTCCTTTGACTCTGTCCCTTCCCTTCCCTTCCCTTCCCTTCCCTTCCCTTCCCTTCCCTTCCCTTCCCTTCCCCTTCCCCTTCCCTTTCCCTTTCCTTTCCTTTTTCTCACTCAAGTACACACATTTATTTAGATTCCCATTAACCACAGCCATGGCTGCCAAGCTATTTACAGTTAGGGACAGGGGCAGTGAGTCTATACAGAGGGGAGGAAGCATCCAGTCTTGGGGCCCACATGTGCCATTAGATAAGGGGAACCCTGACAGGGTATGGATCACCTGAGTAGAACGGGGGGGGGGGTGGCCTTGCAGTACCTGGAACAAGGCCTGGCAAAGTCTGCCTGAGCAACAGCACAAAGAAGGATCCTGCCTTCAGAAGGTGACATGATTCCCAGGGAGGAAGCCTCAGGCCACTGAGTTGATCACAGGGTGCATAGCACAGAGGATGGGCCAAGGCTACAAGTATGGAGGTGAGGGGCTGAGACCCATCTTAGCTGAAAAGTCACCCTTCTGAGAATCAAGTCTCTTCTTCACCCCCATTCCCTCTCTACCATTTCTCAGGATGATGAGTAGCTGCCTAAATGCGTCCCGGCAGAGAGTCAAGATAAACAATGAAGGTTTCTACCTACCCCACCTCTACTCCAAATTTTCCATGGAATAAGAGAGTGAGCACTGAGTCTTTAGATTAGACATTCCATTTCTTTAAGTTTGGTTTAGGCTAAAAAGAGGGTTTATATCACTTTTATCAAGTAAATGAATCAAGAATGGCTTCCATAGAAGGGAGGGGGAAAGAAGGGTTAATTCCCCCTGCCTGCCCTGGCCTGATGGTGGACCAGGGGCCTCCAGGGGTCCCTGGACTGGGCAGCAGCTAAACAATCCCTAAGCTTCTGGGACAGCCCCAGAGCTTCCCAAGCTCCCCCAGGCAGGAGGAGCAGAGGCAAGGTTCACTTGTTTTCCTGGAACTCAAGATGAGTTACTTCAAAAGATGTGAGATGTCATATTACCATGTTCCATCCTCTTCACACCTTAGTAGATTGCATTTACTAGTGGCAAAAACCGATTAAACACCTGGTGAGTGACCTTCTGGTCATAATCCTTTTTCTATGCTTATACTGGCTAGTACTCAGACTTGGTGGCATGACCTTTCTGGTGTGATCACCTCCATACCAGCAATGAGGCAATGAGGCACTAGAAGACTCTTCTGCCAACTCAAAAGACCAGGAAGGTTAAAAAGAAATACATCACAGGACCAAGATGCCCATGGGGCTGGGGAACAACTCTACAGAGCCTTCTTTACCCTTACTACCCACACCCACCCTACTCCTCACCAAGGAGGGGAAGAGCTGCATCCCTTGGAGGGAACTGGCTCATGGGTCATTTGGAGCTGGCAGATTGCCTAACTCCTGTCCTAAGACACAAGGACAGGAATCCTGGAAATGAGTCAGCCAAGCAAAACCTAATCTGGGACAGGACGGGAACTCATCCCTCCTCTTTACTCATGTGTGTCCACCCAGCCTCTGCCTTCTCTATTCATTTCCGGCTCCCTCAGGACCCAGGACTTCCCCCACCAAGGTTGAGCTGGTCCAAGGCACTGCCTCAGCTTTGGCCAGTTCTTCTTTCTCACCCTATGACTATGGGGAAACAAGTGCCTATGGAGAAGATATACTGGAGCTCCTCCAGTCCAGGGCTGATGGGGCATGGCAGAAGGTCAATGGCTCTAGAGGCCAGATTCCTCCAACCCCTCTACATCAAGCCACCCAGGCTGCCACTGGCCATGGGTCCCTACCCAGGAGCCCCTTGTTGGCTAGTTTTTACAATCACAACACATAACACAAACACAGAAAACCCACTGGGCCTGGGAAGGCTTTTTGTACAAGGCAGATTGTTGCACAAGTCCCATTCTTGGCCCTGTGATGTTGTGTTTCCTAAAACTAAACCCAAGCCTCCAAAGACCAAAACAAAATGTGGATACCTAACAATATACACATACACCACAAGCCCACTTAGTTGTGGTCGGAGAGGAAGGGCAGAGGGAAGCATGTTTTGCTTTGCTGGGGGAGCAGATGGCTTGGAAGGGGGTGGCTTCTTCCCCACAGACTGCTCACACAAAATCCCTCCCAAGAAGCCCCTCCTGGCTGTGGGCCCTGAGGAACTCAAGGGCGCCTGCTGATATGGATCGTGTAAAAGGCCCACGGTGCTGAAATGTAGATGACCCTGGGGTATTTCTTCCCGAGGGTGTGATCGTTCCACAGCCACGGCACCCACAGGGCAACAAACAGGAGCGTGAAGAAGGTGTAGAAGAGGAAGAGTCCGGCGCTTCCGTTTCTGGTGCATCACAAATGCCATCATGGTGAAATAGGTGAAGATGAAGAGGATGAAGATCTGCTCCTCAGTGACCAGGTGCCAGTAGGACAGGCTGCTGGGCCCCAACAGGAGCAGAGCTGAGCGGGCATCCTGCACTCCTTGGCAGTGGTAAAGCAGCCCCGGAAGGACATGAAGAGGATGGGGAAGAAGGGGACGTACCACAGTGTCCTAGATAGTTATCGTGGTAGTGGAGAAGCTCGAAGGAGTCAATCAGGGTCTTCAGCTTCAGGGTCTTGATGATAGGGTTCTCCCGGACTGACAGGTGGTTCACAGAGTCTCCCCCCAGGTGAATGCTTGAGACCATGATGAAGGTGATGATGCTGATATACACAATGGATTGAGGCAGCGTCTTGGGCGACCTTTCAATGAGCTTAAGTATGAGAAATGGTGTGATGACATTGTAAGCCACATGAAAGTAGTCTCCCACGCCGGGCTTGGTCAGTGGAAACCACTCTAGAGGGAAAATTATCATGGCAATGGGGCAGCCAAAATGCAGAACCCAGTTCTGAAATGTCAAGTAGAACCACAGGTCGAGATGGAAAGGAGAGGTTCAAGACCCATCTTCAGCTTTGCCTGTGGGATGCCTGCTGGGGTGGCCGCCTCTGGAGAAGCCCGAGCCCGCCCGTGGCCTCCTCTGCGCCGTCAGCTCCATGGCCTCTGGATCCACAACAGGCCTTCGCTAGCTCGCTCCCTTCCCCGCCGCGGCCTCCACCCAGGCCGCCTATCCTTCTTTGCGAAAGTAGAAGTGAGCAGCGAGTAGGATCACAACCAAACCCTGCCTGGGAGCGCGATCCCTCGGGGCAGAGAGGGAAGGGAGAGCGGAGCGCTGGCGCTGGGCTGAGCCTGTCCCTTTTAAAAAGTGTTGTCTTCTGACTATTCTCTCCCCCAATCTTCCCTCCCTTCTATCATCCCCCTCCCTTCTATCATCTCTCCCCCCCCCCCTTCTTATCCCCTTCCCCCTTACTTTCCTGTAGGGTAAGATACCCAATTGAGTGTGAATGCTGTTCTCTCCTAAAGCCAAAACTGATGAGAGTAGGGTTGATACATTCCCTTTCACTTCCCCTCCATTGTAACAATTTTGTCTTTCCTCTTTTATCTGAGGTAATTTACCCTATTCTATCTCTCTCTTTCTCCCAATATATTCCTCTCTCATCCCTTAATTTTCCTTTTATATATCATCCCTTCATATTTTAACTCACTCTGTGCCCTTGGTCTATACATACATACATACATACATGCATACATACATACATATATCCATTTCATTGAATGTCCATTTTTTACCCTCAAGTATTATACTCAGTTTTGCTGGGTAGGTGATTCTTGGTTTAAATAATAGCTCCTCTGACCTCTGAAATATCACATCCAAGCCCTTTGATCCTTTAATATAGAAGCTGCTAGGTCTTGTGTTATCCTGATTGTGTTTCCACAATACTCAAAGTGTTTCTTTCTTGCAATATTTTCTCCTTGAACTCAGAACTCTGGATTTTGACTACAATATTCCTAGGAGTTTTGTTTTTGAGATCTTTTTTTCAAGAAGTAATCAGTGGCTTCTTTCAGTTTCTATTTTACCAGCTGGTTCTAGAATATCAGGGCAGTTTTCTTTGATCATTTTTTGAAAGATGATATCTAGGATCTTTTTTAAACATTTTAAAGCAATTGGGGTTAAGCAATTTTCTCAAGGTTACACGGCCAGTTATTTCTGGGTGTGGTGCTGAGTATCTGAGCCCAGATTTGATCCCCCAGGTCATCCCAACACTGGGGCTGATGCTCTTACTGGCTGAGCCACCTGGCCTGCCCTCTAGGATGTTTTTTTGATCATGGCTTTCAAACAGTCCAATAATTTTAAAATTATCTCTCCTGGATCTGTTTTCCTGATTATTGGTTTTTCAAATGAGCTATTTCACATTGGCTTCCATTTTTTTCAATTTTTTTGGTTCTGTTTTATAATTTCTTGATTTCTCATAAACTAATTAGCTTCCATTTGCTCCATTCTAATTTTGAAGGAATTGTTTTCTTCAGTGAGCTTTTGGACCTCCTTTTCCATTTAGCTATATCTGCTTTTTAAAGAATTCTTCTCCTCATTGAATTTTTGGACCTCTTTTGCCATTTGAGTTAGTCAATTTTTTAGGTGTTATTTTCTTCAGTATTTTTTTGGATCTCCTTTAGAAAGCTGTTGACTGATTTATCACAATTTTCTTGCATCACTCTCAGTTCTCTGCAATTTTTCCACTACTTCTCTTACTTGATTTTCAAAATCCTTTTTGAGCTACTCCATATTTTTCTTGGAGGCTTTGGATGTAAGAGCTTTGACTTTGTTATCTTCTTCTGGTTTTATGTTTTGATGTTCTTTGTCACCAAAGAAAGATTCTATAGTCCGATTTTTTTATGCTGTTTGCTCATATTCCCAGCCAATTACTTCACTTTTGAGCTCTTTGTCAAGGTAGGTAATGATGAGACTAAAAATTATATTTTAAACTTTTAAAAAGAAAATTATAATTTATTTTTAACACATAAAAAATTGAGTTCCAAACCTTTTCCCTTACTACAGCTCCTAACTCACCCACTGAAAAAGCAAGTAATATGATATCAATTATATATGTAAAATCATGCAAACATATTACTGTATTAACCATATTATAAAACAAAGCAAGAAAAATTAGAAAATGAGAAAATTATACTTTAATAGGTTCTCTCTAGAGGTTCTTTCTCTGGAGGAGGATAGCATTTTTCATCATAAGTCCTTTGGAATTCTTTTGGATCATTGTGCTAATCCGAGTAGCTATGTTATTCAGAGTTTATCATCATATTCAATGATCATATGCTGGTCCTGCTTATTTAACTTTGCATCAGTTCACACAGTTCTTCCCAGGTTTTTCTGAACTCACCCCCTGCCCTCTTGTAATTTCTTAGAGAACACTAGTTCTCTATCATAAACACATGCCATAGTTTGTTCAAACGTTCCTCAATTGATGAGCATCCCCTCAAATTTTCAATTCTTTACCACCACAAAAAGAGCTGCAATAAATATTTTTGTACATGTGGGTACTTTTCTTTTTTATTTGATCTCTTTGGAGTATAGATTTAGAAGTGTTATTGCTGAGTTGAAGGTTATCCATTTTCATAGCCCTTTGGGCATAGTTTCAAATTCTTTTCCAGTATGACTGGAACAGCTCACAACTTTACCAAATATTGGTGTACGTATTTTCTCCTCCAGCATCTGTCATTTTTGATAGGTGTGAGGTGGTACTGAAGAGTTATTTTAGTTTGCATTTTTCTAATAATACTTATTTAGAGCATTTTTTCTTTTTCTTTTTTCATTTTTTTTAAAGCAATCGGGGTTAAGTAACTTGCTCAAGGTTACACGGCCAGTTATTTCTGGGTGTGGTGCTGAGTATCTGAGCCCAGATTTGATACAGGTCATCCCGACACTAGAGCCGGTGCTCTTACTCGCTGAGCTACCTGGCCACCCCTAGAGCATTTTTTCATATGACTGTGGGTAGCTTTGATTTTTCTTCTGAAAACTACTTGTTCATATCCTTTGACCATTTATCAGTTGAGGAATGGCTTTTATTTTCATAAATTTGACTCATATACCTACATATTTGAGAAATGAGGCCTTGATAAGAGAAGGTTGCTGTAAATTTTTTTTGATATTATTTCATTGTGTATGGTATCTTTTAATAAAATATAGTTTCCCAGATTAATTCTTTTAATTAGGCCTATTTTTGCTTTCACTTTGTCTAAGATCATGATTGCTGTTATTTCTCAGTCATTTCAGTTATATCTGACTCTTTATGACCCCATCTGTGTTTTTTCTTTTTGCTTTTTGGAGGTGGGAAGACAGGGTAATTTGAGTTAAGTGACTTGCCCAAGTAAGTCATGGTAAGTCATACTTACCATGGCTGTTAAGTGTTAAGTGTCTGGGGCCAGGTCCTCCTGACTCCATTGCTAGTCCTCTATTCACTGCACCATCTAGTGCCCTCCCCCCCCACCCAATTTGGGGTTTTCTTTACAAAGATAGTGAAATAATTTGTCATTTCTTTCTCCAGCTCATTTTACACATGAAGAAACTGAAGCAAATAAGGTTAAGTGACTTATCCAAGGTCACATAACTAATATGTGTCTGAGGCCAGATATGAACCAAATTCTTCATGACTCTAGGTGCTGCACTCAATCTATTTGCTACCCTTGCCTTTTTCATTTGAGCTAAAATAGAATAGATTCTGCTCAGGCCCCTTAATTTTAACCCTGTGTGTCTTTCTGTTTCAAGTTTGTCTCTGGTAAACAACATATTGTTGGAATCTGATTGCTAATTCATTCTGCTATCTGCTTCTATTTTATAGTGAGTTTATCCCATCCACATTCACAGTTAGGAAACCAATTGTGTATTTCCCTCTCCCCCATTTTCTTCTGTTTATGCTCCTTTCTTTTCTTATACTGTCCTTCCTCAAAAGTATATTTTTCTTCTGAGCATTACCTCCCTTAATCCTTTTCTCCCTTTTCTTATCTCTTTCCCTCCTCTTTATTTCTTATTTTTCCTCCTTCCATTTCTCTATTGGATAAGATATATTTCTATAGTCAACTCTGTGTGTATACACACATGCATATGAATAATTATATACATGCATGTATGTATAATAAATGCACATACTTATGCATGTGTGCCTGCATATATACATGTATCTCTATGCAAGTATGTAGATACACACATGTATCTAAATAATATATGCATCTATATACACGCATATGCATATATTCACAAGCACATGCACACACATACATATGCATATGCATATACATATACATGCATATACATATACACATACACACATTCTTCTTTGAATCAATTCTCTTTGAATCAGTTCTGGTGAGAGTGAGGTTCATGAATTGCCTGTCACTACCCCATTCTCCCTCCCCCACTCCCGCACTTTAAATACTCTTCCTTGCACTCCTCTTATATGAGGAGTTTTGTGAGAGACAATTATGTATGAGACAATTTTCCCTATTATCCCTCTGTTCTCCCCCTTCTCCCAGTGCAACTCTCTTTCTCACTCCATTTTTTTTTGGAGATCATCCCAACATAAGTGTCTCACCCCCTATCTATGTAGTCTCCTTTTAACTGTCCTAATATTGATAAAGTTTTTAGGAGTTAAAGGTATCATCTTCTGATATAGAAATGTAAACAGTTGAACTTTGAGTTCCTTTTGATTTCTCTTTCATTTTTATCTTTTTATACTTCTCTTCAGTCATATTTAAATGTAAAATTTGATAATCAGCTCTGTCTTTTCATTAGGAATGCTTGGAAGTCCTCTATTTCATTAAATATCCATTTTGTCCCAAAAGGACTATACTCAGTTTTGTTGCACAGATTGCTCTTGGTTATAATCTTAGATCCTTTGCCTTCTGGAATATAATATTACAAGTCCTGTGCTTCTTTAAGTTGGAAGCTTCTAAATCTTGTGTGATCTTTACTGTGCCACCACAATATTTAGATTGTTTCTTTCTTTTTGCTTTCAAAGTTTTCTCTTTGACTTGGGACTTCTGGAATTTGTCTATAATATTCCTAGAAGCTTATATTTTTAGCAGACAGACATATTTAACTTTTAGAAAAAACTATTTACTAAGCATGCAGAACAAAGATAATTTTTACAGAAGCACCCCACAAACTGTGTTGGGCCTGAGGAGCTCAATCTCCCTTAGCATATATAAAGTACCTAGGGAAATTAAGCTGAGATATATAGAGCACATGTGTCCAAAGGAAAAATGCACATTTCCAGGTTCCTGGAATTTTTTTCTACCCTTCTAAGAGTACTCATGATGCTATCTATAGGAAGCTTGGAGTCTCCATTCCCTTGTAATATCCTGAAGCTAACTTTCCTCAGTGTGTCTTCAGTCATTAATGCTTTGGTTTATGCTGCTACCAATGCCTGTCTGTGACACTGATGGCTCTCATTGACCTTTTCCCTTGAAATGATTCTCTCTCTGCATCTTGACTAGAGTTCTTTCAGTATTAGACTGTCTTGGGGCTAGGAATGTATGATTTAGAACTAACTGCTTGTGGTTTGCATAGGCCTACAGGTGTATCTGATGATTTCATCCAATCATATTTCTGGTGTGGCATCATCTTTCTTCATATTATAATAAGAGCCTGCTACACTTCTCCTAAGTTGATTAGAATTTGTTCACACCTAGTTCATCTTCTTGATTAGTTGATTGATCAATGTAGCTATTTGTGCCTTCTGTGATCACATTAATTGGGGGTAGTTAAATGCCTGCACCATTACAGAAACAAAAACAAAAACAAAAATGTGACTAATTTAAAAATGTTTATTAAGCCCATAATGTTGTCATCAGCACTGGATTGGATGTTTTGTGTCCGTGGTAGGGATCTTGTCCTGAATGAGACTACCAGTGCATATTCTTTCAGTTTAATTGGAGGCATGGATTGGATCTGTGGTTCATCGATGCAGATACTCCCAGTGGGAGAATTACTTCTACCAATTCAAATTATGCAACTATCCTGCAATTTATAGTCTTAGAGAGTTTCCTGCCACATTGACAGATAAGTTAAGTGACTTCTCCATGGTTACCCTTCACTTGAAATCAGGTCTTCCTGACTTTGAGGACAGTTTTCTATCTATTATACTATCCTGCCTCTTGAGACATTGGAACCTAGCATAATGTTATAATCAAGCACTATTGCATACTTATGCTTATATATCAATGTCCTATAATAATATTCTCATTATGAGAGGTGTGGTGTAGAGGATAGATAGCTGAACTTAGAGTCAGAAAGATCTGGGTTCAAGTACCACTTCTGACCCATACTTTACTACATGACCCTGGGAAGGTCATGGAACCTCTTAATGCTGTGAACACCTCTAGAGTCTAGACAACTCTCTGAGAATTTAAGTTACAGAAAAGGTGTTAACCTGTATTGGGAGAGGATGTTTTCTCACTTGGGAGTTCCCTATAGAAACTGAATTTTAGATCCAGTCAACTATCCCTATAATGATAATTATAATAATAAGATAGCACTACTTGTCCATAATAGATTTAAAAGGAGTTAAGAAAAACTTGGGTGAATGTCAGCTTGAGTGATCAGGGGATACTTTTTGGAGAAGGTGAAACAATTCAGTATAAGTGAGAAAGAGATCAGGAGAGCATTCCAGGTGAGCTATATGCTGGAAATATCTTAAGGAGCACTGGTGCTGTCATTACACTTATCAGATAGGATTTTATTTGAGGAATCTCAGTAACCATTTACATAGTGTCTTAGATATCTTTACTCCTATTTATTTTAGAGGAAGGGAAGAAATGACTAAGGGGGGGAGTCTATTATAGGCATGCACACACACATATGCATACAAACCTCAACCCCCAAAACAAAACATGCCCACAAACCTAGTGTATTGTTTGTTTTTTAAAGCATAGAACAATGAAGATTTATTCATGCACAAAAGAATAAATTATAAGTTTGGTAAAGCTGACAGCTCACAAAAGTTTCTTTCAGTGTTAACCCTAATTCATAACAGCTAGTTTACTGACTTAAAAATGCTTTGTTTATCCAAAACCACATAGCAGATTCAGGATGGACTTTTTTTTCTTCTTTAAACCAATCTCAAAAATAAATAGAGGGGACAAAGAAACAACTAAAGAAGAGAGAATGGGATTCCAAAGTGAAGCCAATGCAAATATAAACAAAAGATTCTTACATTAATGCTCCCCATGTGCTCTTTCTCTCTTTTTTGATGAAATCTACATTGTCAATAAGTTGCCTTCACTGTTTATGCCATATGATGCTAAGGAAATAGCTGAATTAACACTTTTCTCCTAGGCCATTAAAATGCAGGTTTGAGGACTGAATAGGGACAAATCCTTTACAACACATGGGTAGGTGGGAAAAGGGGCCAAGACTTATCATGAAAAAGGCAATTACTTTCCTGTAACCCAAAAATTGTTTGTTAAAAATAGGCCATAACAAGAAATTGCAGTTGTATATTCACCAGCCACACACAAAAAAGGAAGGGGCAGGGAAAGTTTTCCCAATTACACCATTAAGCTGTCTTTATGGATCTTCTGAAATTACCACTGCTCTGCAAGCTGTGTTAGGATGTGGCCCTTTTCACAATCTTTACTCTGTGATAACATCACAACTATTTTCAGCTCCTTGGGCTAATTGGAAACATCAAATCTTCTTTTGTTAGAACTTAGTCATGCTTCATTTAAAAGTTAAAAGCTGTTCTTGAGAGGAGGGAGCATCATTATTTAAACCTCCTTTTATAATCAGTGTGGTTTAGAACTGGAATATTTCAAGACTTGGTCTTTGGCTGAATGTTTGGGCTTGGCCCCCTTTCTAGGGAAGGGGGAGTATTATGGTGGGAAGGGGTGGAGAAGCCTGCAGGGCTACAGAGACTGGGGTTACAAGATTATGTTCAACTTTCAAAACAATGAGATTTGCTGTTGTTTTTGTTGTTGTTGTTGTCGTTACTGTTGTTGCCCAGGATGGGTTTTGACTTTGTAGCTGCTGTGGTGTGAGATGAAATAATTTTCATCAGTCTGACACATAAAGGCAAATTATTTCAGTACTATAGTAGTCTTTTCCCCCAGGAATCGGTCCTTGGCATGATATTGTCTGTTAAAAGACTTAGGTTGTTCCAAAATCCACATTTCTGCCAATAAACCTGCATCTGCTTTGAAGTGATGGACATGTTTTCTAGGGTTATTCTGGTTCCACTAATTATATGTTACTAAAGATGAAGTCTTCTCAGTTGTGTGATTATTACAAAGCCCTATAAACTTATTGCTGACTGGATGAGCTCAAGTTCAAAGCCAGGCCAAAAAAACCAAAACAAACAAATCCCCCAAACCCCAAAACACTCCAGAGTCTGTTATAGGATATGCAAAGAAAAAAAAAAGCAAAGTGAAAAGCATCTTGTCATCCAGCCATGAGTTCATGGAGAAAAGATGTCTCTCTCACATAGGATGGATCCTGGTCAGTAGTTGAACTGGAAACTTCCAAGAAAAGCTGAGAACTGCAGGAATAGTCTTGGCAACTTGACAAGTGGCACTCTTCCTGCTAAATAATTGCTGACACACTGTTATAGCATCATATTGGGAGTTCTGGGATAGTAATTTTGTTAAATGAGATATGGCAGATGGAAATAAAAACAAGAGGTACAATACTTAACACTAGAAAAGTGTTGGCTATGGCTCCCATGTTCTGAAAAAATTTCTTTTTTTTCCTTCTGAAATTCTTTCTGGGGTTTCAAGTGCAAATACAATTGACTATTTTTTTTAAAGCTCTGGTTTTAGGGAGAAGAGATGAATGCTTAGAGACTTGATCAGTATTTTTTTAATAGGAACATTTTTAATGCATAGCATCAAGTGCCATTTTATGGTTTTTATAAGTTTCATTGATCACTGTGTCTAAAAATTGTGATGATGAGTCTCTCTAAATTTGGCTAAGATAGTCTTTGGTCAGCCATCTTGGTCTGTTGCCATGGCCAGAATTAAAAAAATAGAGCTTGGTAGAATCTTCCAGGGTTTGGTATCCATTGACACAGGTTTTGAGAACACTTCAATATGATTATGATGCAATGGAATTGGGTCTTTGTGAAAGGCATGAGTGAGTACAGGAGAAGAAAGCAAAAATTACACTGGAAAATATGACTTGCTGTCAAGAAATGGAATGGAATGAAAACTAGTCTACAGATTCAGAGCCTTTCAAGGTTCTAACATAGATTGTGTGAGAAAAGCAGGGTATTTTCTATAGTACCTACTACAGATTGAGGAATGCGGAGCAGAGAAGTACAGAAATTACCCAAACTTATTATTCTGATAGGAAGCTAAAAAATGGCGGAGTTGGAGCAATAACAGTCTACTTATTTTTCATTGCCTCATAGACACCGAGTATGGCTCCAATTTAACTTGTTTAAAACAGTTACAGAGTCACTGAACCTGGCCCAGTACATATAGAAAAAGAAATGTATTCTGGAGGTGGCATAACTTTATTTATTTTTTTTTTAAGCAATCGGGGTTAAGTAACTTGCTCAAGGTTACACGACCAGCTATTTCTGGGTGTGGTGCTGAGTGTCTGAGCCCGGGATTCGATCTCCAGGTCTTTTCAACACTGGAGCCGGTGCTCTTACTTGCTGTGCTACCTGGCCGCCCCTGTGGCATAACTTTAAAAGAAATTTGAGAACCATTTTAAAGATTTGCCAAAGAGGACATACCAAAAAGAATGGAAAAGATCATGAATGGTACCCCCTAAAGTCTACCAAAATGATATCAGCAACCCAAATACCTATTGTCTTATCTGTATAAAACATTTATTACTATGATCAATGTATTAATTAATCCCTGAAGAAAACATATGAAGGGAAAAGGAAAGCTCTCTTAGGTAATTGGTTACAACAGAACACATCTATATAGTCAGACAACTGACTGAATTCTCAAGAGGAGAATAAAAGCTCCTATTAAAGCTATTTGTTGATTACAAAAGCATTTGATTCAGTAGAGGAAAAGGTTGTTTCAAAAGCTCTTCTCAAACAAAATTTCCCTTTTCTATAAGTTAAGATCACTCGAAATTCCATGATAGATGGATAATGGAGAAGACTTGGTTCAATATCAGTATCAATATCAAGTGACAAATCCAATAGGAGAAAAGCTCATCGAAAATCTCACCAATAGTATGAAAGATATTTTTCAGGAAGTTCAAAGGAGGAATGATTTCTTATCGACAGAGAGATTCCTTCAATGTTTTTTTATTTTCCAATACTCCTGTGCTTATTGAATTATCATATAAAACAATCACATATTGAACATTTGGAGACAGGTTAGCAGCAGAAGCTTTTAACCGGAAACACAGAGATACAGTGATACATAGCTACAATCAATCTCTTTATGAAAGAAATTCTCTTTCTGTTTAAAGGGTACTTTTTGTATTCAATAGAAGTAACTTTTTTTTGGTGCCTTTATTTTGCAGACATGGTTATCCATACTTAATCTTGCTTCAAACCCTTATGTTGTTTAGTCCACAATAATTTATTTTGTCATCCTAGAAGCAAGGACAGGTACAAGTTAATTTTGAACAGAGGACAAAGATGTATATATTGTTTCACCCCTGCTTTGAGTGGAAAGGTAGCCAGTTTGTAAGATTCAGGTTTCTAAGATTCATTCAGGTCAAGAAAGAAATAAAATATATGGTTCTCTTTCACAATGCCTTCATAGCATCAAGCCCTGAAATATTCTTTTTTGCCTTTTTTTTTGAAGAGGAGAAGGTAGGGCAATTGGGGTTAAGTGACTTGCCCAAGGTCACACAGCTAGTTTTTGTGTTAAGTGTCTGAGGCTGGACTTGAACTCAGGTCCTCCTGACTTCAGGTCCAGTACTCTATTCACTGCACCACCCCAAGCCCTGAAATATTCTACAACCTTCTTAATAATATTCTGTCCCTAGAAAAAGATCAATTGAACCATTGACATAGGAAAAACAAATTGAATTAAAGTGCATTTTGCTCAGATTATGACATAGAGTTGGATATGATCCTCACTGTGCTTGTTTGCTAGAATATAGGGAATATGGACAAGTGTCATCAGTGGTCAGTGTGTGAAGTGGAGGATAGGGCATTGTGGATTGGATCACATTAGGGAAATTGTACAGCCCTTTCAATAACCTTGAGGTGTTCATTACTTCGAAAACCCATCTCTGGAACACATTTTTTTCTCCTTTTGAGGGTATATGGTTACAAATCATGGAGTACTATATTCCCAAAAGAGTCATAATTGTGACTTAAGGAAAAATTCAGAAATGCGTGTTATATTTAGGCAGGTTACAGCATATTACCTACAATGATTTGTCCTGGTAGAAGAAGTGCTTTGAGGAGATCCTGAATCTATTGAAATAAGAATTAAATTATGCATTTTACATCAGGGGATATCATTTGGACTTTTAATATGTCCATAATGTTGTGCAATGTACATTTAATGATTTTATCTCTATATTGCTATTGGGAAACCTTGACCTATAAAGGGAGAAAATTAAGATAAAATACTTGTACATCAGTTCTCTATGATACATATCCTTGCCTCTTTGATTGAACACAACATGAATAAAGTGTATTTTAGGTTTGCTATTTACATATAAAGTCTTCTAAAAGTGAGGCACAAATGAATATGAAAGTATGAATTATTTATTTAAATATTAACCAGGTAATATTTATTTGTATGAAACCATTATATTTTATTAAATTGTATTACATTTTGTATTATATATTATAATATATAATACTAGTTTTGCAATAATAAAACACTTGAGTTATGCTATTTAAAAAGTTATTAAATATATAAAATATATTAAAATGTTATTTTAATGTGAAAAAATATTGTTCCTTTTTTATCTTGTGTGATCACTGAGAAAGTTGTGCTACTGAATAAGTGGCACACACATATTGATATCGATACATATCAATATAGATAGATTTAGGTGTATATTTCTTTATCTATACACACATGCATGTATAGTGGCTTATATTATCCTCTTATTTATTGTCAATCCTTACTATGAATTTGCTAAAGAGTTAGAGGATAAGAGATGTATTGGCAACAGCACTAGACTAAGGGTCAAGAGTGACTCAATAACTAACTCCATATTTACTGCCTGTGTGACCCTTGGCAACTAATTTCTTATATTTGAACCTCAGTTTCCTTATGTTGTAAAATAGAGCTAATAATATATCACCTCTCAAAGAAGGTCAGTATGAACTTCAAATGTGATCCTGTGAGAAAAGTTTAAAGTGTGATAAAAATGTCTCCTCTTACTATTATTACTAAAAATAGAAAAGCTAGTTCAGGAAGGGCAACAACAAAGCATTATGAGATGAAATCATCTGGTGCTAACAAGGCATGGGGTGGTGTTGAATTAGAAATTTCCTGCTCTAAAAACAAAAAACAAAAGAAAACAAAAACAAGCTCCCAAAACATATGAAGGGGGAAACAAGAACATTCCTCCAAAAAGAAAGTAGAGAAAACACTGAATTGTATTTAGTGCAAATGTTTCAGCTCCTCGCTTGGAAAGAACACTTTTTGGTGGAAGGTCTTCCACAAGTCATAAAATGGCCCTTTCCCTTATGTTGGCAAGTCCACAGGTCTAGTTTTCATGTCTGAGGAGAACTTTGTAAAAATAGTGCAAACTGTGTAAGACTTTGCTTGTCTACAAAACACAAGCTCTTTCTCCCCCTCGAATATTTAATAATAACTTGAGCTGAATGTGAACATTTTATTGCTCACACTACCTCAGCAGCTACCCTGCCCATGAATGTTGCTCTCCCAGGGCTGTGATTCTGTAAAACTTTTACTCACTGTTAATTATTTGCTTCCAGCACTTATGACAATGTCATCATAAAATAGCTCTTTGTTCAATAGAGCGGGATTACACAGACTTCAGATTCCTTTAGCATGTCATGTTAAATAAACATTCTTGAAGGAGTGGTGTCATTGACAGAAGCAATGATACACTGTATACCTTTTGTCTGTCCTTGTAAAAACACTTAAAGATCAAATGTCATAAAGCTGTTTTAGAAGTATGGAAGTCTATGATACTCTCCCTAATCCTTCTAACTGCATCCCTTCGCCTTAGGCTCCCAGCACACGTGGTGCATTGTGCTGGTATCTGTGGACAATGGCTTACATGGAGAGGGGCTGTCCAGGATCTTCTCAAAGACTTTATCCTTCCCTAGAGCTATGCAGTTTCCCACTAGAGGCAGGATGTTTCCATAGTTAATGGAGAAAACCGTTACACTGTGGGTCCCTGTTTTCTCTGCAGTGGCTTAGCTCAAGAACTTGGGAAAGCTTAATCTTTTGGGCACGATTTTGACAACTGAAAACTAAGCAAAATACAAAGAGCATACTGTCCTTCATAGACACATAGCATTATTAAAGTATAGGGGGTTAGGTATAAGTAAAAGTGAAAAATATGTGTTACCAAGAATTTATTTTATACTGGGCACAGAGAAGTATCTGATCAATCCACCAACAAATCTCATCAAGAGCTTAATATATGCTCAGTACTATGCTAGATATTAGGGATACAAACTCAAAGAATGAAACAATTCATACTCTTGAGGATCTTGCACTCTAAGGGGAAAGATTATACATATATACATACATATACACATATACTTATCGATATGTGTGTGCACACAAACACACATATTTCATGTATATTACATATATAAACACTTCTTTCTGGATGGCTGTCTCTGTTTGTATGTATGTATGTGTGTATATCTATGTATACACAATATATACATATATGTATACATACACGCATCATGTGTATGACAATAGTAATACAAATTAGTTTACAGTAGTTAAATAAAAAGTAATTGAGGAAGAAGACACTAGCAAAGTAAAGAGGGAATACATTCCTAGGCATGGAGGAACCCCAGGACAAAGACATGAACATGGGATATGGAGTGCTATCTCTGAGGAATGGAAAGTCAGGATGAACTTTTGTGTCATGCTGCAAGCCAAAGAACACAAAGTCTTCAAAACAAACAAAAATGAATGAATGAATAAATTTGTGAAAAATTAAAGAGGCAACTGAGAGGCATATGAAAGACCTAAATAGGATAGAAACACTAAAAAAGGATTGCATTGGATAGTAAGCTCTTTGAGGGAAGAGACTGTCTTTGACCTCTTTTTGTATCACCAGCACTTAGCACAAAATCTGACACATATTAGGGGCTTAAAGAATGCTTATTGATGGATTATTGAAGTGGTATAAAAATATAATTAGAGAGATGTATGATCAGGAAAGGAAGTGGGCTGATCATCTAAAGGACAACCCATGTACTTCTTTGCTGTCCACACAATGACAAGAGTTCTGGAGAAAGACCCTCAACAAAAGGGTGGTAGAATTTATTAGAATCACAGATTCCTTCCCTTCCCTTCCTTCCTCTCCCTTTCTGTCCCCTCCCCTCCCTTTCCCTTTCCTTCCCTTCTCTAGATGGCCCTATGGATAGAGTGCAGGGCCTGGAGTTGGCAGGATCTGATTTCAAATCTGATCTGACATTTACTAGCTGTGTGACTCTGGGCAAATCACTCAACCCCATTTCCCTCAGTTCCCTCATCTGTAAGATGAGCTAGAGAAGGAAATGACAAACTACTCTAATTACAAAGAAAACCTCCAATGGGGTCATGAAGAGGTGGACACAACTAATTGACAAAAAAGCTTTTTCAAGTGATACTCATATGAAATGTATTCAAAACAATTTATTAATTTAGTTGACATCCTTTGGATATTCCCCAACTTATCAATGTTTTCAAATTGTTAGGCCTAGCATGGAGTACATGATGACTTGATAAGAGCAAAATACAGAAGTAGTATTTACTACCTTGAGTTTTGTTTAAGCCCTTGTCCCCAGGAACACATTGTTTGAAATTTGATTATTCAAAAATGCCTTTTCTATGCCCACTGGAAATTTTCCCTTTTCTCTGCTAGGGGTTATTTGCTAGTATTAATTCCTGGCAAGACTGTATGGCCACACTCTGGGAAACTATAGCCTCCAGCTAGCTCACTCTTGTTTAATCCAATTCTATTCTAATTTCCTAATAATTTCTTTCTATTGACCCTATGGTTGACTGGCTGGTACTGCTATTTTGTGTGATCAGAGATTATGTAAATTATGTTATGGATTCATCACTTAGGGGATTTCCATCTCTGGCTGTCCTCTAAATGAATAAATTTTGGAACCCCAATATAGATGCTTATCTTTCTGGCTCCAAGCCCATTCCTTCTTTCTGTCTTCCAGATGGCTATTCATCTGAATAAGGATTGTTTCATTCTTTTTCTTTATATCCTCAGTGTCTAACATATAGCTTGACACTATATCATGTGTTTAAAAAATGTTTATTTAATTATCATCTATATATATGTAAATATATGTATATGTGTGTGTATGTGTGTGTGTGTATGATTTACAGATCTGTCTACATATCCAGCCATAGTATCTCTCCTAAACTATAGTCAAACATTTCCAACTGATTCTTGGATATCTCAAAGTAGATATCAAATTCACATCTTTAATTCAATAAATTCAAAACAGAATTCATATTTTTAATACAAATACTCAATTCCCTACCTCTAAACATCTCTATTATTGCCTAGGGTATCATCATATTAATTCAACAAAGTCAACAAAGTTTTCAAGATTGATATTGTCCCAAATTTCTCATTCCCACTTTCCTAATTCATTAATAAATTGACAAATCGCATAATTTATACTTTCATAATATCTCTACCATATGCCTCCTTTTTCCCATTCGTATAGCTACATATTTAGTTCATGTCCTCATATCACTTCATCAGAGCTATGGCAATAACCTTCTAATTTGTCTCTTTACCTTAAGTTTCTCCTATCTATCTATTACTAAGCTGCCAAGGCACTTTTTCCCCCTAAAGCGTAGGTGTAATCATGTCACTACCCCCTTCATTATCCAGTGAGCCCTAGGATATCAGTATTATCTCCAGGATTAAATATAAATTTCTATTAGATATTAAAAACTCTTCATAACCTCACCTCTTTCTACCTTTTCCATCTTATTACTCTCTTCCACACAAGTCATAAGTCAGCTCCATTGGCCTATTTGCAATTCCTTTCACATGATATTCCAGTACTCCCTTCTTTGCTTTTACTCTCATTATCCACCATGCCTGGAATATTCTTCCCCTTTGCCTTTGCACCCTAGTTTTCCTGCCTTCCTTTGAGACTCATTTCAAAACCTTCCTTCTAGAGGAGGCTTTTTCAGTCCCCATTAAGATTAATTTCAATTAGGGGTGGAGCCAAGATGGCAGAGTAAAAGCAGGGACTTGATTGAGCTCTCTCCCAACATCTCCAAATACCTGTAAAAAATGACTCCAAACAAATTCTAGAGATATAGAATCCACAAAATGACAGAGTGAAACAAATCTCCAGCCCAAGACAAACTGGAACATGGACAGGAAGGGCATATCCCACTGGGCTATGAGTGGAGTACAGTCTAGCATGAGCTGCACTGGCGCAGAAAGGGATGTAGCAGGCCTTGGGGGACTGAATCACGGGCAGCTACAGCAGTTTCCAGACTTCTCAACCCATATATGCCAAAGAGAGCATAGAAAATCAGGGGGAAAACTGGGACCTGAGCTAAAGAAGAACAAAGTCTGGCCTTAGTCCTGGGGCAGGGGCAACTGCAGCCACAACAGCAACTGCTTCCAGAGCTCCCGGCCCACAGACAGTGGGGGATCAAGTGGCTGATAAAATCCCCTGAAACATGGGCCAGTGCACCCACCCCCACTGGAAGCAGAGGCCTACCTTGACAAAGAGTTAAAAAGTCAAGTATTTGACTGGGCAGATGAGCAAGCTGTGTTAAAAAAAACAAAAACAAAAAAAACCCACAGACTATTGAATCTTATTTTGATGGCAAAGAAGATGAAAACATACAAAAAGAAGAAAATAGCAAAGTCAAAGCTCCTTCATCAAAAACCTCCAAGAAAAATATGAATTGGTTGCAGGTCTTAAAAGGGCTGCAAAAATTTTGAAAATCAAGTAAGAGAACCAGAGGAAAAAAAGGGCATGAGAAATGAGAATGATGCAAGAAAATCATGAAAAATAAGAATAACTTGCTAAATACTGAAGAAAATAACACCTTAAAATAGACTAACCCAAATGGTAAAAGAGGTAGAAAAAGCCAACGAGGAGAAGAATGACTTAAAAGACAGAATTGGCCAAATGGAAAAGAAGTCCAAAAGTTTGCTGAAGAAAGTTATTCCTTAAAAATTAGAATGGAGCAAAATGGAAGCTAATGACTTTATGAGAAATAAAGAAATTATAAAACAGAGCCAAAAAATGAAAAAAAAAAATAGAAGACAATGTGAAATATCTCATTGAAAAACCCACTGATTGGGGCAGCTAGGTGGAGCAGTAAATAGAGCACCAGCCCTGGAGTCAGGAGGAGCTGAGTTAAAATCCAGTTTCAAATACTTGATAATTACTCACCATGTGACCTTGGGCAAGTCACTTAACCCCAATTGCCCTCCACAAAACAAACAAACAAACAAATAAAAAAAGAAAAATCCACTGATCTGGAAAATAGATCCAGAAGAGATAATTTAAACATTATCGGACTACCTGAAAGCCATGATTAAAAAAAGAACCTAGACATCATATTTCAAGAAATTATCAAGAAAAACTGCCATGATATTCTCAGATCACCTTCTGAAAGAGATTCCCCCCAAAAACGTCCTAGGAATATTATAGTCAAATTCCAGAGTTGCCAGATCAATGAGAAAATATTACAAGCAGCCAGAAAGAAGCAATTCAAGTATGGTGGAAACACAATCAGGATAACAGAAGATTGAGCAGCTTCTAGATTAAGGTATTGGAAGACTAGGAATATGATACTCCAGAGGTCAAAGGAGCTAGGATTAAAACCAATAATCACCTACCCATCAAAACTGAGTATAATCCTTCAGGGAGAAAAAATGAATATTCAATGAAAGAGAGGACTTTCAAGCATTCTTGCTGAATAGACCAGAACTGCATAGAAAATTTGACTTTCAAATACAAGAATCAAGAGAAGTATGAAAAGATAAAAAAGAAAGAGAAATTCTAAGGGACTTATTAAAGTTGAACTGTTTACATTTCTACATGGAAAGATGATATTTGTAACTCATGATATCTTTCTCAGTATTAGGGTAGTTGGAGCGAAGCTATCTATCTACCTATCTATCTATCTATCTGTCTGTCTGTCTGTCTATCTATCTATCTTTCTATATATCTATCTATTGTCTATCTATTTATCTGTACACACAAATATACAGATATGTTTAGACAGAGGGAACAGGGTGGGTTGAATGTTAAGTGTTGATATCTAAAAAATAAAATTAAGGGTGATAGACAAATGTACTGGGAGAAGGAGAAAGGGAAAAAATAGAATGCAATAAATTATCTCATGTAAAAGAGGAAAGACCAAACTTTCACAATGGAGGGGAAGAGGGGGGAGGGAATAAGTGAACCTTACTCTCACCAGATTTGGCTAAAGGAGGGAATAGCATACATACTCAATTGGGCATGGAAATCTATATTACCCTACAAGAAAGTAAGGGGGAAGTGGATAAGAGAGGTGTGTGTGGGGGGGAGGATGATAGAAGGCAGGGCAATTGCTAGGAGGGGCTAATCAGAAGCAAACCCTTTTGTGGAGGGACAGGGTCACAGGAAAGAATAGAATAAATGGGGGTGGATGGTATAGGATGGAGGGAAATATAGTTAGTATTTCACAACATGACTATTATGGATGTCTTTTTTCATAGCTACACATGTATAACCTATATCAAATTGCTTGCCTTCTCAGTGAGGGTGGGTGGAGAGGGAGGAAGGGAGAGAATGTGGAACTAAAAGTTTTCAAAACAAATGTTGAAAATCGTTTTTGCCTGCAACTGGTACATAAGATATAGAGGCAATGGGGTATAGAAATCTATCTTGCCCTGTAGGAAAATGGAAGAAAAGCAGAGACGAGAAGGGGGGATGTGATAGAAGGGAGGACAGATTGGGGGTAATGTGTAATCAGAATTCACACCATCTTGGAGTGGAGGAGGGGAGAAATGTAGAGAAAATTTGGAACTCAAAATCTCGTAGAAGTGAATGTTGAAAACTAAAAATTAATTAATAAAAGGGGGAAAAACAAGAAAAAATAAGTTCTGGTTCAAGGGCCTGCTTAAGCCAGCTCCAATGGCCCCAATTGTTAAATTTACAGTGTGAGCATTTATACCCCAAGCAAAGCATGGAAAGTGGTATTCAATTCTTCACGACCCCATTTGGGATTTTCTTGGCAAGATACTGTTTTGCCATTTCCTTCTCCAGATCACTTTACTGAAGAAAGCAGGGTTAAGTTACTTGCTCAGTGTCTAGTGGGTATCTGGGGGGAGGATTTGAACTCTGGAAGGTGATGACCCTAGGCCTGACACTCTATCCACTGTGCCACCTAGCTGTCACAATTTATATTACATGTTACATGTGTAACTCTCGGTCCAAAGCTCATTGTTGTAGGGGCTCTGTGTTCATAGAAGAATGCCTTACTCTGCATAAAGTGTGTTGTGGAGTTGACAGAAAAGCAAGAGAGTTCCAGCCTTCTTCAGTCCCCTTACAGTCTCCTTTTGGCATTCTTCAAGTGCCAGTCCCATTCTGGACTCATCAAGCTTCAAGTTTAATTGCTTCAGACACTCCTGACTTCCAGTTTTAGATGGAAGATACCAACCCCACTTCAAGTTGCTTAAGGAAAAGACTCTAGGAAGGCATAAGAGAAGCTGACAGTCTCCATCTTGACCCTATTCCTAGCTTTCTAGTATAGAAATGTCAGGGAAGTTTCCCTTTTGGTGATAACAAGGACACTCTTCATCTAGTTGAGTCATCTCACTCCCAATGGGAGAGCTCCCTTACTTAGAAGTGTCTGGAATATATTCTCCATTGTATATCTTCTCTGATTTCTGTTTTTCCTTGATTTGGATAAATGAATTTCTTTGCTATTAAAAAAAATTCAATCTACTCTGTACTTACCTTGTATGTACCTAGTTATTTATATGCTGAATCCGCTCTTAAAAGGTATATCCTTCTAAGACATTGACTGCAATTTCTTTTCCCTTTCTTTGTGTCCAAATATTTAACACAATGCCTGGCATAGCAGAAGTACTGAGTCAATACTTGTTGATTAATTGTCTGACTTGACTGATTGATAACAGTCATGGGTACTCAATCTCCTGGCAAAAGTCGTTCCTCTGATTTAATAGAATCAGAGATACAAAGGCATGAGGGATCTTAGAAACCATTGAGTCCAAACCCCTCATTTTCTAGATTAAGAAACTTAGTTGGAATGAACTGGGACTTAACATTCCATTATCAGGATTCCTCATCCAGCAGAGAATCAGCTTAATCTAGAATAATTTTCCTGTCTGTAATGGGAATGCAAATTTGGAAGATCTTCCCTGCCCCTAGGCTAAAGTGCACCTGAAGCCTGGGGTGGGAGGCTTGTTTTTCAGTAGATACTTCTTGATTGGCCAGTGAGTCAATAAGGTTGTTACATCCTCTGAGCCAGGAGAAGGCTATATAAGCCCTGATGTGTAGCTTTGTTTTGGGGGCTCACTTTGAGAAGTGTTCTATGATTTGATATGGATTCTGGGAAGCCGTTGTCCAGAGCCCCCCCATCTTTGAAAAACCCAGATGTTGATTTGGTATGGATGTAATGGTTGGACAATTCGGATACCTGTCTATTTGATCTGTTTCTGTCTTGATAATTCTGCCTGCATACTTTGAAGTTCGGGGTGCTGATCTTTTTCCCCTGAACAAGGTAAACGATATATGTCTGACTGATTAAAGTAAGCTTGTTAACCCATTTTGAGTTGCTTTCCTTTATCAAAGCAGATCCAAGAAGCAGTGTTGGCAGCAAACCCTGTAGTGCTTGCCACTACACTGTCCCATTCCTCTCTTTGGTCTCAAAAACAAATAAAATAAAAAACAAAAACATGCCTCAAAAACATGGCCTTTGTTGCATTTGTTGAGATAAGTAAGGTCTAAAAGGCTACAGCATGATGGCCTAGGTTAGCCAGTATCAGCTTTCATTATCCCTGTGACATGGATATGAAAATAAAGAAAGTAATAAAATCAATCTATTGAGGGCCACTGGAACAGTTACCAGTTACCTTTATTATGGGATACTCTGCCAAAAGATAAGCTACTAGTTCCTATAGTTCTTATGGCTGCTCACACAGAATACTTAAAATATTGTAGCTTTCCAAAATGGTCAGGTGGTTTGGGATATCATAGGGCTGGGCGCAGGGGCTTAGTTTTCATATAAAGTAGTTATACTTAGGATCCCATAACCTCTGGCATAGGAACATCTGAGAGAATAGAAAAGGCCTGAAGGTCTAGTAGAATATAAGCTTCTTGAGGGCAGGAACTTTTGTCTTTCCATCCCTCAAGACCAAGCAGGATTTGACACATGGTAGTTAATAAATGCTTGTTGATTTATTGACTGAGGATTTAGCACTCACTGACCTTATGACATAGTATCATCATGAGACATCATGAAACCTTCAGTAGGGCCTCTCTAAAGCCCAACTGGTACCTACACTTCCTAGTGTTTTAGCTAATCTGTTAAAATTGTAGACATGTACTAACTTGTAGCAATTTCATTTCCCAATATGAGCCAAGTGATGGTAAATATTCCTGTAAAATAACAGAGGCTCATTCAATTGTCCATATGAGTTGAATTTGACAATAGAACGGGTAGAAAAGAAAACCTTATAAATATAATATAGATAACAGACGTGAATAGGTTACAAACTTTGAACATTTTTTTTTATGAATGGGGAAGACCAAAAAAAAAAAAAAGGAATCTTCATTCTTCTTTCTCTTCTTGACATTAGTGCTTTAATGTAATTCTCTAAATTCTTTAATTCCCCTTTGGGCTTTTCTATGACTCAACTCTATTGGGAAATGTTTTTTTATGGGGAAAAATTTGTTTTTTCTCAGATCTGACTTGTGGGATGAATTCCCAGTCTTGTAATTCATATAATGCATCCACTGTTCTTAGAAGACACTGCAACACATATCATACCTTTTCGTACTAGAGAATTCATTAGTAGCCTGGGATAGTTGCTTATTAGGCACCAATGAAGACATATAAAAGTGAAAGTTAGATAGGAAAACATTAAACTATGCAGTTTAGAATTATTTTGAAAAGTTGCCCCTTAACTAGAAACCTAATTGAAAAAGCAGATATTTTTATTTCTTTTCATTTATCACGTTTGTGTCTGCAGAATCCTATCTGATTCAGTAGTTTAACATTATGGACCCTTCAGTCCCACTTAAAGTTTCCTAAGTTGCTTCACTGTCATCTGGCAACCCAACCATTAACATCTGAGGACTCAGCAGGTAAGAAGGGAAGATCAAACACCAGCAACACAACAACCACCTGATACATAAATGGTCACAGATGTGCAGCAGAAATAAAAACAGCTACTCTGTGCTGTAGGCTTTTCCCTCAAGACAAGAAATAGTTCAGTCTCCAAAATAACTAAAGAGGAGAGCAATGCAGAACAGGTCTCCCAGGCTCTACATGCATATAATGTTATCATTCTCTTTCAGAGGGTAGTTATGTTTTATTACTACTTTTTTCTCCTATTTGTTGGTAAGCAAAACAAATAAGGGTAAGTTTTCCCTCATTCATGTTATCGAAGAAGGTAATATATAGGGGTTTAATCATTATTTTTGTCTTGTAGATTAATGTCCTCAAAGTTCTCCAGTATTTTTGCATTAATGCTTGTGACTGAAATTTGGGAAAAGTAAACTTAAAAATTTAGATAGCCTAGAGAGGGTATTATTCATATCATAAAATGATCATTCATTTTATAAAACGAAAATGATATTTAATAAAAGTAAAAATAAAATCATAAAGTTCTTTTAAATAGTGATGATTGGTAACTCCCTTGAAGACAAGATTCAGTCAAACAAATTTATGTATATATGTATGTATGTATGTATGTATGTATGTATATATATATATATATATATATATATACACACATGCAGAGACACACATACTCTTTTGGAAGCATTCATATTGCCTGAAATACGAATTATGTATTTTGAAATTCTCTAGGATCATCTAGTCCAACTCACTCATTTTACAAAGGAGGAAATAAAGACCCAGAGAGATTGTGATTGGTCCAGTCACCTAGGTAGTTAAACAGAGTCAAAATCTGAACCCTGTTCCTCTGATTCTAACTCGTGATTTTCCCACAACACCATTAGAAAGAGCTTTTTGGACAATTTATATCTTAGATTTCAATTTCCTCATCTGTAAAGGGATAATCATCTCAGAAGAGGAGATGTGAAATGATGGGCAGTGACCCCCATTTGGGAGGTACTGAGATAGCCATCTATTGATTTGATAACTACTGAACAAGCAATGGGATGTTGTTAAGTGTTTAACAACTGGTCTCCAAAAAACAAATAGAAAGTACTGTAAGATATTCTTTTAAGTTTAATATGCATAATTACCATTTTCACCATCACTTTCTTAAGTCTAGAGAATGAACAGAGCAATAAGTCAAGCTCTGATTTGTGGTATTTGCTAATCTGTGAGGTACAAATACTCACACTCAAAATTTAACAATTGGCTCTCTTGAGTTAGTTTGAACTAAAACTTCCAAAGAATTATCCTAACAGATGACTTTCATCTGGGCATGCATCTGGCCATAAATGATCCTGTGAAAATCTAAATGAAACAGTGGTATTTTCCTTACCTCTGTCCTTTGAAGGCAAAGGATTAAAAAAAGAAAGACAGGTTGCAGAATTAAACAGATTTTTTAGAAAGATAGTATTTGACTTTATCAGTATCTGTGAAATTTGGTGGTATAAGTCCTGGAACATGATTATGGCTTTGGAATGGTATATGATATTTAAAATAGAATAGGTAAGAATGGAGGAGGAGCAGTAATGCTGTATATATATATATATATCCATTTATGTAAGGAAATCCAGGAACCAGAAGCAGAGGGGAGAATGGTAGAGAACATTGGTGTGAAAATTACTAGGGACAGAAACAAAAGCTATATTGTTTTTTTCTTTTTTTTTTTTTACACCTCATAGCATTTTATTTTTTCAATTACATTTAAAGATAGTTTTCAACATTCACTTTTATAAGATTTTGAATTCCAAACTTTTTTCTCCATCTTTTCCTTCCCTTTCCTACCCCCTCCCCATGCCAGCAAGCAATGTGATATAGCCTATACATGAACAATCATATTAAACATGTTTCCACATTAGTCATGTTTTGAAAGAGGAATCAGAATAAAAGGGAAAAACCATGAGAAAAAAAAGAGAGAGAGAGAGACTACCATGCTTGGGTCTGAATTTAGATTCCATAGTTCTTTGTCTGGATCTGAGTCCCCCTTTCTCCATCTACTTTTATAGCAAATCCTCAGCCTAGAGTTGAGGTTCCTATAAGAAGAAGAAACTCAGTCCCATGAATGGGTAAATTTTCTCTCCATTTCCTGTCCACATGATTGACAGCATTAATGAAGAGCAAGGTCCTGAGTTTGTTCCAGGCGTGTGCTGGTAAATGTTTAACAACCAGCTGAAACACATGACTAAGCTTAATCTGCTTTAGTAACATTTTTCCATCACTTTCTTAAGTCAGGAAATTAGTAAAACAATAATTCAAGCACCAATTTACAGTATCTGCTGATTTCTGAGATGTGAATGCTCACAATATAAATTTAACAATTAGGGGCCATTGGAGCTGGCTTTAGCAGGCCCTTGATTTGCCCTTGATACTTCAATGCCTCATTATTCCTTGGCTCCAGCTCATGTAGCTTCTAGCTTGAACCAGAAATTTTTTTTGTTTTTTGTTTTTTACCTTTTTATTAAAAAATTTTTAGTTTTCAACATTCACTTCCACAAGATTTTGAGATCTGAATTTTCTCCCCATCTCTCCCCTTCCCCCACCCCAAGATGGTGTGCTTTCTGATTACCCCTTCCTCCAATCAGCCCTCCCTTCTATCACTGTCTCCCTCCCCCTTCTTTTATCCCCTTCTCTTCTATATTCCTGCAGGGCAAGATATGCCCCATTGCTTCTGTATCTTATTTCCCAGTTGCATGTAAAAACAATTTTTAACATTCATTTTTAAAACTTTTGAGTTCCACATTCTCTCCCTTCCTTTCCAGCCACCTTCGTTGAGAAGGCAAGCAATTCAATATAGGTTAAACATGTGTAGTCATGCAAAACACTTCCACAACAGTCATGCTGTGAAAGACTAATTGTATTTCCCTCCATTTTATCCCACCCTTCATTTATTCTATTTTCTTCTGTGACCTTGTCCCTCCTCACAAGTGTTTGCTTCTGATTAGCCCCTCTTCCCATTTGCCCTCCCTTCTATCATACCCCCAACTCTCTTATCCCTTTTCCCCCTACTTTCTCGTAGGGTAAGATAGATTTCTATATCCAATTGAATGTATGTTATTTCCTCTTTTAGCCAAATCTGATGAGAGAAAGGTTCACTCATTCCCTCCTACCTCCCCCCTCTTCCCCTCCATTGAAAAAGCATTTTCTTGCTTCTTTTATGTGAGATATTTGAAACCATTCTATCTCTTCCTTTCTCCTTCTCCCATACATTTTGCTCTCACCCTTTGTAATAACAATGAAATTTGAAATTCTTTTTGTATTGCTAAGCTGAGAGGTACTCAGCACTTAGTAATTAACCAAGCCTCTGTTAAAGAAACAGAAGGTATGAACCCCTGTCGCTGATGAAACAGGAAGGGGTTGCCTGAAACAGGAAGGAGCTAATGCCGTGTGTGTGTGTGTGTGTGTGTGTGTGTGTGTGTGTGTGTGTGTGTGTGTGTG
>NW_027185712.1:24718644-24754720 GCF_028583685.1 Petaurus breviceps papuanus
GTGTGTGTGTGTGTGTGTGTGTGTGTGTGTGTGTGTGTATGTGTGTGTGAAAGGAGAAGTCCCTGCTGAGTCAGACAGATCTTCTTGGAGCAAGCTTTGTGGAGGCAGAAGCTGCTTCCACTGGGGAAGCTGAAGAAGAAAGGCCCCTATAGTTTGGAGAGAATAATTTTGATTTGGAGAACCTAGATGAAGTAATTTTTGATTCTGGAAACCAGCTGAAACTTCCGCTGAGTCTGAGGGCCAGCCAGAGCTGCCAAAAACTGAGGAAGAATGACTGTGATATTGATACTTTGCATTAGCCTGTTTGTGGCTTTGTTGAGCCTTGACTTCCTGGGAATGGAGACTAGGAAGGATTTAAGGTGGACTGGATGCTTTGAGCTTTAGCATGGAACAGGAAGTGTGTGGAGAGCTGGACAAGTACCTGGGAGCTGTCTGCCTTTGAACCCAGGTGACAGTTTGCTGAATACAGGTAGGTCCTGGGACCATGGAAGGGGATCCAGGGAATCTGAGAGACCACCCCAAGGCAAGCTGAAAGAAGACTTTACTTGGATACTGTGTGCTGACTGAGAAATTGCAATTTACTAGTAATCTAGGGCTGGAGGGCCAGTGTATTTTCTGATGACTGAATAATGAATGACGACTGAATAAGAGATTGATAGAGTTATCTTAGCATGCCCCATGAGTAGAGAACTTTGACTATTGTACTTTGTGTCCCTTAAGAAGGCAAAACTCCTTAAGGATGATTGAATGATGAGTAGATTGAATGATTGGTTGACTAAATGAATGTACTTTGTTCAAAACTTTGTGACCACTGCAGTGAAAACTATGTGGCCACTTTAGCGATAAGCTGTTGTGAATGCTGTATTTTGATTTTCTGTGATAAGCTGTAATATAGTGATTGTTGTACTTTGATTTATTGTGAATGTTTTGCTCTGATTTGTTATTGAATAAATAGAACATTCACTATATGATGTAATCAGCACCTTAAAAGCTGTTTACAGTAACATTCTTCTGGAAAGCTGCTTGTGCTTGGCTTTACAACCTTATTTATCTTTTATTTTATTTTTTTTTAAAGCAATTGGGGTTAAGTAACTTGCTGGAGGTTACACAGCCAGTTATTTCTGGGTGTGGTGCTGAGTATCTGAGCCCGGGATTCTATCTCCAGGTCTTCTCAACACTGGAGCCGGTGCTCTTACTCGCTGTGCTACCTGGCCGTCCCTTATTTATCTTTTATTATCCCTTCATATCCAACTCACCCTGTGCCCTCTGTGTGTGGGCTACAAATATCATCTTTCCATGTAGGAATGTAAAAAGTTTCACTTTAAAAGTCCCTTAGGATTTCTCTTTCTTGTTTACTTTTTCATACTTCTCTTGATTTTTGTATTTGAAAGTCAAATTTTCTATTAAACTCTGGTCTATTCAGCAGGGGATGTTTGAAAGTTCTCTCTTTCATTGAATGTCCATTTTTTTTTTCTCCCTGGAGGATTATACTCAATTTTGATGGATAGGTGATTATTGGTTTTAATCTTAGCTCTTTTGACTTGAGGAATATCATATTCCAAGTCCTCCAATTCCTTAATCTAGAAGCTGCTCAATCTTCTGTTATCCTGATAGTTTTTCCACAATATTTGAATTGTTTCTTTCTGGCTGCTTGCAATATTTTCTCCTGGACCTGGGAACTCTGGAATTTGACTATAATATTCCTAGGAGTTTTCCTTTTGAGACCTCTTTCAGAAGATTATCTGTGGATTTTTTCAATTTCTGTTTTCCCCGCCTGATTCTAGAATATCAGGGCAGTTTTCCTTGATGATTTCTTGAAAGATGATGTCTAGGTTCTTTTTTTAATCATGGCTTTCAGGTAGTCCAATAATGTTTAAATTATCTCTCCTTGATCTATTTTCCAGGTCAGTGGGTTTGTCAATGAAATACTTCACATTGTCTTCTATTTTTTCATCCTGTTGGTTCTGTTTTATAAAATCTTGATTTCTCATAGAGTGATCAGCTTCCATTTGCTCCATCCTAATTTTGAAGGAATTATTTTCTTCACTGAGCTTTTGGACCTCCTTTTCCATTTGGCCAATTGTACTTTTTAAGAGATTCTTCTCCTCATTGGTTTTTTCAACCTTTTTTGTCATTTGGGTTAGTCTGTTTTTAAGGTGTTATTTTCTTCAGCATTTTTGGGGTGGTCTCTGTTAGCAAGTTGTTGACTAATTTTACTTGCATCACTCTCATTTCTCTTGTCAATTCTTCCTCTACTTCTCTTACTTGATTTTCAAAATTCTTTTTGAATTCTTCCATGACCTGAGACCAATTCATATTTTTTCTAGGAGGTTTTGGATGTAGGATCTTTGACTTTGTTGTCTTTTTCTGGTTGTATTTCTTGATCTTCTTTGTCACCAAGTTACTATTTTGTAGTATGATATTTTCTGCTGTTTTGCTAATCTTCTCAACTAATTACTTGATTTATTTTTTAGCTCTTTGTAAATGTAAGCCTCTGCTTCCAGTGAAGGGTGTACTGTCCTAATTCTCTGGGGTTTTGTGCAGCTCTCATCAGAGATACATCTAGGCACTTATAAATTTTCAGTTCTTCCAAGTTGGTATCATCAAAGGAGACATGTTTACTCTTCTCCTGGTCTGTGCTCTGATGTGTGACCACAAGCACTCTTTTTTGGAGCTCTGAGGAGGATTCACTCTCCACTGCCTCCACAAACCTTGTCATGTCAACTCTCCTCCTTGACCCAAGACCACCACCCAAGACTCCGACTCAGACTGAAGCTTGGGCAAAGTAATAGAATCCTGTCTCAGTGCCAGCAAAGAGATCCCTTCAATCTCGCTCTGATCAGCCACTTGATTTGCCGACTGTGGGCCTAGAGCACATGAAAGCAGCTACTGCTGCTGTTGCCCCTAGGGCTAGGGTTGGACCATGCTCCTCTCTCACTCACATCTGACAGACCTTTCCTACTGACCTTCAAATCTGTCTTTGACATTTAGGGGTTGAGAAATCTGGAAATCTCCACAGCTGCCAGTGATTCTGTCCCCTGAGGCCTGCTCCAGTCTCATCTGTGCCAGCCTGGTCCATGTTGGACTTCACTCTTCTCTCAGACTGGGACTACAGTCCTTTCCTGTTGACCTTCCAGGTTGTTTTGGACTGAACATTTGTTTCACTCTGTCATTTTGTGGGTTATGCTGTTCTAGAATTGTTTAGAGTCATTTTCCCAAGTATTTGGAGGAGTTTTGGGGAGATCTCAAGCAAGGCCCTGCTTTTACTCTACCATCTTGGCCCCAGCCTCCAGAAGCTACATATATATATATATATAAATATATATTTTTTTTTTTTTTTATCAGAATATATTACAGGCTATTTAGTCAGAAAGAGAAAGGATATCAGGAGCTTGGGAAATGGATTACAAGCTTGAGCTAAAGTCGTGGTGGAAAACTTAGAATATCTACACATATTGCAAATCTCTCTTCTTGCCAAAAGTACATAACTTAATAGTTTTTTTGACTTGCCTTAACTATAATTTCATCCTTGGAAAGACAGAAGAACCAAGGAAGGTTCCTGGATCCAATTCTCACTGAGAAAGAGGAACTGTTACTGTGGGGCTCAATCTTTTCCTCTCTCTCAGCCCTTGCTCCCTTTAGTATTCAAAAATATCTCGGAGGCCATGATATTAGACTAAATCTAAGAAAATGAAATTTGATATGGATCAATACAAAGTCTTGCATGAGTTTAAAAACTCAACTTCATAAAGTGAAGGAAATGTTGCTGGGAAAATAATTTATCTTAAAAAAAAAGGAAATAGGGGCATCTAGGTGAAACAGTGAATGGAGAACAGGTCCTGGAGTCAGGAGGACCTGGGTTTAAATCCAGCCTCAGACACTTAACACTTACTAGCCATGTGACCTTGGGCAAGTCACTTAATCCCAACTGCCTTGCCTTCCCCCCTCCAAAAAAATGCAAAAAAAATTAAAGGTTTTAGTGAATGAAGAGTCCATATAAGACAATAATGTACTATGGCATACAAGAAAGCTAATAAATCTTCAGCTGTGTGAAGAAAGGACTAGGGAATATCCAGGCCTAGAAAAGTAATCTTCCTTTGCCTTGGTCAGACTGCATGTGAAGTATTGTTTGCAATAATGTTCATAAATGGATAAAAGAAAATACATAAGGTTACAAAGAGAGCCAATTGTATTGAAATACAGTCATAAGAAAAATATGTTTACAGAACCCAGGCTAAGAACCTTTGGAGATGTTGTAAGTGGTGCCTTGCAACACTGAGATTCTATGATTCTCAAAACAGCTCTTAATATAGAATCAAACAAATCTTTCTTTTGATTTCTCTTGCTCTATGGTTTCTGTTGAGTTTTTCCCTCACCAAAGCTTTTCTAAGTAACTATTTTTATTTCTCAAGCCAGTCTGTCTCTATTTATAAGTTCATTGTGTCATGTTTTTAGAGCAAAAGGGATCTTGAAATCCATGGCGTCCAGCTCCCTCATTTTATAGGTGGAAAAACAGAGGCACAGAGGATATAAGTGACTTGTCCAAAGCCAAACTAATAAGTGTCAGAGGTAAGATTTGAATTCTGGTTTTCCTGACTCCAAGTCTAGTCCCTGTTCATTATCATTATGAAATGTCCCCAGTATAGGTAAGAGTTATGTCACAGCTATGTCTTTCTCATCCCAAGCAGCTGGAGTAGTGACGGTCATAGCCTCCATAAGGCCAATTCTGAGTCTAGAGGTTCAGTGGAAGCATCAGTACTTCCCACAAATTGTCCCTGAAATTATGTGTCCAGCTGTGGCCATCTGGGTTCAGTTATTCAAACTATGTCAGTCTACTTCTTTAAGGCAAGCACTACCATTCTCCCTAGTTGCTGTTATTAAAGATTATGATTTCCTAATATAAATGGACGTTTCTGATCAAAACATTCCAAAGGTGAAAAGAAAAAAAAAACTTTAAAAACTTCCCATTGCCTATTGAATTTTAAACCCAAATCAGAAGCTACATTTAAGGCTTTTGTCCACTGACTCCCACTTTCCTTTCTAGTCATATCTTCCAGTTGCATTATGCTAAATACTTAACAAGCTTTGAGCCATCAATGTGGGCCTACCTATCTCTCAATGTTTTCCTGACTTGGGTCTAGGCTATGCTAATCTTTCATTGTTATACCTTGCTGTCTCTCAGTACAGGCTCTCTTGGTTAAGGTCAAAATGTCTAGTGAAGTGATACTTTAGATTAATACAAAGTAGCCCCTGTATTACCTCTATGTCAGACTTTTGATTTGTTTCTCAAATTCCTTATCTATATCTTCTTTCTGTCTAAGTGGTTGGTAGCATTCTCCAATGACAGAAATGACTCTTTTACTTGACTATCACCCAAATGGGTTCCATCCCATTTATTTCTTTGCTTCTTTGGCTTCTGAAACTTGCAGAGTTTGGGGCTATGGATATGGAACACTGCATGTAACATCAAATTTTAAAATTATGTTGTTGGCTAGTTTTATTGAACTTTTTCTACTTCTTTTAAAATGTTTATTATGAGGGATTTTTTATTGATTGATGAAGAATAAAAATGAGTATAGAATAGAGGGCAAATCAGAGGTACATGTAGGATTTGAACATAAGACTCTTAAGAAGGATATCAAGTAAGGGGCATTATCAAGGAAATGTTTAAAATGAATTTAAAAATAGATTGGTACTTGGGGCATAGTAAGGTTGACAAGAAAAAAAAAGCAAGAGGATCCCACTGATGCTCTCAAATGACTGGGGGGGGGGCGAAGGCGGGAAAAAGACCCAGAGAAAGAGACAGAGACAGAAACAGTCACACAGAGAGACAGAGAAAGACAGAAACAGAGACAGAGAGAGAGACAGAGAAATAGCAAAGCTTTCGGCACATTGGGTGGACCCTTTGTGGGGAATTTTTCAAATGACATGGATTAGACTCCCAGAGGATAGGCAGGAATGTATGTGCTATGATCTGTATTTTTGGAGAGAATTCCTGAATCAATTAGATAACAGATTCTTTTGAGTATTTATTATTGAATTATAAGAGGTAGCTCTATGGGAGGGGGAAGAGGAGGGAGAAAGAATTGCTGAATGCAGATGATTAAAAAACAAAAGACATATATAAAATTTATTTTAATTTTTTAAGATGACCCAATTGAATGGGTCACTTATGATTTCCCAAACATGGTAAAAGGTTCATCCTGGTTTTCCTTAACCTTGAAGATTGTGTGATAGTCTGTGATCTACAGCCCCACCCCTTTCTATTATGTGCCTAAAGACCTGGCAACACTGGCAGGTTGTGGAGGATTTAATGCCTCCCCTGTCCCTGATGTAATCACTTAAGGAGCAAAAGATTTAATTACTCATATACTAGTACTCTGTGTATTAGTACTATAAAATTATCCCAGAGAGAAGACTTATGTGGAACCAAATCCCCAATTACCTTTAATAGAATACATCATCTTTAATAGTTGTATTTAGTCTTTAAGTTGGGACTATACACTTGGCATCTATTTCAGGCTAATATTGATACACTTATGAAAAACAAATATTTTGTTTGAAAATAGCTATTGTGAAAATGCCACACGAGCACAGGGTGGAGAAGTAAGAGTGAAAAACTGCTCAGGTGCATCCAAGACTGTAATTCCTTTCCATGTCACTGAGACTTTATTTTAGTAGTGTATAGACCTGGCAATTGTATTTAGGTTAATAAAGATAAATGTGCATCAGCCATGGCAGGGCACATACAATCACCTTTTTTATTGGAATTAAGAGGGATCCTGCCCTGTCTGAAGGAGTACAGCTCCATATATTTGCTCAAGAGAAATGCCCCAAACTGCAGCAAAGGTGACTAAATCTTGGGACAAAATGTGGAAGAAGTAAATTCACTTTTGGAGCAAGGCCAGCTTTACTCAGATTTGACTTCTCATTCCGAAAGCCAGAGACATAGCTAGGACTCCTGGTAGGCAGAGTGAATTCAGTTTGAGGGGGTAAGGTGGAGTCTCTAGTCAACACACTTGACCCAGAAATCATTCTTGGGATCATTTGGTAGCTGCACACTAGTCCTCTGCTAGGACTAACAATGTTTCAGGAAACTACATATTCCATTGATGTTTCCAGAGGTCCTGTGTTGTTAAAGTGTCTCTTTTGCTCATGAAGAATGGGTTGAAAGTCTCCTGAAGAGTTTTCTTTCCCAGAGAGTTCTTATTCCTCCCCAGAACATCTATCACTCTCATTCCATTAGCACAGGGGTGGGGTGAGGATTAAAAAAAATGTTTTTCTTTCCAAACAGAATTAGATCTAAAGGCACAAGCTGCCTCCTGCCCACCTCTACATCCCCAGAGAATCCTGGCTCCTGGGGGGTTCTTCTCCCTAAGGATAGAAAGTGGCCCAGGGCTAAAGTTGCCATTCATTCCCAAGGAACTCTGGAAGCTATGTTGCTACACCCCCTGGGGTCACATCTGGTTTGGTGAAATATCTCTCCAACAAACCCTGTGACCTAACTACTCCTTGGATTCCCCTCTTGCCCCTCCTCTGCTTTTCTTTTCTTCTTTTGGCTTCAGAGGGGAAACATGCCCTTACATACCATTTCTGGGGCTAAGCACAGGTGGCACTGTTTCTACAATGCAAAAGTTATCATTGCCTAACATAATAATAATAATAATAATAACCCCTCGAGGCAGACAGGATATCATTATAAGTATTTTACAGGTTGTAGAGGTTGGATTGGAGCATACCCCATGAGGAGCTGAGCTTGTGTCTTAACCACCTCTACAAAACAATGTGACTCATAACTGAAGTACTTGTTTCTTTAGGATGATATCCCATCTTGGCTTGTGAGTTGTTCCCCCTACCCTATGGTGGCTTAAGGGTAGAAATGTATAAAACTGATTATTTTCCTGAGTAGAGGTGACTTCAGAAAGATTCTGAGATGAATATTCCTAGTCTTAGACAAAACCTTGGGTGTTTGAGAGGCTTGGAGCTCCTTGGATTTCAATCAGTCCCAGCTGAATGTCAGGAGGTGCCTTCTGTACAACTTCCCCAGGGCTTCTTAGAGGAGAGCATGACCACCAGCAGAAGAATAAGCCCAATTCATGGTCAAACTTACCAGAAATCATCTTCCTTGAGGGAACTGTTTGAATTCATCAGTCCTGAAAAATATTTAATGTTTTGATACTTTATTATTAGTCTGAAGAAGAGTATAAATTTGTTATGAATTACTGTTTCATGTTCTACTTTTTTGTCAATGCACATGTAAGTCTTTTGTATTAAATATTTCTTTTTTCCCCAAAAGGAAGTAATAGTTGTCTTATTTATACTGGATATTAAATACTTTTCTACCTCCTCCTTTCCTGTTTGGGGAGACCCTAGTCATGAGCTAAACCTAAGTTTTAAATGATTTTTCTCTGGACTCTGAAGATGCGGTAATAAAAAAATAGAATTTGAAAAAGAGGTTCACTCTTTTGTAATGGAATTGCTATTTAGCAGGCTTTCTCTTTCCCATGTAGGTCGTTATTTTTCAAAAAGTTAAGGGAGCAGTTCTTTGGACTTGATGGACCCAGAAGGCTAAGGTTCAATACAAGCTGGTTATATTGATGTGGCTTTCTGATTATCTAAGCACTTTTATAAAGTTTGCTCATTGAGACTTTATGGGTATCCCAAAGTTAGAGGAGTCACCACACTCTGATTTGGTGATTAAATGCTTTTCCATATGGAGATGAGGGTGGTTCACATCTTCATAGACTAAGTGCTACGGAATCCTTATTGGATATCTTTTCCATGTTAAGATTCCTTTTGTTAACTGTTGAAATGAGTGTCTTACTTCATTTCATTGTTGAACCTAAATTAAAAGGGAATTGATCTGAGTCACACCTGCCCAACATAGCTGCTTTTTATAGACCAAGCTTGCCTAGGACTTTTTATATATTAGTCCATGTCCCTGTGAATCCAGCACTGAGATGGACCCCTTAATGGGAAAATGAGTGAAAGTGTGACCCTAAAGGCCATGAGCTGAGCAACAATTTATATTGTTATATAAACATAAAGATTTTGAGTTTCAGAAAATTAAGTGATTTGTTCAAGATCACACAGCTGCTAAGTACTACAGCAGAGACTCAAACCTAGGTCTTATAATTTTATAGAGAATAACCACTTTACCTCTTTGGTAATTGTTGATGAGCCAACATCTCCAATATATTAAGGACCAATGCTCTATGTACTTATGGATGCATTCATATTCCATAATTTGGTTAGCCATTCCTTTCTTATCTTCAGGTGCATTGATTTTGTTTCTGCAGAAGCTATTTTCATCTAAGCAACAAATCTATATTATATTCTGTAAATGCCTATATTCCTTGTTGGCTAAGAACACATCTACTATTCATAGCTTTGAATGGCATATATTCTGCTTTTCTTCTATTTTTTATACCATGATTTTTATTATTAAGGCTACATATTTATTCAGAATATATTCTAGAATAGACTGAAAGGTTCTGGTTGAAGCCATATTTCTGACAGACTTCTTTTCTGGTAATTTTGATCAAATAAGAGGTTATTTCCTAAGTAATTATTTAAAAATACTGAGCTACTTACTGCCTAGTATTTTCCATTGGTCTAGATGTACCTTTCTAATTTTTAGCCAATGCTAGATATTATGGATGACTGCTGCTTTATAATATATTTTGAGATCTGAAACTTCTATCCCCCTTTTATCCACACCTCTTTTCATTACTTCTTCTAATATTCTAGATCTTTAATTTTTTTAAATAATTTTTAATATTTTATCAACTTCTGTAAAGTATGTTTTTGATAATTTGATGGATAGGGCATTAAAACTATAAATTAAATTTGGTCATATTGTCATTTTTACCATATTGTCATTTCCCAGTCAAGATAAGTGAATATACCTCCTTATATAATATTACCAATTCCAGCTATGCAAGTTGTTCTTTATTTATTTAAGGTACATTTTGTAATTAAATCTATATCAATCATTTTGTGTGCTTTGGATGCATTGTGTATAATTCCAAATAACTACAAAAATGGATATTCTTATATTGCTTCTTAGATTTTTTTATTATATAGAATCATTATATAGAAGTGCTATTAAAGTCATCAGTGAGCTCCTTAAGAAAAAATCCCCAGGACTAGACGAATTCACAAAGGAATTTTACCAAACATTTAGAGAATAATTAATTCCAATGCTACATAAAGTATTTGGGAAAATAGGCAAAGAACGAGTCCTAGCAAATTCCTTTTATGGCACAAATATGGTATTGATACCTAAATAAGGAAAGACAAAATCAGAAAAAGAAAAGTATAAATGAATTTTCCTAATGAATATTGGATGCAAAAATTTTAAACAAAATACTAGTAAAGAGATTATGACAATATATCACAAAGATTATACGCTATGACCAGGTGGGATTTATGCCAGGAATACAAAGCTGGTTCAATTTTAGGAAAACTATCAGCATAATTAACCATATCAATAATAAAAACAAAAGAAATCATATAAATACCTCAATAGATTCAGGAAAAGCTTTTGACAAAACACAAGACTCATTCCTATTAAAAACATTGGAAAGCATAGGAGTAAATGGAACTCTACTTAAAATGATAAGTAGTTTCTATCTAAAACCATTAACAAGCATTATCTATAATGTGGATAAGCTAGAAGTTTTCTTAATAAGATCAAGGGTGAAGCAAGAATGTTCATTATCACCCTATTATTAAATATTGTTTTGTTTTCTTATTTTTTCTTACAAAACAAAAACAAAACAACTTTATTCTAATGTTTAATCTGTTTGCATTCAAAATATGAAATTTAGGTTTATATTTCTTTCCATTTATCTCTAATATATATATACACACAAATACACGCATACATACACATACATACATACATGTGTTGTGTGTGTATATAGAATTTCTGATTAAAGTTCCCTTCCCCTTACTTTGTAAATATTGTACCTTCTTTCTTCAGTTATTTTAGCTTAATTCATTCTGAAGCAAGTCTATTTCTACCACATCTTTTTCCCTCACAATCAATCCTCCCATCCCATTTATCATCCTTTTCCTTAATTTTGGAATGTTGTTTAACTTATTAGTTTTTTTCTTCCTATTATGCAGCTTCTTAATTCTCCTATTCCTTCTTTTCCCCCTCTTTTAGTTAAGTAGTTACATATATTATGACTTTCTCTTTTTCACTTACCTTTTATTATTTTTAAAAATTCATTTTCTGTGTTTTTTCTAAAGAGTATTTCTTTCTCTCATTATCTTCAATACTTATCTTCCTTCTGTGTCTATTCTAGAATTTCATTCTTTGATTAATTGCCTTTATACTTATCTTGTCTTTTTTTGGTTCCTATATTTCTCATGGAATGAAAACCTCTAAGTCTTAATTTTGAGTCCGTTTTTCTAAACAGTTTCTATAGTATTGCCTTGTAGTTCTTGTCCCTGGCTCCCTTGTTCTTTTGTACCTCATTCTTAGAAATACCACTTCCTCGATGTGATAGAGGAGATGTTGCTCCCTAAAAGTAATAATCCTATGACCCTGATTATACATTTCATTATTAATATTTGCCCTACCCATTGCTTCACCCACCCCCATCCATACTTGACATGAAATCTCCTCCCTAGCTTCATGCTTTCTTACTCTTCTGTGTGGCAATTTCTTTAGGAATTCTGGGTAAATTCCTCTTCTTCTAAAGTCAGATGAGTGAATATTTTATTCATCAAATCCTTACAGATGATACTCATTGTAAAGTCCCATTCTCCTTTTATAGAATATTTCTATTATCTCATAGCAGCTTCCATTTTTACTAACCCCCCACTCCTCTAAAACATGATTTTATCCTTTTCTATCCCCTTATTTCAATCCCTTCTTTTGCATCCTTATGTATTCTATAGACTTACTTCTTGCTGAAAAACTACAAGAGTTGTTTTCCTTTTATTGTTTACCTTTGATTTGATCAATTGATTTGAATACTTCATTTCTTCCCTTCTATCTCCTTCCTCCTCATTCTCCTTATATGGATCTCTTATGTATTCTGTACTTTAGTTATACACACACACACGCAATGCAACCTATAGGTAGGGTTTAATTTGTTATAGTTCAGGCATTTTTCTCCACTCTCACATCTGTTTGGTTTCTTTTACCTTTGTCTCCTTTGATACTTTTAGTAATAAATCTCAATGATTTGTCAATTGTTACTTTTTGTTATTGTTGTTTCTTATTGCTTTTCCTTTTGCACACATTATGCAACTCTTTCTAGAGGTTTCTGCTAGTTGCAGAATAATTTTGCATTATTCAAATGTCCTTTTCTCTACTGTATATTTCAAAATATTTCTCCTGGCCTTTTATAGTTCTGTTGTTTGTCATTAGGATTGTTCACTTTAATCAATATCTTGGAATGTGGAGCATTTTTGTTTGTCTGTTTTATTTTTGTTTTTGTTTTTTCTTTTTTTGAGGTGATCTGTGAATTCTCGACATTAGATCTTTGTTTTCAAGGTTGAGAAATTCTGGGCACTTGTTTTGTATTATATCTTCCATGGTGAAGTTGAGATTTTTTGACTTGCTTTCTTCTGACAGAACCATAATCCTTAATGTCTTTCTATACATCCTGTCTTCAAGATCAATATGTTTTGATTATATAGAAATCATATTTTCTTTTAAGATTTGTTTTTTGCTTCACTTACATTATTTTGTCCTTCACTTATGTGTATTTAAACTACCAATCTGTCATTCTCTCTTCGTTTCTTTGGTGAAATACTCCATGGATTCGATTTTTTTTCCTATTCTACCAATTACCTTTGTTGTGTAGGGCATAACTTTTGCTTTCACAGTTCTTGTTTTATCCTCCTAACTTTTTGTTTTATTTTTTAATTTTAGTTTTCAACATTCATTTCCACAAGATTTTGAGTGCCAAATTTTCTACCCATCTCTCTCCTGCCCCCACTCCAAGATGGCAAGCATACAGATTATCCTTTCCTCCAGTGTTTCTTCTTTTCAATCCCCCAAGACCCCTTCTCCTTTCCCTTTACTTTCTTGTAGGGCAAGATGGATTTCTATACCCTATTACCTGTGTATCTTATTTCCTGGTTGCATGTAGAAACAATTTTTTAATGTTTGTTTTTAAAATTTTAAGTTCCAGATTCTCTCCCTTCTTCCCTCTCCCTTCTACCCACCTCCAATGGGAAGATAAGCAATTCAATATAGATTCTATATGTGTAGTTATGCAAAATATTTCCATAGTAGTCATATTGTGAAAATACTGTTTTCCCTCCATCTTACCCCAACCCCATAGTTTTCTATTTTCTCCTTTGACCCTGTCCCTTTTCAAAAGTGTTTGCTTCTGACTATTCCCTCCCCCAATCTGCCTTCCCTTCTATCATCTACCCCTATTATACCTTTCCCCTATTTTCCTGTAGGGTAAGATACCCAATTGAGTGTATATGTTATTAATTCCTTAAGCCAAATCCAATGAGAGTAAGGATGACTAATTCCCTTTAACCCCACTGCTCTTCCGCTCCATTGTAACAGCTTTCTCTTGCCTCTTTTAGGTGAGATAATTTACTCTATTCTATCTCTCACTTTATCTTTGTCCTAATATAGTCCTCTCTCACCTCTTAATCTTATTTTTTAGATATCACCCCTTCATATTCAATTCACCCCATGCTCTGTATTTATACATATACAGACATATACACATATATACATAATACATACACATATGTACACATACACATATCTCTATCATTCTATCATTTATCTATCTATCATCTATCTATCTATCTATCTATCTCTATTATTCCCTTCAATTATCTTAATACTGAAAAAAGCCTCATGTGTTACAAATATCGTCTTTCCTTGTAGGAATGTAAACAGATCAACTTTAATAAATTCCTTATGATTTCTCTTTCCTGTCTACTTTTTCATTCTTGTCTGGATGTTTGTATTTGAAAGTCAAATTTTCTGTTCAGATCTGGTCTTTTCATCAAGAATGCTTGAAAGTCCTCTATTTCATTGAATATCCCTATTTTCCCCTGAAGTGTTGTACTCAGTTTTACTGGGTAGGTGATTTTTTATTTTAATTCTAGCTTCTTTGACCTCTGGAATATCATATTCCAAACCCTTTGATCCAATAACGTAGAAGCGGCTAGATCCTGTGTTATCGTAATCGTGTTTCCACAATACTCAAATTGTTTCTATTTTTTTTTCAAAGCAATTTGGGTTAAGTAACTTGCCCAATGTTATATGGCCAGTTATTTTGTGTGGGTGTTATGTATCTGAGGCTAGAATCGATCCTGGGTCCTCCTGACTCTGGGGCCAGTGCTCTTACTCACTGTACCACCTAGCTGCCCCACTCGAATTGTTTCTTCTTGACTGCTTTCAGTATTTTCTCCTTAACCTGGGAACTTTGGAATTTGGCTATAATATTCCTAGGAGTTTTCTTTTAGGGATCTTTTTCAAGAGGTAGTGAGTGGATTCTTTCAATTTCTACTTTACCCTCTGGTTCTAAAATATCAGGGTAGTTTTCTTTGATAATTTCTTGAAAGATGATTTCAAGCTTCCTTTTCTGTACTTTTTTTTTGCTTTTTTTGGAAGGGGGAAAGCAGGACAATTGTGATTAAGTGACCAAGGTCACATGGCTAGTAAGCGTTAAGTGTCTGATGTCGAATTTGAACTCAGGTTCTCCTGACTCCAGGGCCAGTGCTCTATTCACTGTACCATCTAGCCACCCCTAGGCTCCTTTTCTGATCTTGGATTTCAAGTAGTCCAACAATTTTAAAATTATCTCTCCTGGTTATATTTTCCAGGTCAGTAATTTTTCCAATGATATATTTTACATTGTCATCTATTTTTTAATTCTTTTGGATCTGTTTTATAATGATTTCTCATGAAGTCATTAGCTTACATTTGCTCCATTCTATAGCTGAAGGAATTATTTTCTTCATTGAGCTTTTGGACTTCCTTTTACATTTGGACAATCTATTTTTTAAGGCATTCTTCTTCTTATTGGCCTTTTGGATCTCTTTTTCCATTTAAATTAGTCTATTTTTCAAGGTGTTATTTTCTTCAGTATTTTTGGGTCTCCTTTAGCGAGCTGTGGATTCAGTTTTCAAGATTTTCTTATATCACTCTAATTTCTCTTTCCAATTTTTCCTCTGCTTCTCTTGCTTGATTTTCAAGATATTTTTTGAGATCCTTCATGGCCTGCAACCAGTTCATATTTTTCTTGGAGGCTTTAGATGCAGGAGTTTTGACTTTGTTGTATTCTTCTGGTTGTATGTTTTGATCTTCTTTGTCACCAAAGAATGATTCTATAGTCTGATTTCTGTTCCTCTGTTTGCTCATTTTGCCAGTCAATTCTTTGACTTTGGGGCTCTTTGCCACAGTACAAATCTTTTTCCAGAATGGAGAGTACTGCATCCCATATTTCTGGAGTTTTACACAGCTGTTGTCAGAACTTCTTCTAGGCACCTGGCTCAGAACTGTGAGGAGGATTCCCTCTCCACAGACAGCATGACTCTGCCACACCTGCACTCCTCATCACCTCAGGACCACTACCCAAGACTGTGACCCAGATCCAGGCAGGGCAAAGCAAGAGAATCCTGCCTCAGCACCAGCAAAGAGATTTCTGAAATTAACCTCTGATCAGCTGCTTGGTCCCCACATCATCTATGGGCCTGGAGCTCTGGAAGCAGCCTCCTTGCTGCAGCAGCTGCTGCCACCTCCACCACACTGGTGTTAGGGACCAGGGCACATTCTTCTCTTACCTAGATCCAAGAGAGTTTCCTCACTGACCTTCTACATTCTTTTTGTCCTTTATGGGCTAAGAAGTCTGGAAAACACCACAGCTGCCACTGATTCAGTCCCCTGAGGTCTGTTCTGGCCAGTCTGTACCACTGGTCTGAACCGACATGCCCATGCTGGACTGCCCTTTGTTCCCAGCCCAGGGCAATAGACCCTTCCTTTATATTTGCCAGGTTGATTTCAGTTGGACACATATTCCACGTTGTCATTTTGTGAATTCTGTAGCTCTAAAATTTGTTTAGAGCCATTTTTTAAAGTTATTGGAGGTGGTTGGGTCATGAGCTCAAGCAAGTTCCTGCTTTTACTCTGCCATCTTGGCTCTGCTTGCTTTCACAAATCTTAATTATTTCCCTTTTAATTATTCAGGAACATTTTCCTGTGGTTCCATATTGTCTTGGGAATCCACATGATCTTTTCCTGACTCTTCTCTTCTAATTTTCTCTTCTCTTGCAAAATTTTTTCAAAGATTTTTTTGGACTCTTTTAGCTGATCTAGAAGCCATATTCCATTCTTTATTAAGATCTACATTTTTGCTTTATCTGCTTATGCTCAAGGATTATCTTTAAGCATTCTCTCTCCTAAGATCTTTATTAATTTGAGGCTTTTTTCTCTTTTTTTGTCTTTTTTTCCCTCTGAGTGAAGTTTCTTTGTGGGTGAACTTAAAGGCAGTTTTAGCCTCCTCCTACCTGGAAATTGATGTTCCACAGACCTCAGTCTCTGCCCCGTGTGACTTCTGTGTGTCTGAATGGAAGAGGAGGATGGTGTAAAATTTATTCCAGTTCTTTACGGAACTCTTCCCCTTATGCTTAGAAGAGTGCCATATAATCACATTCATGTGTCCTGCCCCCATTTTCTCTATTCCATTGTTTTTTGGTGAATCTTTTTGACAATATAACAAGCATCTGCCTTTTGGGTTAACTTTGTAAAAGAAGAAATCTATATATGTTTGAGATGAATTGCAAGGTTGTGGGATAGCATGTGGAGCCCTGCTTGATTTAGATGGGCTCATGGAAGAGAGGATCCTGAGTGAGAATGGTAGGGATTACAAATTAACTTTTGGGGATAGTTTAAATTTTGTGATGATTTGTGAATCTGTCTAATGAACCAGAAATGGAAGAGTCTTTTTCAAGTGATAAATTTGTTTTGAGTCAAGGGGCTCTTAACCTGTTAATAATAGAATATTACTTACCATTTGCAATGACACCCAGAAAATGTTGAATAAATACTACTAGATTAATTTATGTTAGGACCTCATTACAAGGATTATAGAATGTTATTCTATACCAGTTATTATTGTCATATTACCAACAATGGTCAAACAGAAGGCTTCTAATCATAATTTTCAATTAAATATTATTTCCATTATAACAAGCTACCAAAAATTATCTATGACTAAAACCAGAATAAAAGAAGTCCTTCTTTGTTAGTAGAAAAAGTAGTGGAACTATTGCTCCTGGGGATATCATAAAAAAAAAAAAAGACAAGAGGTCTGTGTAGCCAGGGAATTAGAAGATTTTTTTCTTTATTTTTACTTTCAGTAAATGTCCAATATCTATAGGAAAAGGAAAATAAAATATGGGAAAAGGAAGATCAAAACCTAAAGCAATTATATCAGCAAAATCTTCCATTGTACTGATAGTTCTTCCTGATAACATAACCAAGTTCGCCATTCCCAGTGTTCCAACTTTGAGAGTTCCTCAGCATTTTGAAATATAAAATTTCAGCTTTCATGGTACATTAACTTGGGTCAGATTTTCATTTAACACAGGTCATATCATACACATTGAACCTTAAAATGTTAAGAGGAACTGAAAAGGAAGGTAGAAAGAGAATATGCAGAAGAACAAACTGCTGATTTGGAATCTTTATTAACTATTACATTTTTTAAATTACCTCCACATTGAACACCTTGCAAATAATTCAGCAACCTCCAACATATGTTATGCAAATATTTACTGAAATTACTGTTTTCAGCAAAACATATCTGAAACATGGCAGGACATAATTTCTCATTTGGATAGTATTTTCCTTTTAAGGTTGCACTGGGAACTATAGGGGACCTTAATAAAAATGGAAATACAGAGATTTTGTGTCTAGTAATGTACAAATAGCAACATTTTACTTTTTTAAGGTCTCATGTAATGTTTAAGTTGTTGTATGGTATAATGGGTAGGGTGCTAAACATGGAGTCAGGAGCACTTGGGATTGATTTCTACATATTCTGTGTTTACTTCTATTTTGTCTTATTTTTAATATTTACCCACTTGGAGAAAATTCACAATGGAATCAATTGAGCCTGTGCCTTGGGAATAAATAATAATGTATATAAAAATACCTTGGGGATTAAGAGAGTAAATGGCGTGGTATGATGGATAAAGAATTCACCTTGAAGACAGGAAGCCTTCAAGTCTTGCCTCTTGCCCATGGGAAAGAAACTTGACCATTTGGTGCCCCAAGTAGCTCTCAAAGACTATGGTACCAATGAGCATCCTACCTGTCTTAATAGTAGAATGAAAACCCTCGCTGCTCTGGAACAAATGTCCTTTATCATTCTTTGTATATGATGCCCACATCCCTCATGCACCTCTCTATTAGCCTTTGCATTATACTCAGCTTCAACTCTTTGTGGAGAGCATAATGTTCCATGACTTGAACACATTGAATTTTGTGGAGGGCATTGTGATTTTTTAAAATGAGACTTTATTTCTCAGGGAAATTTGCCAGTGTTAAAGAGAATTTTGTATTTTCTCAGAGGCATTCTACAAATGTCCCCCCTGTGCTTTAAACTATAACTTCTCCATGCCTTCTCAATGTCATGCAGCTCTCATCTATGCCCTCTTATATACACTTGTGTATACATGTATACATGTGTGTTTATATGATGCTATGATCTTTACAAAAACATTTAAAAGACTCTTTGGCATAGTCCCTATATCATAGCATGACATTTGGCATGGAATGGATATGGAAAGAAGAGTTGCTGCCAAAAAAATTCTGAGAAAGATAATTAATTTTTTCATCCAGATGTTCAAACTACTGCTGTCATTGGCCACAAAACCTAAGCTTACTGTGGGATTAAGCATGTCTTTTAGGGTTAGCATTTTATCCCCTATTTTCATATTTCGAAACCTATTGATTTCTTAATGTCCCCTTTGCTTGACAGTCCATCCAAACTTCTGATCTCAGGAAGTCAGTCAATAATGGGTTTCAAAATAGGCACACTTCAATTTGCAAGATTATAAGATTTTTTTTTTCATGCAAAAGTTACCATAAGGGTAAGGAAATTAAAAGAAAAATCAACAACAACAGAAACTTCTACAGCTAGGAAATTTTATGATTAAAAGATATAATACCAAATAATCATACCCTAATATATACATAAGCTTTTAAAATCAGCTTTACAAATGCTTGAGAAGTGAAATGAAATCATTTCTATGCAAGCTAAATTAGAGTGTGCTGCAACTTTTCTTTTATTAGAAAAAAATACTAACATAATTTTCTCTGTTGTAGAGGCAGAAGACAATTTTGAATCCCAACTATGACACTTTCTATCTATGTGAGCTTGAGCATCTCATTTAAATTGTCTGAGACTGATAGTTGCACTACCTCCCTAGGTTGAAGTGAGAAAATAATTTTATGAACCTCAAGTTAATTAAGGTGAAATGTTGTCTTCTATATCATTATAATTTATTCTTTATGTTCTTTTTTGGTTTGCTTTTTTGGAGGGGGCAGGACAATTGGGTTACGTGACTTGCCCAAGGTCATACAGCCTTGTAAGTGTTAAGTATCTGAGACTGGATTTGAACTCGGGTCCTCCTGACTCCAGGGCCAGTGCTCTATTCACTGCCCCACCTAACCACCTCTATTCTTTATCTTATTGACCAAGTAAGAGAGTGTAGCTCGTTGTAGCTTATTTGTATGGCAAAAATCTCCATTAAAAATGAAATGATCCAGCATCTGCATCTTAAACAGAAGAAATTCCTGCTATCACATTATCAGATAGATCAAAATATTGTCACGCTTATGTTGTTGAATTCTGCCAGTAGTCCTTCACCAAGGATTTGACAGGTAGATGGTCAATCTAGTTGTTCATACAGACCTGGACATGGCTGTGTGTGTGTTGGGATGGGGTATGTAAGTACATATATTTGTATGTGTATGCATGTGTGGGCATGTGTTTTAACCAATTGGTTTATCTTACTTTTGCTAGAATTGTTTAGTTGATTTTCATTTGTGTCCAACTCTTTTGGACCCCATTTGAAGTTTTCTTGGCAAATATATTGAAGTGGCTTGCCATTCCCTTCTCCATCTAATTGTAAAGATGAGAAAACTGAGGCAAATGGGGTGAGGTGACTTGCCCCATGTCACAGAGTTAGCAGTGTCTGATGCCAGATTTGAGTTCATAAAGATGAATCTTCCTGACTCCAGACTCCAGGCCCTGTGCTCAATTCACAGCACCATTTAGTTGTCTTTTCAAGAATACTAAATGCATTTTTTCATTCCTTTGATTGGTGATACACCCTCCATGAATAATTTAAATTGTGTAAACCTCTATTCAGTTCCCAAACATGTACTTGGCTGCATAAAGTAATTTATTTTCTCTACATGACTTTGAATCTCATGAAGATGTCCTTTTGATCATCTTCAGAATCATGGAGGAGAGGGATAGAGGATATATTTTAAATGGACATGGAGAAGGCAAAGTAGAATTACCACCAAACCTTTGTTTGGCTGCATTTTATCCCTCCAGTAGAGAAATGAACAGGCTCAAATGTTCTTCCACCACACCTTGAAAACTCTCCTTCTGTTTTTTCACATCTTAGAATCCTAATTTCCTTGAAAACTCAACTCAGAAGACACCACCTATATGAAGAAACCTTCCATGATCCCCTCCCCTAGCTATTGGTTTCTCCCTCTAATCCAAATTGCATTAAATTTATTTTGTATCTACTCCTAGACATAGCAAGTGTTTCTTGGAATACTTTGTTAACAGCCTGAGGAAAGAGACAGTTTTCCATTTTGTCCCTGTATCCTCAGCCCTGAGCACACTGTCTGGCATATAATAGTCCTTCAGTAAGTGCTTGTTGATTGATCTCTCTACAGGGAATCATATTCTATAAGAATCAACATTCTTCAGGGTGTACCCAAGATGGCAGAATAAAAGCACAAACTTGCCTCAAGTTCCTACTCCAATCACTTCCAATATATGTAATAAAAAATGACTCTAAACAAACTTTAGAGCTACAGAATCCACAAAAATGACAGAGAGCCTACTGAAGGCAACTTGGCAGGCCAATGGAAAGGGCCTATTACAAGGAGATGGTAGCTGAATATAGCCCTGTGTGAGCCATGGTTCTGGCCCTATGGTGACCCTGAGCAGTGGTGGCCAGAGCAGATTTCAGGAGAGTTAATCACTAACAGCTGTGGTGGTTTCCAGACTTCTCAACCCATAAATGCCAAAGACAAATTAAATGGTCAGTGTGGAACTTTGTTGGAATGGGGGTGGAGGGGTGGGACAGAAGAGCCCCTGTCCCCAGGGTGGGAAATGGCAGAGGCATGGCATCTCTGCAGCCCCATACATGGCTGCCTCAGGAGTTCCTGGCCTGCACATCATAGGGGGACCAAGCAACCATTCAGAGGGTAATCACTCTTGCTTTGACCTGCTTAGATCTGGATCATAGTCTTGATTGGTGATCCTGGGTTGTGTGGCCAGTAAGCCTGAGCTTGTGGGTTGTAGAGAGGGCATCCTCCTACTAGCAGCTGTGAAAACCCCAGGAATTTGGGGACAAAGTTCTCTCCTTTCTGGAAGCAGAGTTCCACCATGGCAAAGAGCTAAAAAATCAAGTAATTGGCTGGCAATATGAGCAAGCAGAGGAAGCAGAAATACACCAGAGAATCCTTTTTTGGGGGACAAAAAAGATGAAAGCATGGAGAGGGAGAAAGACAGTGAAGTCAGAACTCCTGCATCAAAAGCCTCCAAGAAAAATATGAACTGCTTACAGGCCATGAAGGAGTTCAAGAACGATTTTGAAAATCAAGTAAGAGAATTGGAGGAAAAAATTGGGAAGAGAAATGAGAATGATGCAAGAAAATCATAAAAGCAAGTTAACAGCCTGCTAAAGGAGACACAGAAATACACTGAAGAAAATAACACCTTAAAAAATAGACTAGCTCAAATGGCAAAAGAGGCCCAAAAAGCTAGTGAGGAGAAGAATGCCCTAAAAACCCTAATTTGCCAGATGGAAAAAGAATTTCAAAAACTCACTGAAGAGAATAACTCCTTCAAAATTAGATTGGAGCAATTGGAAGCTAATGACTTTATGAGAAATTAAGATACTATAAAACAGATCCAAACAAATGAAAAAATAGAAGGCAATGTGACATATCTCATTGGAAAAACCACTGACCTAGAAAATAGATCCAGGAGAGATAATCTAAAAATTATTGGACTACCTGAAAGCCATGATATAAAAAAAAGCCTAGACACCATCTTTCAAGAAATCTTCAAGCAAAATTGCCCTGATATTCTGGAACCAGAAGGCAAAATAGAAATTGAAAGAATTCAGTGATTGTCTCTTGAAAAAGATCCCCATAACAAAACTCCTAGGAATATTATAGCCAAATTCCAGAGTTCCCAGGAAGAAAAAATTTGAGTATTGTAGAAACATAGTCAGGATAGCACAAGACTTAGCAGCTTCTACATTGAGGGATCTAAGGGTTTGGAATATGATATTCTGGAGATCAAAGGAGCTAGGACTAAAACCAAAAATCACCTACCCTGAAAAATGGATTATAATGCTTCAGGGGAAAATATGGTCATTCAACAAAATAGAGGATTTTCAATCATTCTTGATGAAAAAATCAGAGCTGAAGAGAAATATTGACTTTCAAGTACAAGAAGCAGGAGAAGGTTAACAGGGAAAAGAAATCATAAGGAACTTATTAAAGTTGAACTATTTACATTCCTACATGGAAAAACAATAATTGTAACTCATAAGACTTTTCTCAGTATGAGGATAGTTGAAGGGAAATGTATGTATATATATATATATATATATGCGTGTGTGTGTACATACATATATAGTTGTATATATATATATTTGTATACATATATATATTTGTATGTATAAGAGAGTGTGTGTATATAAATATATATATATATATGTGGGCATATGTATGTTCATGTACACATACACAGAGGGCACAGGATGAGTTGAATATGAAAGGATGATGTCTAAAAATAAAATTAAGTGGTCAGAGAGGAATTTATTGGAAGGAGAAAGGGAGAGATAGATTAGGGTAAATTATCTCATAAAAGCAGCAAGAGAAAACTGTTACAATGGAGGGGAAGAGCAGGAAGGGGAAAGGGAACGGGACAACCTTTTTCTCATTGAATTTGGCTGAAGGAGGAAATAACATACACACTCCATTGGGTATCTTGCCCTGCAGGAAAATAGGGGGGTAGGGGATAAGAGGGGGGATGATAGAAGGGAGGGAAAATTGGAGGAGAGGGTAGTTAGAAGTAAACAGTTTTGAAAAGGGAAGGTCAAAGGAGAAAAGAGAATAAGAGGCCAGTGGGATAGGATGGAGGGAATTATATAGTCAGTCTTTCACAATATAACTACTATGGAAATGATTTGGCTAAATACACATGTACTACCTGTATTGAATTGCTTATCTTCCCAGTGGGGGTGGGTGAGGAGGGAAGAAGGGAAAAAATCTGGAACTCAAAGTTTTAAAAACAAATGTTTAAAAAAATGTTTTTACATGCAACTGGGAAATAAGATATACAGGCACTGGGGTATAGAAATTCATCTTGCCCTGATAGAAAGTTGGGGGTGGAGATGGTGGAGGATATAAGAGAGAACAGATTGGGGGCAGGGGTATTCAGTAGGCTTGCTGTTTTGGAGTGGGGGTAGGGGAAACAGAGGGAGAAAAATTGTAACTCAAAATCTTGTGGAAATGAATTTTGAAACCTAAAAATAAATAAATAAAAATTTTTAAAAAGAATCAACATTCCTCAAGTAAATCTGAATCCATTCACTTATCTGTATACTACACTGATATAAGAATATCTAGGTGTTTCTCATCCAAATATTTTAAAATCCCCAGTTCAACTAACAATGTTAATTCTAATAAAAGTTCAGAATTGAGTGTAGATGCTTTGAAATTACCAGTTAAACATCAAATAATGTTCTCATAGACACACTGTGAAAGTACCACCATAATAGCCTTATAATAGTAAAACTTTAAGTCTTATATTTATTAAATGCTTTTTGATTAAAATGTATTTAGTTAAAATGAAAGCTACACTTGATTTATTTTTCCTTTATTGGTTTTATAGTAAGTGCCAAGGTATACGATGCAGACACAGAAGTCTTTTTCTATATACAATCTACTTTATAAATGACAGAAAAAAATACAGTTATTATAAAACGCAAAATGTTTCCCATGAGGAATGGTTTTTGTCATGCATATTCTTTTAAATACCACTGATATGAAAACAAGTATGTGCAAGTTTATTATTATATTTATATTATTCTCTTACAGAATGGTCCTGTGCTGGCCTTGAAGGCAGCTTGAGAGCAAAAAACTTTGAAGCAGGGGACAAAGCTGTTCATCGTGACTTATTTGGTTGATGTGGAATTAAGATAAATGCAAGTGATACTCCCTGGTGATTTCAGAAGTTCACTTTTCAGTAGAAAAAGAGAATAACTGTCTTGGTCGAAACAGTCCTGAAAATAATACCATCTGCACACCTCTTCACAATATTTTCAAGAAATTGCTCTTGCCCAAAATGTTCATCATATTGATGCTACTCTACCTCGAGGAGAAAGGTGAATTAAGAAAGCTCTCCATTGATAGCATAATGAGGTCATTAGGAAATAAACAATTAAGAGAGCATTTCCCCCAATGCTATTTCCAAGCTTGATAGAATTGACCTTTTCTTTTCTGTTGCTGTATCACTAAATATCAGAAGAAAAAATACTACTCTCAGAAGGCTACTCTTGTTTCCACTGAGATTTGTCGCACAGCTATTTCAATCACCGCTCAAATATTCCATTGGATGCTAGGCTCATACTGATGTGAACATTCCTTGCAATCATGTAGATCACATAGCTTACAACCTTTCTGTACCTCTTCATCCTGGATATTCATTGTTCACATCCTCTAATTGCCACAAAAGGTCCATATTACCCAACACATTGGGACCCATCTTTGCTTTCTTCTTGGATACAAAGACACAAGATACCCTTCAATTATCTTTTCTTCTTCCCATGTAACCAGTCTATTTTCATTTTCACCCATCCATTTCTTTAATGTTGGCATCACCTATGTTTTGTTGCCTCATTTATGTTCTCAAAGGATCTACCAGCATAGTACAAGCTCTAGCAAGCTCCTTCATGCTAGACAAGCTTCATGTATCAATCAGATTGAGTTAATTTCCAAAGAACAGCATGTGCACAAAAAAGTTCATAATCAGTATGACACTCAGTCATGAAATTTCTTGTCATAACACTCCATAAAATAAAACATCCCCAAGTTAAAAATAGTACAAAATAAAACATTAACCCTTTTTCTTGGTGTTGTTTAGGAGCATTTTCTGATACAAATCTGTGGCAACCATCCAGACAATTCTTGGGCTGAGGATGCTGTTTCATTAGTACTATAATGATTAAGAATAATCTATAAAGGCTGATTGTTGTTATTTTTCCCATCAGGTAGACTCATCTACCCCGATGCAACTAAATCATAATCAAACTTCATTATATTTGTGCATGTAATCAAAGAAATAGCATCATGCTAAGAATATCATCTTGATTAGAACATCTATAGTAATGAATTGGGAAGTTTTGTTACTCTCTCCCAAACACAGAATATTTAGGGAAGAAGATGTGTAAATAGTGGGAGGGGTTTTCATTTAAGTAAAATGGTCTCTTTTTTGCCGTTAAAGGGTTTGCATTAATTTCAGTGAGACTAAAACTCAAAGTGAGCCTCCAGGGCTTAGGAAGAGAGCCACTGCTTTTCCTTAGTTTGCTTATGAAAAATTTTCCTGAAACTTTGTATTTCTTTTTCTTTGTGGTTTCAATATCTCATAGTTGAGATATTGGGTTTAAGCATGTGCCCTGCCCTGCTCAGGTGTCTGGTATCCCAGGCAGCAGACTCCATAGGGCAAGGGGTCAGTTTCCCAGAACTGTCTGAACCTGTGATTAGAAGGCCCTCCAGAGGCAGATCCAGGGGTAGTTATGATGCAGCCTTTATTCTAAGACTAAACTTTATTATCATAAGTATCTACTTGTTACAGATGTAACAAGTTGGGAAGCAAGAGAAAAATTACATTAGTGGGGAATATTGGAGTCACCGTTTTAGGTGTCAGAAAAGGCACAGAAATAGGAGATGAGGATGAAAAAAAAAAGGTCTGGACCAGAAAGAATTTCAGTTTTCCTAGAGTTTAGCGTCTATGAAGGGGGAAACATGAGACAAGACTGGAAAGGTAGATTGTGGTGGGCTTTGCATGTCAGAATCTGGAGATTATTCTTTATTTGGTTGACAACAGGGAAACTTTGAAATCTTTAAGTAAATAAATGAACTGATTAGAGTTGTGAATTAGGGGGATCGATCACTCAGGCTGTTGTAAGGAGGAGATATTGAAGAGGGGACAGATTGGAGGAGGAAGTCTCATTTTGGGACTATTATAACTGTCTTTGCAAGATTAGATGAGAGACTGACATAGGATGGTTGAAGGAGAAAGGGAAAAAATAGGATTAAAATGAGAAGTAGAGACACGTTTGACAAGACTTGACAATTAGGCATAAATTAACTATGTGCATCAAAATGTATATAACAGTAGTACTATGTTATCCTGTTCTTTGAGAATCATGGAAATGTATCATGTACACAGTCAGACACACACACCAGTCAATGAATTCATTAGAAATTTCTATTTTCAGTTGAAATAATAAACTCAATGCACATTAACATTGTACCTGTTTGATAATATTCTAGTTCAATTCAAATAATTATGAATAAAATAAAAGTAAAATAATAAATATATAATATAAAAGTAATAAAACAAAATTATATAGGATATCCAAGGAACTTTTGCTTATATTACCTATGACACTAGATTACATTTGTTTATCACATAATGTGTTTCATACATGTTGTATACATTCAGCCTGCGCAACAATTCTGTGAGGTGGGATACAAATATTATAATTTGTATTTTGGACATTTAAAAAAAAAGCTGTGGCTCAGGAAAGGGAAGGTCTTATCCATAGTCATGGTGCAAATAAGTGGAAAATCTGGGATTCAAACTCAGGTCTTTTAATTGTAAGTTCAGTGATCTTCCCGTTGTATCACAGTCCTTAGTAACATCCTTGTGAGCACTTTTTATGAAGTATTATACCCTGGTTTAAACATCAAGAGTGGAGTAGTTATTGACTTTTTAAAGCTATTCAAAAAGAAATTATTTAAGAAGCAATTTTCTCTCATATTAGGAAAATTTTTATTTTTTTTTATTTTTTTATGAAAACACCTATTGGGTAAAGCGAGGGGTGGCTACAGTTGACAACTTTCAAAGAAAGTTTAATTTAGAATCTGGGTACCCAAAACAACAGGGCTGGCATTATCTTATTAGCCACTTTTTATGGCATATCAGCACTTTCTTGTTAATATTCACAATAGAGTTGTCTGTTGTAAAGCAACGCTACTGGTTCAGGGCTGCTTTCTGCTGACTTCTAAGTTCATTGAAGCTCATTAGAGCACCCCCTCCCCCCATATGCACCACTTCCCTGCATGAGCTGCTGGTGTGCCACTGCTCACACTGACATCCCCTTGTGATGGGTGAGGGAATGCTTGCTTTTTCTGCATGTTCTCCATACTCCAGTGCATAATAATTTAGATCAAATGATTCTGATACAAATTACCAGATAAGCAAACTTCTTTTTTTTTAGATTTTGTGAGGTTGTATTAAAACACACTGTCTTTTCAGACCCACTTGTTTTGTGTCCTGATGGGTAATGACTTACAGAGCTGTCTCTTGCCTGTTATCAGAACACATATTTGAGTAAAACATCTCTTACTCCTCTCTCATCTTACGTTCCCCCTTGTTAATTCAGAATGATATTACACATGATTAAAGTCCTTTGCATTTTAAAAAGTGCAAAGGTGTTTCAGGGTTGCTAAATTTCAGCTGAAAGTACAAAAGCTACTTATTGGTTTTTTTTTTTTTTTTTGGAGAGGAATACTATAAATTTTGCAATTTTCAAGTGTAACCGTAACAAAGTCAGAGTTTCTCAATTCCATAGGAGCATGCTTTGTAAAAGAAGCCACAGGTTTAGTGCCAGATTTTAAGAAAATCAAAATTCCATTTTTTTACCTATTTAATTCTTATGTAACTTCCAATGCACATAATGCTGTTACTTTACAGTAGTGATACTAGTTCATATTTACGTAGAGCCTTAATGTTTGAAAAGTGCTTTGTAGGTGTACTTTTATTTTACTCTTACAAGGATCTTGTGAGGTAGCTGCTATAATTATCTTCATTTTTAGATGAAGGAACTGAGGCCCAGATAGATTAAATGACTTGTGCTTTCACTCAGTGAATAAGTACCTGAAGAGAGACAGACAGATAGACTGAGAGAGACAGAAACTGTGGTTTCTTAGGATAAGTATCAGCTATGAATTTGATTCAGTTCAAAATAACAAATAACCAAATTTTTTATTTCACCTAAATAGAATTCCCGTGTACCATTTACTACTCTCTATACTCTCAGTTCCCCACTTTGTCTCCCATCTTCATTCCTTTGCACTGGATTTCCCTTTTGCTGGAAATTTCTCTCTCTCCTCACCTCCACCTCTGCTTTCCATACTTACTTTAAAGCAATTGAAGTCTCATCTTCTACAGGAGATGTTCCTCCATTTGCTCCCTCCATTTGCTAGTGCCTCATCCTTTGAGATTAACTTCTATCGAAATTGTATACATCTAATATATGCTTTGTCACTTTCATGTATTTCATCCCTATTAGAATGTGAGCTCCTTTAGGGCAAGGAGTGATTTTGTATTTTTTTTTTTTTTGCTTTTTGGAGGGCAATTGGGATTAAGTGACTTGCCCAAGGTCCCATGGCTAGTTTTTGTATTAAATGTCTGAGGCCGGATTTGAACTCAGGTCGTCCTGACTCCAGGGCTGGTGCTCTATTCACTGCACCACCTAACCACCCTGATTTTGTCTTTCTTTATATCCTAGAGCTTCATTTAATACTTGGCACAGATTCAGTACTTACATTAAGTACTTAAGTACTTTGATATATAGTAAGCACTTAAATAAGACAAACCACTGCCCTAATAACCAGCACTGTGCTCAGTCATCCTAGGGTCCAGGAAAGTGATCAGATTCTTTCTCTATCCCATGGCTGACAAACCCATGGTATTCATATTCTACTCATTAAAAATACTCCTTCATCTTAGATCTTCTTGGCAATCAAGGAAATAGTTCTCTCCTGAATATAAAACATACCTGGCTACCCTCTCAGGTGCAGATTGCTTATCTCTCATACTTCTCCCAAAGAAACTAGGACAGGAAAAAGTTATTCAGTTCCTGTCCTCCAGTTACTTCTACATCTTCTGTCTACAACCACTTCTCCTTTGAGGCTCAATTCATTCACTTACATCATCCCAATCTGTGCCTTATTTTTGTAATATGCTTATCTCTGTCATTTTTCTGTTCTCTTAAGGACATTGGTATCTGACTCTCAGTTTTCCCCTACAACCTCCCACTGTCTTCACACTTTGGTACTTTACATGCATTTTCGATCATGTCTGACTCTTTGTGACCCCATTTGGTCTTTTCTTGGCAAAGATATTGGAGTGTTTTGTCATTTCCTTCTCCACCTCATTTTTCAGAGCAGGGAACTGAGACCAAATGTTTAAGTGATTTGTCTGGGGTCACATAGCAAGTAAATGTCTGAGGCTGGATTTGAACTCATGAAAATTAGTCTTCCTGACTCCATGTCTAGCACAGAATGCACTGTGCTACCTAGCTGCACACTTAACATACATAGAGACAGAAATATAGATATTCTCTTGTCTCTTCAAAAACACAGTTTTAGGGACGGCCAGGTAGCACAGCGCAAAAGAACACTGGCTCCAGTGCTGGGATGACCTGGGGATCGAATCTGGGCTCTGACACTTAGCACCACACCCAGAAATAACTGGCCGTGTAACCTTGAGCAAGTTACATAACCCTGATTGCTTAATTAAAAAAAACATACAGTTTTTAAATTCATAAACCTAAATTCCCATGCCCATGGGGAAGCACCATGACACCTTGGAAAAGCATAGGCTCCCTTGTCAAAGGAACTGGGTTCAAATTTCATCTCTTTCTTTCATTATCTATGTGACCTTATTCAAATCAGTGAAATTCTCTGAGTTTTCATTTTGTCATCTGTGCAATGAGGAGGCTAGACTCAATGGCCACTGATCTCCCTCCAAAATTTCGAACTATGATCTTCATTCCTCTTTAGATGCCATGGGCTAATAATACCTTAGATTTTTCCACCATACATTACAATACTTCTTTACTATCCTGAAATTCCTGTTTCTGATCATCACCCTCTTCTTCCATTTCTCTTCTATTTCATTCTTCCTAATCCTATTTTCATCATTACCATGACTTTTAGTCTCTCCATCTTTCTTCTATTCCTCAGTCCATGACCCCAACTTTGACTTCACTTTCTTCTCTTCATTTTTCAGTCTTGACTTTACTTATATGTGTCCATGTTTTATTTTCCCAGTAGATTGTAATCTCCTTGAGAGCCGAGCTTTTCTCATTTAGTCTTTGTTTTTCCTAACACCTGCTAAACTGCTTGGCACCTAGCAGGCTCTTTATAAAAGCTTGTTGCTTCAAATTATATGGCATTTATAATTGACAAATAGTAATCAAACAAAACCAGCCTTTTTTTTAAACAAAAGTACCATAAAAGAATAGTTAACCCTTGTGGTTTTATCTCTTACAAATAGCTAAATAATAACAGGATCAATTAAGAAGCTTCATTAATCAGCTTAAGAGATAACGAGAAAGGAGGATATCAATGACTATTAAGGTAACCAGAGACACATTTTGATGGTGGGATCTCAGTTGTCAGTAGATGAGGAATATGATTTATAAAGAATATAAATCTGGGTCAAACATTTTTAATCTTAAAAATAATTTAATATGTTACTATAAGGTAACAATTATTTTATTGCAGCTACTTATCAGTAATGAATTTAGAATGTGTTGGGGGGGCTACGTGGCCCAGTGAATAGAGCACCGACCATGGAGACAGGAGGACCGGAGTTCAAATTCAGCCTCAGACACTCAACACAGAAACTAGCTGTGTGACCTTGGGCAAGTCACTTAGCCCCAATTGTCCTCCCCAAAAAAAAGCCAAAAAAAAAAAAGAAATTTAGAATGTGAAAATTGTAATCAGTAAACTTGAATTCAAATCTTACCTAGCTAAGTGACCCTGGGCAAGTGACTTAAACTCTCTGCCTCAGATTCCACATCTGTAAAATGAGGAGGATATTACCACTTACCTGACAGAAATGTTGCAGTGATCAAAGCAATTACACATGTAAATATATGTGTGTATGTGTATATACATACATATATAAACATGTGTAATCTCGTTATATATAACATACATAATATGTATCACATAATAAATATAACATATACAATTATATGTAATTATGTAATATAATTTCTATATACCATCTCATTATATATAATCTCACTGATCACCACAACACAATATTAAATATATATCATGTATATTATGCATACATAAATATATGTATAATATAATATACATGCACAAATACTCACAAATATATGTTCACATAGACTTTGCAGAACTTTTAGAAATGCTATATAAATTCTAGCTTTTAGCTCCTGTTTTTTCCACTACTATTTTGCTTCTTTCCTTCCTTCCTGAGATGGGGCAGGCTGGTCTACATCTATAGTAATGCTACAGCTTCATTTAGAAGCCCAGACCCTACCAACAGCTCTCCCAAAGATCTCCTGGTAGCCATGACATAAAGGTGCGTATCAGGAGATGTAGCCAATTTATCATCATAGTAAATACAAAAAATGTCACTGAGGCAGGGAATCCCCTATTGAAGAAAAAGGTTAGCCTAGTAGTATTCACTAAAATAAGTGGATAAACAATCACAAAACAGTTAGTTACTGGATGGCTCTCTTCAAAGGTTAAATGACAATTTTTCAAACAAACCCTAAGTGTTTTCTTGCTATAGGATAATAAAAAGCATTTAATTATGACTTTCAGTGAATAAGAAGAATAAACATTTGTATAGTGCTTACTGTGTGCCAGGAATTGTGCTGAGTGCTTTACAATTATTCTCATTTGATCCTTACAATAACCCCGGGAGATAGGTGCTATTATTATCCCCACTTTACAGGTGAGGAAACTGAGGGAATCAGAGGTTAAGTGACTTGCCCAGGTTCACATAGCTAATATGTTTCTGAACTCCTTGACTCCATGCCTGGTTTTCTTTCCACTGTGAGAGATTTTGTGCCCACAAAGTATGATAAAAGCCTTCTTTGTGTTTTACCTATAAGAAGGGGGAAATGGGAGATTTCAGGAGAAAGAGAATATATTTACTTCTACTCTTTCCCCTTTTGTTTCATAATTTCAAGTAAGTTCTCTCTCTTTATTTGTTAAATAACAAGTGAAATAAAATGCATACATATTGGCTATCAGACACTAAGCAAGTTACTTTAGTGGTCCACACAACTTTCTAAGTTAAAAAGTTTCAAAAAGTTTTCTACTTTGCATTGCTAGATGCATTTTTTTTTTTACCAAGAAGGTCCTTGCATTGATGAAATCATAGGTTCAGGGACAGATATGCCAAGAATTTTGAAAAAAACAAACAAAAAATCAAACCCCAAAAACAGCAAGCAAGAAAATAAAGAAAAAACTTTACTCCTTATTTAATTTTTCATTTGTATTTATTGAGTTTATAATATCAATCCAATGTAATAGAACTTGGGGGGGGGGATTTCCCCCAACACAATTAGATGATTAGGTATTGTGAGTTTATATATTTCTTGAAAATGAAATATGCCTTTTTTTTTGATATTTTATCTCTCTCTCTCTAATCTATCTTTCCATTTGGTTGATGAATTTCTAATGGGTTTAGACAATTAAAAGTATTTAGAATTATAGCACTCATAAATTATTCATTTCCATTGGTAGGTGTTAAAAGTTTGTCTGGAGTTAGTGTACAGGTGACTTTTGCATATTAATGAATTGCATACAAAATAGTGCTCTAATTTCTTTTGGAAAGGTAGCTTGTATTCATGAAATACAGTTCCTGTTAACAGCTAAATAAAGATAAACCACTGAAAATATTAGTTAAAATAATTATAGAAACACAATGAGAAAAAATAACCATAAGAAAACATTTAGAAGAAATTAATCAGAAAAAGAATTGCTGAAAAAAAAAACACCCATATTTGGAAATCTTCCAGCTCTGGTAATTGTATCTTAATGTGTTAAAATATTATATAGTTCTTCAAAGATGAATGCCTCCTTAGAGGTTAAATTGAATCAAACGTGCTGCACTATATTTTTCTTGATTTAAATGAAACAGATGTTGCAATTATCACAACATAAAGAAGATACTTCGTTTTAATTTCAGAGAAAAGCATTGGTAAATACTTTCAATGAAGTTTTTTTCTGCACTGCTTGTTTTCTGTGTACTCCAGAATATTTGTTTTTTTTTCCCCCTTCCATAAAAGACTCTCTAGGATGTTTAAAAACATATTTGAGTGATGCAAGAGGGAGACTTGTTTCTTTTCCATTCAAATATGTGCTTCACAAGGTACAACTCCATCCCTTTATCTTCTTTATGATTCAGTCATTTTTTATTGAAATTTTGTCAGTGTTTCTTTGTCCCAGCTCCTGCCAGCCATGCTCAAATAGCTGAGTTGAGGGGTTGAAAGAGATGTGACTGAACAGAATTTTAACTAGGGGTAGAAGAACATCAAATGGTTTATTTCATATTGTGAACAGGATTGCAGCAAACTACCTTATTCCATTCTTCCCTTTGAGCAGTTTATCCCCAAGCTTTAGAGGGACCTTCAGCCTCAGATTCCAGGCATATCAAAATTTAGGGAACAGAAGGTAGCTCAAGTTGTGCTGAATAATTGCAAGAAAAACAAAACATTGAATATAATGAGTAATTAAATGTCATTCCCTAAGAAGTTAAAAACCAGACCTGTGCTAAGTTGGCACTGGGTGCATGTGTCTGGCAATTCTGCAATAACATGCAACTCTGGGAAAATCTCAACATTATCCATTGTGCTCAGAGAGACTATGGAAGAAACTATTTTTAAAATAGCTAAACAAATGAACATTTAGGCTTTTGTTTTGCTAAATAAGAGGAATTTAGCCATGTAAATTCTTGGACTAAGTTCAGAAAATGTCAATTATCTGTTATCATAGGCCACAGAAAAGAGAAGCTCTCTTTGCTGCCCTATTATAAGATGCTCTGAGTGTCAGATGTTGAAGATACTGGAAGAGATGCAGGCCAAGTCTTTAAGGGGGCATGTAGGTACATCCATCCTCCTATTTTAAGAAACAGTGGGTACAAACTCAGGATGCTGTCCTTAGGTGAGAGAGAAGATTTGTGGGTGGAATGGGTGGAGACAGTGAGTAGAGAGTAAAACTGAATCCATGCAAGAGAAAAAGAAAAGAGACAGAGAAGGGGGCGACTAGGTGGCACAGTGAATAGAACACTGGCTCTGGAGTCAGGAAGACCTGAATTCAAACCAGCATCAGACATTTAACACAAAAACTATCCATGTGACCTTAGGCAAGTCACTTAACCCCAATTGCCCTGCCTTCCCCCTTCAAAAAAAGAAAGAAAGAAAGAAAGAAAGAAAAAGAGAGAGAGAAGTAATACTTTGAAATGTTATCACATATAAGAGCCTCAGGAGCTTTGGAAAGAAAGAAAAAAGGTATATGTTAAGGGTGTCAGGATGTGTTGAAGATTGTGGTGCAGTACTCCAAATTTATGACAACTAGGCACTTAGTCTTAGGATCTGTACTATGTTTTATCTTCCAGTGACTTCTACTAGTAACACTAGTACTCAACTTCTAATGAGAAGCTAGGCCAAATTCATTATCGTATGCTGGGTATAAATAAATACTTTACTGTATACTTTATTGCACATTGGAATGTCATTCTTTGTAGAGTCTGCATGGGATAAGGGAATTCCTGGAACACAAGAGAAATTAGAGCGCGAGATCGAGGGACCAGAATTACTACAAGTGAAGGTCCCTAAAATGGAGTGTATTTAAGTATTTGCTTTGTGGGGACTAAATGGAAGTTTATTCTCTCATTCCTCCCCATGGAGATTTGAGAAGGAAGGAAAAAAAATGTTGAGAACCTGCCATATGTCAAGGCATTATGCTAGACTTTATGAACATTTTCTAGTTTTCTCCTTACAACAACCCTAGGAGGTAGGTGTTATTATTATTTCCATTTCACAGTTGAGGACGCTGAGACAGATAGAGGTTAAGTGACTTGCCAAGGGTAATGCAGCTAGTTATATTTCCAAGACCAGATTTGAATTAGGGTCTTCCTGACTGCAGGCCTACTACTCTATGCACTCTGCTACCAAACTAGGTGAACAGCAGCAATGCTAGCTACCAAATCCCATCTCAGCTCCACTGTTCCTAGTAACACATGCACAATCTCACTACGTTCCCATTATAGTGATGAGGGATATGAAACACAGAGAGGGGGAATTGTTTTTGTCCAGTAACCCAGCTGGTTAGTTAATGGCAGATCTGGGACCACTTGAGACTAGAACCCAGGCTTCTGGACTTAATAGTGTTCTTTCCCTGCCAGCACACTGTCTTTCCCAGAATATTAACTGTCATTTCCAACTTCATGCAGGAACAGAAAACTCTTCGTTCACAGGCAAATGCTTCTTCAGGGGAATGTGCTAGTCTCTATATACAAGGGAGAAAAGTTCAAAAAAGGAAGCTCTGGTTGTGGAACACCAAACATAGACTACAAATTCAGCTCCCTTTAGTAAAGATGAAGTGCCATTGGCATCTGAATATATTGAAAATAGGACTTATATATATACTTGAGCCTGGGTCTAATCCTCCTCAGTATTCTAATTCTGGTGTTACCATATGTCTTTATTTTCTTTTAGTATTTCTATAACACACACA
>NW_027185712.1:24759720-24779511 GCF_028583685.1 Petaurus breviceps papuanus
TACCATTAAAATTAAAACACTAATTCTATACATACATATGTATAATTTATGTAGCCCTTCATAAGTTCATTATCACAACCCTCACTCTTACGGAAAAGTTGATACTCTGAATAAAGCTACATCTTCACCCTTCAGAGTTCTAGGGATTCCCCCCCACCCCAGAGCAGTGTAGGGTCATTTTTCTCTAAGATGTGCTTTCCCAAATACCAATAACCAGTGATTAGCACTGCCCCCTCCCATTTCATTTTACCAATTGAAATCAATTAGATTGTGCAAAAGGAGCTTTACTGAGAAGGCATTGCATGAATAAAAGCACTGATCATTACCCCACAGCCAGGGATGTCCTTTCCCCTATGTCTCACTGATTCCTTAGCAGAATATGCACAAACTTAAAGCAGTTTCAACAGAGCACTTTCCCCACAAAGTTACTTTCAAATGAGACACAGTCATGAGTCACTGCTGCTCTCTCTTGCCTTACTTGTATTCCCTTCTATGCTGAATCAAGTCAGTAGTTAGACATTATTTATCAGGCTCAGTTGTCCGTAAAATCTGCTATAAACTACAGCTCCCCAAATCCCTGGTGGCTCCTTCTCTTGACCCTTTTTTCTTTTTTTTTAGAGCTCACAAGGTTTCAGTCTATTCACCTAAGAGCAGGAAAAAATAAAAAGAACAGAGTCAAAAGCAAGGACAAAACTCATGGACCACATCACAGTGTCCCAAGATTGACAATAGGGCAGGGGAGGTGGAAATAAAGGCCTGAGGTTTCTATACACACCTTGAAACTAAAATATTCCTTGTATCCATACTCAAATGTAGTTAGGAAACCTATAGGGCCCATCACGTGGTTATTATCAGCTCCAGCTCAGTAGTCAATCAAAAGGTTCCTTTTCTTCACATAGTGACCACTTTAGGGGGGAAAAATCTGTGCATGATCTGGAATCCTAGGGAGGACTCTATCAGGCAGAGTCTCTTACCCCTGCACAAAAAGAAGGGGTTCCCATTGGCTAAACCAATGTTATACACTCAAAATATGTATGCATGTATGTACATATGAATATACATATACACATGTGCATGGACACACATATAAATATATAAAATGTATGCTGTGTATGTGTTCTTTCCTGTAGATTTTACATATTTATGTGTATATATATTTATATGTAAGATGTATACTCATCCTATTATTCAAAAGTTACTTTCTTCTTATTTTCAAGTGTCTTATTAAGAAATCATGAGAAGCAGTTAACATAGACAATTGAAAAATCAATCCCTTTAGAGCTTTGTCATAGGTAATCTTTACCCCTTTTATCTTTTAAGAAATTTGTGGCACAGGAATGCTTAGTGCTTTTTCAAAGATGCGGAATAAAGACTGGTAGTACCATGGGACCTAGGGCACTGGAGAGGACAGGACCCGGGCTCAGTTTGATCCAATCACCTAAGCTTCTGTTTTCAATACTTTGGAATGCCAATAGCACTTCATCAACTAGATGGAAATAAAGTTCAGTCTATTCTCAGTACTTTGTACACAGTGCTTCCTTTTATTGAACTTGATATTTTCTTTCTAAATTGGTTTCAGCTTTGTTTGATACTTCAGACATAACCTAATATGAAAACAATGAGACAAAAAGTCCAGGTTCTACACTCTTGGACATTCATATACTTTTTTTGCAACTTGATAACTTTGACTTTAATATTGATAAATTAAAAAAATCAGTAATTTACCCTATTTTGTTCAAACTTCATAAGCAAAAAATAAATTTTAAAAGTTCTGTTTTGTACTCAAGGAAATAAAGCACCCCACAACCTTATAAAAGTAACACATTTGGCTAAGTTATCTGAAAGACATGGAGGTGATTTTTTTGTTGTTATTAGTAAAGCCAGGGAAAATCTAGATTAAAAAGAAGGCATGCATTTATTTCTAGAATCTAGAGATACTTAATAAAATAAAAGAATGCATACCATCCTTTGACTTTCAAGGATTCCACATATGCCCAGATTGACTTTCCAATGGGCTGGGCCCCATTTAAGAATAAGTCTACTCTGGGCCCTTATATATTTATTCTAATAAATAGGGCAAATGGTGTAGAGAGGCAAAAAAAAGAGAGAGACTAAAATCACCAGGTCTGTTTGTCATAAAAAGGTCTAAAACAACTATATCTAAGACTCAGATTCCAGTTAACTGAGGAAGTTTGGGAAAAGGAGGCTACTTAGCAGAGTCTGGGAAAGGTGTGATCCTATAATAAATGTCACTTTAGTGGTAAAGATTGCTCTATGTGTGTGAACATACATGTGTGCATGTAGATGCTCACATAATTAGAAAAAATAAAGAATTTTGGCCCCTTTTTAGATTTTTAAGGTGGTGTTAACAGAGAATTTTATGCTTTAGGTTCTGTTAATTTTTCATCCTGATATTCTCCAAGGAAAGGACCCCTCCCCACCTTAGAAAATAGGAACTGTGTGAGGAAAGTCCAGGACTTTTGCATTTGTAGGGGGACATTGATAGTGCTTTGGGAGACAGTGGTTGGGGCTTAGGATACTTAACTTGGAAAAGTAAGGGAAGAAGCTATAGGGATGTGGATTTTTAAAAATCAATTCTTTTGAGGATGGTAAACTTGCCTTTTGCATTGTTGTTTACCTGTCTACCCTAAATGTTCCAATGACAATTTTGTAAAGAAAATGCTATATGCCTCCGTACTTTATTCTTCTTGGACTTGGGAAAGTCCAAGAGAAAGGACCTTCTATCTTCCATAATTATGTCTATCAATTCCTTGACTATATTACCTCAACTTAGTTTAAGGATTTAAAAGAGATTAGAAATCACACAGGAATAGGAAAAGCCACATGTCATCAAATGTACACTCATGAGGCAGCGTGAGACTGAGGGAGACCTGAGGGGACCCTAATGTGGGAAATGGGTGCTTCTGTTTGTTTGCTTTCTCCAGTCATTCTCTCTCTAGGTTGATTACACAGTTATCTCCTTTCTCCTCTCTGTGCTCCAGCCAGATTTGCCTTCTGTCATTGCCCTGTGTCTGACTCTCTAATTCTTACCTCTGTGTCTTTGAACAGATTCAAATCAAGTCCTCCAAAGCCATTCCTTCCCAGGTGTTCCTTTTGGAACCCCACACTCACTTCAAAGCTCAGCCAGTGTTATCTCAATGAGGTCTTTCCTGATTTCCTTGATTTTTAGTGTTTACTCAATAAACTTGAAATCACATTATATCTATTTTATATGTATCCATTATTTACTTATTTATGGACATGAACAGAGTACTTATCTAAGGTATGGACCAAGAGGAATACTGCATAGTGGATAGAGAGTTGACCTGAAAGCCAGGCAGACATGGGTTCAAATTCTGATTCTTAAAAATACTGGCTATGTGACTCTAGGTCACCTCTAATTGCTCTGGCAGCTCTCCAAGTCTATACATCACTGATAGAGGATGTTATTTTCACTCAGAAGTTCCCTATACCAATGGAATCTTATGTCCAGTCTCTTTCCCTTTGAAAATTTTATATCCCCCTAAAATAACTGTAAGCCTTTTCAGATCTCACATTTGTATTTCCAGCATTTAATGTAGTACCTGGTATATAATAAGCATTTAATAAATGTGTTGATTGGTTGGCATGTTCAAAGATCTGATGGTACATGAGACCACCCAGTTCACAAATTCTTACACATCCTGTATAATATGTGATTAAGACTTCTTAAATTGATTAAGTTATTTCACTTGTTTGAAGAACACAAGACAAATTTTCCTATAGGAGGTCATTTGTAATTGCTTTATTGAGTCATTATGAAAGAAGAGAGACAAATCTTTGCCATTAAAGCTCATTGAATCACCCCCTGCCTTTTTCTCTCCTGGTCCTTGTCAGCTCTGAGATAACCCTTGGTGGTCTCATTCGGTGGCAATGTAGGATAATGCTAGCAAATTAATGTTGTGCAGTAGAACTTTTCACAGGCTCCTCATCCATTATTGAATAATTTTTCATAATATAGAGCACTTCCTAAGTCAAACAAAGCAGAAGTATGGCCTAGTGAACTGCTGTGTTGAGTGCATTATGGTTTATTTTTCTGGTGAAAAAATAAACTATTACTTTGACTAATAACTCTGGTGGAATGTGGGTCAAGATTACCATTAAGTCTTCTCTGCCAAAAGAAATGGATATCACAATTCTCTTTAAAGCACACAAAAGACATCTTAGTTCATATGAAGAGATTTTCGGGCCTGGCATGTATCATGAATGAAAATCTTTCAAATATCCAAAGTGGAAGAGAATTATTTAAATTTCTTCTTTCTGGAAAATGTACGAACACCATGAGATTTGTTATCAAAATACTTCTTAATTTAGAAGAAAAAAGTTTATATTTATGCTTGGTCTTTTGTGTCATTTAATATTTTAAGCTAACTTGAGAGAAAAATGCTTGAAGATATAGATCATGGCATATTATCTTAAACTATTTGAAAGGGAAAATTTCCATTCCAAATGAAGTTTATGCTAAAGGTCATTACTTGGTAAAGCAGAATAAGATTCAACACCCCCCCACACACACACACACACACTACTACCTCCTTTACCACCATCTTTGCTTCCAGCTTTCTTTTCTTCTCCATATTTCCTTGGACCAAACATTATTGGACTAGACACATAAAAGGTACTATGAAAATACTTAATTGCTATAGGAAATATTATAGGTGATAGTCTTATTGGCATGGTCTTGTATGCCATAGTCTACTCTAGACTTTCCTCATGTGGGGATTTTTCATAAATATCACTTGTAATATTTCTTTGTACAGGGAACACTGAAGGTAGAGAGATTCTTTTTTCACTCTTTAGAACCTTGACCTCTACTTACACTGGATGTTACAGGCTGTGTTGGAAGCAACAGACAAATTTTTCTGCCCCAAGTTTAGGCCAGTTTTCTCTTTAAAAAAATATTACTATCATCCTCCAGACAGAAATAAAGGCTCAGATTATTGACATCTTTCCTCATCACCTGCATATAAATCAACCACAGGAAACTCTAGGTGCTCTCTGGTGCTTGGATGTTGCCCACAATGGGCAACTCAGAGGCAGGGGACCTTTGCTCGGTTGAATCAACTTGGAGTATCCTTGGTACATATGTTTAATGAACATTCTTCTGCCATGACTAAGTAAATGTCATTTTGTTAACAAAAGTGGGAAAGTGAGGGAACAAAAGGGGGAATGAGGGAAAGCTGAATAAATATTCATATAGTACCTACTACATGTCTGGCTCTGTGCTAAATGCTTTATGAAATGTTAACTCATTTGATGTGTTATTTGATTTGTCATTATTAATTTTGAAAGACCTATGAATACTCATTTTATTCCAATATGCCAGTCAGTGCTTGGCACATAGTAGGAACTTAATAAATGTTTATTGATATGAAATATAAACTATTAGAAAACTGACCTGAATTAGGGCCAGGGCAGAACATAGTTATTAAAAAAAAACCTGTTTTCCTGTTTTTTTTCTTGTTTTCCTATTCAATTTTCCTTTATTTGTCCATAGTGAAATTGCTTCAATATTCTTATAATTTTATTCATTAATTCTTTATCTTAAGCAATCAGTTTAGCAACTGAATAATTTTTGTATTTTGAAGATCAAATACCTCAATAAGTAATTTTCTGTCATCCTTTGAATACATCTTAATTTAGAATGTTTAGCTAAACAAGTACGAAATATTCTTTAGTCATTTAACAAATTTTATTATGGTACTTTATGCCTGTGTACTTTGGGGTTATAGTTTGGAATTTTAATGAAAAGATGTGAGATGCTTTAATAACTTTGCAAATGATAAAGATATATTATGAAATTTTATTTTGTGATACGATAAAAATTTGCCAAATTCTGCAAATATTTTACATATTTTCTGAAATCTTGGAGAAAAAAATAAAAAGTTTGTGGGAGAGATTGAAGTTATTTTTTCCTTCCACATTTTTTTTAATTACCTGTGTTGTCTTGGAAAATTCACTTAACCTTTCTTTGCCTCCATTCAGTCATATGATATGCAGCATTCCATGATTGGGCTAGATGGCCTCTAAGGTACTTTACAGTTTTAAATCTATAATTCCTTTTTCCCTGTAGCATTTTGTTTATATTGGAAGGAGAATAATGACATATTCTTCCAGTTTTGTTCTATGATAATAAGGGAGCATTATAGTCTCCAACGAATTTGAGCTAAGGATCAACAAAGGACAGTAAAGAAACTCATAGAGAGCTGGAGCAGGCAGCATCATAGTATCATTAAGAAAATATGAAGGAGTTATTTAAAGGACATCATGATGGGAGTAGAATGGATTATCACTTAAAAAAGATGACCTGGTTATATGGCAGAAATAAGGGATGACTGATAGGCAACCTTGGTGTTCATTGCTATCCTTTTTATCTGAAGTGAACTTGAAGAACATTTAATTCAATTCAATCAACATTTATTAAGCACTTATTAAATGCCTAGCACTGTGCTAAGTTCTGGGAATATAAAAAGGAGACAAAACAGCTTCAGTGGCAAACATTAGGGAAGATTTGGAAAAAAGCATGGATAGATTATTACATATGTATATATAATATATATATATACATATATATTATATATAACATAAATACATCAACATTTTAAGATTCACTACAGTTTTAGAGAATAAGGGTAAATCTAATCATGATTTGTCTTGAAATGATAATATTTTAAGACCATAATGGATTGTAATGATCATCTAGTGCTATTCCTTAATCTTAGGAGAAAACAGACCACGAGTGGTGAAAAGCCTTGACCAAAGTATGAAGCAAGAATATGGGTGACCTAGAGAAAAATCTCAGGTGTTTTCACTCCTGGTTTAGTGTTCTCACACTAACTATATTCTATACCCTTTCATTTCTTCCCTATTTTAAAGTAAATTAATGTTTTCTTTCTGAGTGTATAGGCCTCTGGTCTCAAATTACCCTGTCTTCCTTCTATCTATTTAGATAAGAATTAATGAATCTGATGGCTTTGGCCAACTACTACCCATGGATTATTTAAGGACTTCCTCATCTTTTCTTAATCTTTAAATATTTTTTCTACTCTTATGGTAACTAAGGGAGAGGGGGGTCAAGATCATTGGCTCTATGCCCTATGTGTCTTTTTGACAGGACATTGTGTTGATTTTCCAGATGCAGTCTTGAGGTAGTAAATGTGCCATGAACTTTCATGCTTGAACTTTTGTTCCTCATACTGAGAAATTGGGATTCCATTTCAGGGCTATCATCTTTCTTGCATAGACACAGTGTGGATGTTCCAGAAATTTTGGGCATCTGGGCCTGATCACAAAAGTGTCCTTATCCTTAAGAGGAAAATTTAAAAAAATAACTTCTCAAATATGACTTCTATAATTAGGTTGAAAAAATAAAGATTGATTTATAGAATAACATAAATCTCCTCTTCTTCCTCCTCCTCACCTTCATTAATAAGAAGGAATAGATAACATATACTTGTTTACAGGAAATATGTAGGTTCTGGAACAGATGTATAAAATGGCCAAGGATTTATTCAAGTGGATTTATACCTCATCTTTCTTTTACTAAACAGGTGCATAATATAGTTCATCTTTGTGGTATTTGCTTGTGATGAAATATTATTGTGCTATAAGTAATGAAGAAGAGAATGGTTTCAGAAAAATTTAGGGACATATTTGAACTGATGTAGTGAAGTGAGCAGAACCAGGAGAATATTGTACATGGCAACAATATTTAATGATGATCAACAGTGAAAGACAACTACTATGAGCAATGCAATCATCCAAGACAATTCCAAAGGACTCATGATGAAAAACGCTATCCCTCTCCAGAAAGAGATAACTGATAAATTTCTGAGTACAGAATGAAGCAGTTTTTCACTTTTTTTCAGAAAATATGACTAATATGTAAAAAATGTTTTGCATGTTTTCACATGTATAATAAGCATCATGTTGCTTGCCTTCTCAATGTGCAGAAGATGGGTAGAAAAGAGAATTTGGAACTCAATTTTTTAAATGTTAAGAATTGATCAATTAAAAACCCCACTATTGTTGTTTCTGAAAAGGGTGTGCTGATTACCTTGGTATTACACTCACTATCCATGTGATGCCTTCCAAAACGTTCTTCTGTAGCCACTACAATATGTGTTATTGTCCCCATAAGAATGGGGAAGTGTAATGGTAAGGGAATTTGAAGATCTTCCATGCCCCTTAATAAGTCTAAGTAAATTTGAGGACCTTCCCTTATTTGAAAATATTCTCTGCCCCCCTCCCAATAACTGAATGTGGTCATATGGAGCCTGTGGTGGGAGGAGTTTGCTGAAGGGTGGAGCAGAGCCCAACAGAAGAAGCTTGTTTAGGGTAGACTTGTTTTTCAGGAAGGTCCACATCTTGTTACTTTGTAAATAGGCAGTGGGTCACAAGGGTTTCGATGTTCTCTAACCCTGGAGAGGGCTATATATCTACATATACATATATCCACACATACATTGTAGACATACATGCAAACATACATGCATACATACATACATACATACATATGGCTCTGCAGTGAGGTTTTGTTTTGGGGCTCACTTATGGTAAGTGTTGTGTGATTTGGCCAGATGATACTCTAGGCAGCCATTGAGCCCCCTGGCTTTGAAAACCCAGATGTTGGTTCTTCTTTCTCTGGTAACTAACTGTATGTATGTTATGGTCAGAGAGCTAGAAGCCCTGTCTGTTTAATTGTGTGATTTTCTCTGTGTTTTTTGTTTGCTTGTAACTTTTTTTTTTGTATTCTCTGAAGTTCAGTGTGATGACTTTTTCCCCCTAAATGAGGTAAATGATATGTGTTTGATTAAAATAAGATTGTTAACCCTTTTTGAGTTGTTTTCCTTTAGAAAAGTACATCCAAGAACCTGTGCTAGCTGCCATCCTGGGCATGCTAGGGTGCTTGCTGCTACAGGAAGTCCTTAGGACAAAAGCTGTCTCATTTTTATATTTGTGTGCTCAGCACTTAGCACAGTGACTGCTGCATAGTAAATACTTAATAAATGTTTTTTTTTTCAGTCTTTCATTCATTTAGCATAAATAGACAAATACTATTTGCTTATCAAAAATTACTCACATATATACATGCATTTCATCTGAGAAATGTAGGTCTAGTGATAATACATGCTTTTCAACCTGTGTCCATACCTTTTGAGAATCCATGTGACTGAAATCGAGAAATGAAAAATGCTATCGGAGTAAAGTCCTGCAACTTATATACTATGGGGAAAAGATTCAGATGTAAAGCCATGTTGCAAAATTCTGGACAGTAGTTTTGAAGTCACCTTAATAGAGGTTAGCTTAGTGCCACCTCGGGGAGCTCAAAATGAGGTTCTTCACTGACCCCTTGACAACAAGTTCATTCTGGCAGGGTATGTTACTCCCTGAAGAAAAAGGAAACTATTTTATATAACTTTTGTTTCTATTTGTTCATTTCCCCTTCTGAGTAATGCAAAGGGAATATTGATAATTTGCCTACCTGGGATTTTTCTGAGAGTAACAAACAGGAAAAGATAGACATTTTTTTCCGTCCTAAACTCATTCTAAAAAAGTATCAATGAAACAAAAGAGAGCATTTATAAGTTCTGATCAATAATTCTGGACCAAGCATTTTCAACAAAGATAGGCAATTCACTGGCACTTCAAATTTGCCTGTGTAAACTCTACATAGGTCAGCCCAGAAGCAGGAGAGTTACAAATAGAAACAGGAAAACCTTGATCTATTTAGCATAGGTGGGACCATGAGCTTGTTAACAGAAGAGAGTAAATACTGCTGGCAATGCAAACTTCTAAAAGCCAGGCTTTCCATTTACAACACATTTGTTTAATTAAGTACCAAGTTCCCTGCTGCTGCATTTATCAACATCAGATGCAAGTGGCCAGAATCAATTATTTACTAAAAGATCCCTAAACAACTGCAGTAAATATTTACTGTCTCAAATTTCAAGTGTTACACAGAGTATAGCTGACTGGCTGGCCTGCCATGGTGAAATAATCTACTGTTATTAATCTAGGAATATTTGTTCAGGCAAACTGTGACCTGCCTTTCTTGAACCTAACCTGTATGCTGGCCTTGTCTTCCAGAAACAATGATTGACTTGGTGCTTTAGAGCCAACCTTCATAAATACTTTTACTTTAAAATGAACCCAGGAAATCCCAATACAAACAAAAACCTGGCAGGCCCCAAGATAGTAAGACCCTTATCTAAATGGGATAATAACCTCAGTGTTTAGTAACATCAGGATGCTGGAGTAAATGGATTTATAATAAAGCTGATTTTGACTTAGTGGAGACTAGACATAATGGCCTTTGCATAGAACTTGCATATATAGCTGAATTGCTTGTCACGTCATTTAAAAGAATAAGGATTGTATGCTTCCAATAAATTATGTTACAAGATAGACTTTCCATGGTATTTAATAGAGTGCATAATCTACATAACACTATTAACAGTGTTGTATGTAGCAGAAAGCAACAATAGATTAGAGTGAGTATTGAAGATAGGAGAAGGTCACTTAGTTAAATGATTCTATCTGTTTTTGAGCTTCCTTAATTTTCCACCTCCAACCCCCACAGTTCTCTTTGGTTTCTTGGATCCGAATAAAAAGGTTCACACACCTCTCTGTCTCTCTGTTTCTCTCTCTCTCCCACCCCTCTCCCCCTCTCTCTCCCCTCCTCTCTTCCCCTCTCTCTCCCCTCCTCTCTCCCCCTCTCTCTCTGTCTCTCTCTCTTTTGAGTGATGATCCTTTGTAAGATTTTTTTTTCTTCTTTGATTAAAAAAAAACAGGCATCCATGGCTTTGCTTTGTCATTATGAGGGGGACACCTTGGATTTTTTATGCCCCCTTTTTTTTGTCCATTTGATGAAAAGACTGACTGAATTTTACTAAATCATTCAATTAAGGATTATTTATGAAATGCCTTTGTCCAGGTGGATGAAATACATGTGTGGTTCTTGCTCTCCAGGAGCTCATAATATAGTTGGGAAGATTTTATATGTTTGTGTGTGTACACACACATCATATATATATATATATATACACACACACACATATGTAAACTATGTATTATGCACATAAGAGAATATATACACATTTATCTTATATATACATTTATATTATATCTTCATATAGATAGATGCAGATATAGAGATTTATCCAGTATGGGCTTCAGGTTTCAGTTTGTTTAGTTGTAAAATGAGGGATGTTGCACTATGCTAGAAGGTCTTTAAAATGCTTTTCCTTTTTAGACATTTGAGATAGCCTTGAAGGGTCAGGAGGATTTCAGCAAGTGGAGTAGAGCACAAGGTAGTAGTATTCTAATTAAGTGATTGATTGCAGGTGGAAGGAAAAATGTCAGCAAAGGGCACCTGTGAGAAACCACAGTGTTGTAGAGAAAGGATAATAATTTGTAGTGAGGCAATAGGATTTTCATTAACAAATTTAAAATGCAAGAATTAAAAGGATAAAGGCATTACCCAAACCTTTTAAGCTTTTTCAGTGACAGAACAAAGAAACAAAATTTCTTATCTTCGAATCTGCTGTGATTTCCAGTACATATTACCCTTCCCACCCCAGGTTTGGAGTATATAAGTGCCTTCTTTCTGGCCAAATCCTTATCACCACTAATGTGGGGGTGGGATAAAAATGAAGCATACTTGGTGTTTGGGTATCAGGGAGTAAGGGATTGACTTAGCTAAAGTATTTTACACTTATAAGCTAAAAGCCTGGGACATATAATAGCTAAAAGAATGGGAGACAATATAGGCAGAGAAAGAATAGAAAAGAAAAATTAGAATGATCTATACGACATATGTTGTCTTTTCCACTGCTAATATCCAGGATTCACTTGACCTCTTTTTATTGGAAAGAGGTTCAGGTGATGCAGTTACATTTAATTTGTAATTGTCCTATAGGCACCATATTATTCATATGCTACAGGTACCATAATTAAATATGTAAGGAGAGGAAAGATATGATTGTACCTCCCTTCAGCTCAATTGGTGTCATCATAGAATATAATCACAAAAGTTGACATTTTAATGCATTAACAAGGTCTAAAACCTGTGTTCCCATGAGGTTGGGGACACTTTTTAATTAAGTCAAGAAGGGAAACATATTTGATCAGTTGATCAAACAAATTAGCCACAATTCTAAGAACTTGAAAGAGCTAAGTTCTGAATGATTTTCAGCAGTAAAAGAGAGATTGTAAAGCAGATGACTGTGGTGGAGACTATTGTAAGTGAGAAGGAATTTCCCTATCCACTCCATCTCAACCATCTACTTTGAAGGATGGGTATGGGACCTGTAGAGATGCCTTAGGTACAGAGAGACATTACATACCATTGCAATACTGCTAGCCTGGACCCTGCATAAAACAGGGTTAATGGACGCAGGACGATAGTTTTGAGAAGGACTATGATCAGTCTAGGTCTATTCCTCATGTGGTTAGATTAATCTATTATATTACAGAAGAAACTGGAAAAGTAGTTACATATAAAGTCATGCAACAATACTGCTGTTTGACTATGTAAGATGTGCCTTATATGTTATTGGCTACATTTACTGATGCATGTGATAATTGCTGCATATATTTATATGATAGATATATTTATCTTTTAATTATACATAGTTTTGCTGTTTGTCTATTTGCATGTATTCTGCTCTTTATACATGTCTGTCATTGTATAGACTTCCTAATGTGATTGCATTCTTTTTATATATATTTACTTGTATGGATATGGATGTTCTATTATGACAGGGACTAAGAAGAGGGAATGGGCCTGTGACTTCTTTGACATAAAGAATTCCTGATAAGTAAACTCTGTTTATAACTATCTATAAATGCATGTTACCAACTTCTCTGCAACTCAATGTTGTAACATTTTCAGATAATATGTCCTAAATATAAGTTAGATATACAACTAGAGAGTTGGCTAAAACTTAAGACCGTGGACAAATACAACCAAAGACAACTTGATTGATTTGCTGAGAAGTGCAAATATTTAGCAAGAAAAGAAAAACAGAGAAGGAACAACAATTATAAAACTTAACTGTAAAAGAAACAACCATTCTCTGGGAGTTTCTTTCTGAAGTACAAATGCATTCTAGAATTGAGTAGAAATGGAACAATGTAATTGAATAAGAATGATAAACCACATGTCAAAGTGACTTTTAAAAAGTCAATTCTGTTAGTCTAGGACAGAAACTTGAAGAAGAACACAAATCTTGACAATACTTGTAGAAGATGCATGGAGTTTGAAAATGGGGAATTGTAAGAAGTCACTTGGAAACTGGAAAAGCACAAATGTGGGTGGTAATAACCACAACTACTAAAGGGCCTTTGACTGGGAGCAGAGCTGTTTGTCCATTCAGAAATGAAGCATTATGGGAAATAAATTGTCTTGCTGACTATCACTATACTATTTACCCACTATAGGCACTGATGTAGTGTCCTGTATCTCTTTACACCCCTTAAGCTCCTTCAAGATAGCTTGAAGCTTTTCCCCTTAAGTATTATGATGGGAGGTTTGTTAACCTTTCATTGTTTTAACTTATTACTTTGTCTTTATAGATGCTCTAACCATTGTTGATTGCTACTTAGTGTTGCATTTATTGATAACACAGTTGGGATGAAAAAAAAAATGAGGAGGCAAACAATCCCAAAGAAGAGATATAAATCTAAAACTGAGATGTTTTGCCAAAGGTGCTATCTCTGGTGAAGGCTCACAGAGAACAGAAAGATAAGAAAATTATAGATCCTTTGATACTACTTCCCAGAGGAGAGGAGTGTTCATTCTGAGAAATCCTACCTGGGTAGCAGTAAGTCCTTAGTAAGGTGAGGGGAAAATCGAAATTGTTAGAAAGCCCAAATTATGATATCATCCCTTTAGCACTGCAGTGAAAGAATCACAGAATCTCTGAGTAGTATAGCACTTCAGTGACCCACATCAGAAAAGAATCCTGTATTGTAGCATATTTAACAAATATTCATACAATCTTTGCTTAAAGATCTCCAATGAGGGAGGAGAACACTAACTCAGAAACAACCCATTCCATTTTTTGAATCATCTCCATTTAATTTGTATGAAAAAAAATCATCCAAAACTCTTGCTTTACTCATATGAGTCAGCAATTTGAATTGAGAAAGTCAGCATATAATGACTGATTTCAATATTTCTGTGATGAGCATTTCTCAGTGCAATCACATTATTTATTTTTTCTTAATAACCTTTTATTTTGACAATTCACTCCCTCCATAGTACTGTACAATTAAAAAAAATAGAAAAAAATTAATATCACCCTTTCTAAACACACAAGGCAAAGGAAACAAAGTGAAACAAAAGCTTCCTAAAAGTTCCTAATGGAGCAAATGGGACCGATAAGTTTATCATTTAACAGAAAAGAAGTGAATGTGCTTTAACTTCAGATATCTGCAACCAGAGTGGTAAATCTTTCTTTCTATAAATGATCAATGTTGGGCATAAATCTAGTAGCAGGAGCCTTGGATAAAAGGGTATTTAGAAACTTTTCTAGCAAAATTCTAAATTGTTTTCCAAAATAGATGTACCAGTTCACAACTCCCCCAATGCATTAATGAGCATTGGTGTACTTCTGTACCTGAAGTGCCTCCAACATTATTTTCATTTAATAAAAATAGCTAGCATTTATATATGACGTTAAAGTTCGCAAAGTGTTTATGTAATGTTAACTAATTTGATCCTTACAATAATAGCACTATTAATATCCCCATTTTGAAGATGAGGCACAGAGCAGTTCTATGACTTGCCTAGGGTTATATAGCTGGTAAGTGTTTGAGGTAGCATTTGAATTCAGGTCTTTTGACTCCTAAATCTTGTACTTTATCCACTACTTTACCTGCTTGCTCATGTTTGCCAATTTTCTGATTGTTCCTTCGGTTTTCCAAGCATATGATTAATATTTTTCCTATGTAATTATGCTAATTTAAAATATTTATTTTTTTCAGATCAATAATCATGCTTCATATTACCATGCCCAAAGAATTCCTCTATAACAGAAGGGGAATAGCTGAGCGTAATGACTTTATTATATTGGATCTTTTTTTTCCCTATCTTCCTATAGAATTGATCCATTTTCAGTCTACCAAAAGTTATAATATATGAATGAAAAATAACTTTATTTTTGCTTTTTGCTCTTTTGGAAACATTATATATCAGCCTGTTCTTAATGCCCTACCTCAACAGAGAAATGGGAAACCAGAGAATCACTTTACTTAATACTTTAGTCTGATCATGTGAATAGTTCTCCTGGTTCTATTCACTTTGCTCTGCACCAGTTTATAAAAATCTTCCAGAGTTTCTCTGAATTCTGTATATTTATTATTTTTTATGATGTTATAATATTCCATTTTATTTATACCACAATTTATACAGCTGTTCCCCAGTGACTGATTATTCACTTTGTTTACAGTTCTTTGTTGCTATTTGTTACCATGAGAAATACTAATACATACATACATACATATACATATGCACACACATATATCATTACTATCCTAAAAAGTACTAACACAAATCTATCTGTCTATCTATCTATCTGTCTATCTCTCTCTCTCCCTCTCTGTCTCTCTCTCTCTCTCTCTCTCTATCCATATGTTCTTTATCATCTTTTCTGTGTCTTAATATCCTTGGAGTATATGACTAATAATGGTATGCAGGGATTAAGGGGCATGTTTAATTTAATGACTTTTCTAGGATTATTCTAAACATTTTTCTTCAGTGGTTGAACTAATTCACAGCTCCACCAACAGTATATTCGTGTTCCAGTATACCTGTAATCCATATAACATTTGCCATCTCACCTTTTGTCAACTTGTCAATCTGATGGGTGTGAGCTATAACTTTAGAGTGTTTTAATTTGCCTATAACTTATTATTATTATTATTATTATTATTATTATTATTATTATTATTATTATTGATTTGGAGCATTCTTTCATGGGGTTGTTGATAAATTTTATTTTGTTCTTTTGAAGATTGCCTATTCATAAAATGTTCCTTTAAAGGAAAAGAAATATGTTGAATTATTGGGGAATATGTATATATTATATACTTCTTTGAAAGAAACATTAGAACAGAAGTAATATTTCAGGAGAAGTCATGAGCACCTGTACTTAACAGACAGAAATGGAATGTTAAAATTGAAAGGGATATTATTTTAGAGATTCAGGATTCCAGTGACTTAGAGAAATTAAAACTACATGGTTAGAGTTCAGGTTTCATAACTGATTCAAGGTTTTATCTTTGAAATTGAAATAATGTATTTTTTCCTAATTAAAAAAAAGGCTCTGAACTGTTTCTCTGTATTATTAGCTCAATATCAAAGTTTCAGAGGTTAAATTTGCTTTTGTGAAATGAAATTATTTATAATATTTTTGTTTCCCAGGTCTTTTAAAACCTAGATTTTTCTTGTAATAATCTTTTTATGATCAACATTAAAAATATCTGATAACTGATTTATATTTTCTTTTAAAGTAACCCAGAACTGAAACTTAAAGGGCATAGAAACCTTTAGTAAAAATGAATTTTTGACAAAGGCTATGTAATGTTTTGACAAAACCAAAACCCAGCTGGATTTATTCATCCTATGTTTAGATAAATTAAAACAATCTGCCTGTCATGTGTTTCTCTAACCTTTGTTCCTTTGCTGTTCTTACATATAAATTTGTTGCCACAAGTTACTACCCTCTGAGTCTGCCTAGGAAGTCAATCGGTAACATCCTCCAAAGATGTGAGTGAGACAAGAGGGATCTGGATCCCCTTTATTGGCTCTATGTTATAACCAAGGACCCTGTTTGTTCAATAGCTCACCAGGGTAGCTCCTGATGTGGTGTCCAAGTACTGCATTTGACCTCATGAAATCAGGAGTCAAAGCTTGTGTTGATGCTGATTAATTTAACCTGGCTTTAAATGTCAGTGAAACTGGTTTCAATTAATTCACCACCTGAAGGCCTTGTCTCATTTATAGGAGATGGAGAACTCCACAAGCAATCTCAGGCAACTCTGATTTACTTGCTTGGAGAATTTATTTATTTTCCTTATATTCTCTGTGAGAAGAACTTCTCCCCTGCTTGATGCTCTACAACATAGTATCCTAGAATATCACCTTACTGCAGCCAAGATGTCACTTTCTGGGTATGTAAACAAACCTTCATATGATAATTTGTAATGGACGAATCACTTCAGGGGAGTGAATAATAGATGAAAGTGGTCAAGGGGAATTCCAGGTTTCAGAGATAATGGGAATAAAAGGAGGACATTGAGTGAATTTGCAAAGCGTCAATTAGCAGACAGCCCTCTGTAAGGCAAGAAAATTGATTATTCCTATAACTTGGAGACTCAAGTAACTGCCAACCATCCTGGATTTTAGTGTAATGTTTGTGGTATGGTACAAGGTGGAATGGACCTGGAGAACCAGGCAGAAGGACTTCTTTCTCTGTGGTTGAGAGAAATTAAGTGGAGCTTTATCTGCGGGGGAGGATAAAGGGAAGGAAATTATTAATTTTTATTATAATTGTCCTCCTCCTCCTCTTCCTTCTAGGGAATAAGCATTTGATTACATAACTCCTATAACGTTCCAGGTACTATACTAAGTAATATTTTTATAAGTATCATCTCATGTGATCCACACAATAATTATTATAATTTCCATTAATTATTTATCTCCATAATTATTACCATCTCCATTTTACAGTTGAGGAAATTGAGGCAAACAGACTTGCTGAGGATCACACAATTGCTAAGTTTCTAAGGACAGATTTGAACTTAAGTTTTCCTGACTCTATGCCCGGCATTCCATCTGTTATACCACCAGCTGCCAATAATAATTAATAATAATAATATTTATTATGATGATGATTGGGTTTTGTTTTTGTCATTTCCATTATCCTCATCAGACATCTCAAATAACCAGAAAGAGAGAGTCATGGGGTGGGAAAGAAGTTGGGCTTGAATTACTAGCTGTGATGGGAATGGGAATTTGAAGATCTTCCCTGCCCCTTAATAAGCCTAAGTGAATTTGAGGTCCTTCCCTGATTTGAAAGTATACTCTGCCTCCTAATAGACTGAAGGTGGTCCCAAGGATCCTGTGGTGGGAGGATTCTGCTGAAGAGTGGAGCAGAGCCCCACAGGAGAAATTTGCTTAGGGGAGGCTTGTTTTTCAGGAAGGCACACATCTTGTTACTTTGTCAATAGATGGTGGGTCATGAGGCTTGTGATGTACCTCTGAGGTGAGGTTTTGCTTTGAGGCTTACTTTGGGAAGAGTTGTGTGGTTTAACCAGATGAGACTCTGAGCGGCCGTTGAGCCCCCGGTTTTGAAAACCAGAGATGTTGGTGCTTCTTTCTCTGGTAACTAAAACTGTATGGATATAATGGTCAGACAGCTGGAATCCCGGTCTGTTGAAATGTGTTACTTTTTCTGTCTGTATTTTTTATTCTGTTTATTTTCTCCAAAGTTCATGGTGCTAACTTTTTTTTTTCCTGAATGAGGTAAATGTTTCATTAAAGTAAGATTGTTAACCCTTTTTGAGTTGCTTTCCTTTAGAAAAGCAGATCAAAGAACCTGTGCTAGCTGCCATCCTGGGTATGCTAGGGTGCTTGCTGCTACACTAGAAGAGACAACTAGGGTTGAGAAAAGTATCTCAATTTCTTCATTATCTCAACTATTGCAAGTAGTGTGGGAACCTGTAATTGTCTATATGACTATAAGGTCAGAGAATCATGGACTTGGATATGAAGAGAGAGTGTCATTCAACAGAAAATTTACTGAATTTGAGTCAGACAACCTATAAATTGCAGGATTTATGCCTCCTTTCATGCTTCCTGGAATAGAGAATTGAAGGACCCGACATACTTGGCTCTTATCAGAGCTTATGTAAAAATCTGGCTCCAGGCAAAAGAATCTACTTAAGTTGAAGGGCCTTGAGTCTATGTTGCATGAGGATCAGTTGAAATTACCAGATATGTTAGTGTGGTGAAGAGAAGACTTGGGGATGGGGAATGATACATGTATTGAAAATTTTTTTTGGAGGGATGAGACTCATTTTGATTGACCCTAGTGGAAAGAATTAATGACAATGGGAGGAAGCAACAGAAGCAAAATTAGGCTTAACTTCAAGCCTCCAAGTTGACTTCACCTACTTCAGACCAATCTTCCTAACAATTATTGTTCCGTCATTTTCAGTCTTGTACTACTCTTTGTGACCTCATTTGGGGTTTGCTTTGCAAAGATACTGGAATAGTTTGACATATCCCTCTCTCTATTTTTTTATTTTTACATATGAGAAAAGTGAGTCAAACACACTTAAGTGACTTGCCTACAGTCAATGTCTGAGACCAGATTTGAACTTGTCTTCCTGACTCCAGGCCAAGCCTTTTATCCACTGTACCATCTTGTTGCCCTTCTAACAATTAGAGCTGTGTAAAAATGAAATGGGCTGTTTCAAGATATGAGTTGGACTTTCTTGGAGGAATCCATTAAAATAGAGACTAGATGACCACTTGTTTGATAAGTTTTAGTGGGTATTCCTTTCAGGAACAGGTTGAATTAGATAATCACTGTCACTTTTAACTCTCAAATTCTGTTGTTCTATGAAATGGATTTCAATCTTGGCTCTGTTACTTATCACCTGTGTGACCTTGAGCAAATCACTCTGCTTCTCTGTTACTTATCACCTGTGTGACCTTGAGCAAATCACTCTGCTTCTCTG
>NW_027185712.1:24779521-24815000 GCF_028583685.1 Petaurus breviceps papuanus
GTTACTTATCACCTGTGTGACCTTGAGCAAATCACTCTGCTTCTCTGGGCCTTAGTTTCCTTCTCTGTAAAATGAAGCACCAGGAGCAGATGAACTCTGTGGTATTTTCCAGCTCTCAAACTATAGTTGTATGGTATGATCTAGCAGCTAGATCTAGAATCTAGCCCAGTCGCCTCATGTACACCAAGGAATGAGGCCTAGGGAATTTAAGTGATTTGCCCAAGGTTGTACAATGGCAGAACCATGATTAGAGCAGAGGCCTATGACTCCAAGTTCAACATTCTTTCCATTGTACCACACAGTCCATAGCTTATTCAAATTTCACAATATAATAGCAGAAGTTTTGTAGAGTCAAGACAAATGATTTTAGAGTACACTTATCTTAGTGTCTTATGTCTATGAGATAAAGTAGAGAAGATATGCAAGTCACAGCCTCCAGTTATACCCCTTTCCCTCAGAATTCTGGTCTTCTGGTTGTGGCAGGGGAAGTGAGAACCAAATTAGGGAGGCTACCTCAGCAGCTAGCATTGCCTCACCTCCTCAGTGCTGACTCGCTTTTGACACTTTCCTCTCTTGTTGACACTTTGCTCTCCCCCCTTGCCATTCACACAATAATTTTAGTTCCTCTTGAAAATATCCATTCGCTTGTCATGTCCTTACAAACCATAACCATATTCCATCCTGGACCAGAGAGTACATTTCAGAACATTCTCAAGCCTCACATTAGAGCAACCTGGAAGCAGACGCCTTTTGACCACTGTAATAATTGACAGATGGGGAAGTTAACAGATACCCTAGATGTGGTTCTTTCTAAAAAAAAAAAAAACCCTCTTAAGGAGTGGCATCAGCTGGCTTCCTTAACTCTTCAAGAGAAAGATATTGGCCTTAAAAGATGGATCCAAATAAGGTTATAAAAGTTACCTACTTTCAAATAGTTTCATGGTAAGTTTCTTTGAGTAAGCGGACAGTAAGTTCAGAGCCAAACCAATAGACTGTTTTGAAGAGGATCAGAAAAAAAAAAAACAATAAACTTTGAAAAGAAAGGCTATTCCAAAGCCTTGTTTAAGGAACCAATGAGTTGTTAGTGAGTGGTTACATTATCCCTTCTGGGCTGATCTCATACCAAGGTTTAGTCATACAGGCTCCAAAAGAGTTGGTTAGACTGCCTGAGGTCCTGGCTTTCATTGCTTAGGGTAGGTTGCGAACAACAAAAAAATGCAATTTCTGAACTGATAAAACCAAGGTAGGAAAATTATAGTTAAAATACTTCCCCAAGAAGATCAAAAGCAAATACATGTTTATGATATAATATTTAGTATTTCTAATTTTATTTTGTTTTATTTTTTTTTCTGAAAGGACCATATTCATGTAGCTGGTCAGTTAGCATTTTAGAGGCATTATGCATGCTGCAGGCAACATCTCTTTGGAGACCATGGGATACAAATGTCGACAGAAATATTATCTTGGTAAATACTAAGTATGTAAGAGATGTCATTAAGGTTAGAAAAGCAAGACATTCACTGACCAATAACAATTATGGATTATCCATTACTGTAGCTCTGAAAGCATGTATCCTTTGCTGTCTTTTTCTCTGGACTACCAAGAGAATTAATTTAATTCAAGTTTTGTCTCATAATTTCAAGTCAGACCACCCTCTGGGCATCAATCCCAAACCAGCTTTATCACCAGCCACAAAACCCTGACAGTTTGAAGCTTGCATCTGAAAACAAACAGCAAGTGGAGCCCTTTTTTTTTCTTTTAAAGGCATTGACTTTCAAAACAGCTCTGTCTATTGCATACAATCTTGATAAGGGAACTTTCCAATGAAGAATTTGCTAGGTGGATGACTGATAGCAAAGCTGTCTTTCCTAAGGAAAATTATGGTCATCTCCAGTTTACATCAAATTGCTCTCATCTGAGACAAAAAAAGTGCAAGTAAATGGCAGAAGTTTACCCACTTATTAAAAAAAAAAAGAATATTGTGGCAGGGAAGTAATTTTGCACATGTGCTCCAAATAGGAGGCAAGGCCTTGAGATTACTTTTAGAATAATAATAATAAAAAGTAACCAACAACTGCTTGTTGAAATCAAAGATTGCTCCTTGTTATTATGTCTTAGTGATGTCATTCCCCTCCCCCTCTTTTTTATTGGTAGCTTATCTTGTTTTCACCATTAGGCTTCATTTCATAAGCTTCTCTAATGACCATTATTATTCACAAAATGAAATGATTCTCTAGTCAAATTGCCTAATTGGTTTACTCAGACAGTGGCCATTTTGAATAATGCTGTAGCTGTATGCTATTTAAATATTTTTTTTTTATTTTTTTGCTTCTGAAGAATTAGTGGTACCCTTTCACAATTGAGAGGTTTCCCTACATTTGTAGCAAATTTGCACACATACCAGTACTTGCTTTGGGGAGTTCTAGTTGACTGCCAGGGAGTTGAGTTAAACAATGACACGTCAAGTCATCAAAGTTTCTTCAATTGCTTGTAGCTTGCTTACTGAGACCACATGAAGACTCAGAGATATCAAATGAAGAGGAAAAAATTGGCCTTTGACTTACTTTATTGGTTCCCTGTTTTCCCCTGTACGGAAATTTTCATAAGAGGCTTGGCAAATGGCTTAAAAATAGCTGTGGTATTTGGCAGGATAGCATATGTACAAATTTGAACTGCTGTTTCCATTCCTTATTTCAACAGTGGAACCCCAATAAATACAGTGTTTCAATGAAAACCTGTTTGGTACAAGGACCAGTGTCATTGGAAACAGGTTGGGCATAGTAGAGACATTTGATTCATCCAGTGAAACCCATTAGCTCCTGGTGTTCTGAGCTCCATTTTTCAGAGTGAAAGCCCAGCCTTTCACAGAAGAGACTGCAAAGATGCATTTACACATAGTGAGCTACAAAAGTATTTGGTTTTTTACTGTTCTGGGCTCTTGGTGATTCAGAGGAAATTAAGTCCACACACATGTTTTTAATTGACTGCTTTTCCACATCACTCTTCTGCCTGAATAGAAACAACCTGTACATTATTAGGAAGTCACTGATCAATAACTTCCCCCACCCCCATTCCCCATTTACTGAATCACCTTTTAGATAATGACTGTGGACAGAGGTTTATTAAGAGACAGCTTTTTGTTTTCTTTGCTCTTAAGCTGATTCATGTTCCTCTTTTCCCAATGCAATAGTCATTCAAATCATACTGGGCAAATTCCTTGAAAACTAAAGATGTATTTATATGAGGATCATGAATTTCATATTAGGTAAAGAGCGTATGGTGAAGATGCTTTTATATAATGTTAGTATCCTTGGGGAAAAAAAAAGTCTGAAAAGACTGCTCAGAAAAAAAGAACAAAACTATAATTTTGGACACCTTATCCCTTCATGTTCATTCTCCCCCTTCCACATACTATAGCCAATAGATTGACAAACTTTGTCAATTCTACTTTCACAATTTGCTTATTTGACAAGTAATTATTAAGTTCCTTCTATACACAAGGCATTGTGTTTGCTTGTAGGGAGATAAAAACAACAGTTCCTGTGTTCACAGAGCTTATATTCTACAGGGAGAAATCACATGCACCTAGATAAGTAAATACAAAATCTTTGGAAAATAAATACAAGCAATATTTCAAGACATTTGGGGACACATTTGACCCCCTTTCTTCCCTCATCTCCTCTTTTCTGAATAATCCCTGCAGCATGGAAATTCTTCTTTCTGCTTTCATTCTCTTGATATTTCATACTATATTTCACATAGCTACTATATTGATATTCCTAAAAACCAGGTTTGCCATGTCACTCCCCCAGCTCATGAAACTTCAGTGACTTCCTGTTTTTCCTGTCATATGATTCAGACTCCTCTTTTTGGTTTCATAAGTCCTTCACTACTTCTAGATTATCTTTTTATTAAAGCATTATGTTTTTACATTGTACTGTGGAAAAGCAGAGGCTGTCCTATGTTCCTAGAATACTCTCTTTTTTCACCTCTACATGAAGGTAGCATTGCTTTTGCTCAAAGTTCAGTTAAATGCCATGTCCTACATGAGACCATTCTTAAATTCTTTCCAATTTTTAATGTTCTTTCTAGAAATTACTTTACTTCTACCTTGTTTTGTACATGTTGTACCTTTCCATTAGAATGGAGGTACCCTGAGGTTAGGGATTGCTTTATTTTTGTCTTTAAATCCCCACTACCTGATTCTTTCTTTCTTCTTTCTTTTTCTTTGCATGTAGTGGCCATTTTATAAATGCTCCTTGAATGAATCTTGGTTATCACAAGCTTTAGAAACTCGTCCAAAAAAAATGAGGTTAAAAATAAGTCTATTGAGGGGCAGATAGGTGGTGCAGTGAATAGAGCACTGGCCCTGGTGTCAGGAGGACTTGAGTTCAAATCCAACCTCAGGCACTTAACACAAAATTAGCCATGTGACCTTGGGCAAGTCACTGAACCCCAATTGTCCTCCAAAAAGAAAAAAAAAGAGAAAATGCACCATAACACTTTTTGGGGCTGGTAGGTGGTGCAGTGAATAGAGCACTGGCTCTGGAGTCAGGAGGATCTGAGTTCAAATCCGGCCTCAGATACTTAACAAAAAAACTAGCTGTGTGACCTTGGGCAAGTCACTGAACCCCAATTGCCCTGCAAAAAAAACAACAAGAAAAAAACAAAACAAAAAATAAGTCTATTGATTTGATTTTTAAAATGTTATGTAGCACTTTTTCAAAAAATATCCAGGGGCAGAAATATTTATAAGAATAATAATTTTTAAAAAATGTTGTTTTGTAAGAGTCTGTGAATTTGTAAAATAGGCAACTACTTTTTTCTACCAAAAGGCACTTTTCAATGGGAGGTTGTTGGAAGAGAATTGCATAAACTGCCTATCAATGTTTATAGTTATTTATGCTGCATGGAATCCCCTTCCTATATTAAAAACATCATATGGCGTTATTTTTTTCTCATTTCAGCAATATAGACGTATGCATGATCTAGTGCTACCTATCACTTATGAAATTTTGAATACAAGGAACAATCACTGCATTTTTAAGGAAGCAAACCACATATTCCTCCCGAGAACCTTGATCAACCCTAAATCTTTGAGATACCTGAACCTTTTGGAATTGTAACAATGTATTCTAATTTCTCTTAATAGTAGAACCTCTTCTTAGATGTGCTTCATGAAATATTTGAGTAAAAGGATGCACGCACTCCCCCATGTACATGTTGAGACTTCCTTCAGCATTCCATGCCTTCCCTGGAGATGACTGGAGATAGCCCAGGGTGTTTTAAAGTCAAAGTTCAGAATCATTGGCGCATGTTCTGGAGTCTGTGATATCAGAGAAGAGTAACAATCCCCGTGCCATCCTCAGCGTGTGAGACCCTCCTACAGAAATATAATAAAATGCCATTCATTTCTTGCTGAGAATGTCACTTAAAGAAAAAGAAATAAAAACAAACAAAAATAAGACGTCCATTTTTGGTCAGCACACCAAAAACAAACACATTAAGTGCGGTGGGGGTGATATTAGAGATAATTTCTACTGGATAGTCATTCGTAGTTTAACAAAGGCACCGCATGATGAGCCATTGAGACATCAGATCTCTCCACACTGTCAGCATCCATCAAGGGCCTGCAATCCCCTTGAAGAAAGGAATCCTGTGCTATTTCCCATTGTGCTGTACAAGAATTTGCCTGGGAGCCTTGCTTGACAGATTGGTTGCCTTTCCCACTATCATCCGTGCTTGTCTGAAATGGAAGGCTCCATGCCACCGAGATGGGCTACTCAGGATGCTGGGAAGAGATATACAAATAGAAGGGGAAACTTTGTTCTGTATCTTGCATGCTCTTAGAGAGCTACAATTATTGCCTACAAAGGTCAAACTGAGATACAGCCTGAAAAGTACAGGTAACAGGAAGCTATGTGGCTCAGAGAATAGAGCACTGGACTTGGAATCAGGAAGACCTGAATTCAAATCCTGCCTTAGATACTAGCTGTGTGACTTTGGGAAAGCCATGTAACTTCTTTCAGCACTGGTTTCCTATTCTTTAAAATGAAGATAATGAGAGCACCTGCTTCACAGAGTTATCATGAAAACCAGATAATATATATAAAGTGCTTTGTAAACCTTAAAGATCTATACAAATGCTAGCCATACGTGATGGTGATGATATGGCACTAATGTCAGGGATTTATCTTAACAGGCTGCATTGACCTCTGCTGACAGAATTGGGCATGAAATAAGATTCAACAATCAACCTGAAAAGAAGTTGGTGTGTGTGTGTGTGTGTGTGTGTGTGTGTGTGTGTGTGTGTGCGTGTGTGTGCGTGCGCACGTTTAGGAAGGATTCCTAGCTTCAAGCAGCCCCACCATTTTTAAAATTCTCTCTTGAAAGCTTCATCTTTCAGATTTCAGACTCAGGTCCACTTAATCACTTGAGATGATTGCATATTTCCCGGCATGCGAGTTAAACAAGTAAAGAATAAAAGAGGATTTGAGCAAACACGGTCCTGGCATATTATATTCTCTTTAAAAATATTATTACAAAAAGCACCTATTCTGATTAGTTGCTGAAGATGCAGCTTTTTAGCACTTGTGGGGAAGTGCTGTGCTCTGTGTGATGAGTTTAAGAAGCATCAATGCAGAGCTGCTAAAATGCATGTGAGTCTGGAATGCATATTTGCAACTGAGAATTATCATCTTAGTTAAGTCTGGGGGTAAAAAGAAAGTTATCATTACATGAAAGGGAGGTTTCTTTTGGCAAAGTACGAATCTTCAAAATGCTGAAATTACACAGTTCATTTCAACCAGATGCTGAATATTCTTTCTTTAGAAAGTTGGTCCTTATACTGTATGGGAATACAAACAGATGCTCCGTGGCACTTCATTATTGGATTGCTAGCACATTTATGTTGCATAAAGGGCATTGTCGAATAATGTTTGTAATGTTCTATGCCAAATGCAGTCTGAAATTGCCGCAGCATCAGAGAACAGATGGAACTTAAAGTAGTTTGTAAGCTCAACTCTCAGTTTCTTTTGATGAATGACCCCAAAGACGGCTTTACATAAACTTTCTGAGCTAACTTTCTTGGGTGTCTAAAATGTTGAGCCTTTACAAATAGGATTGATTCAAAGCATGGGAAACATTGAGGCTTTGTTCATATTATGAACCTTTAGAGCCCAAGAGATGATCATATTAGAAGATCATTAATAAAGCATTTTCATACTGGGAGAAACCACATTTACAACATGTACTCAAATTCACACTTCATTTTAAAAGGTGAAATCTTTGTTTCTCTTCTGCCCTAGGGAACAGCAAAGCTATAGCCAGGGCCATGGTGGGGCAAATGAGCTCATCCCATATGACCCAAGCTGCTGCACTTCTGACACTCAGAAAGGAGTCTTTTGAATTCTAACCAGCTGAACATCATAATAAATGGGATTGGAAAAAAGCAAAAGGAATGAGAAAAAATAATTTTAATTTTAAGTACTGCAATTCCCCTTCACATTGATATTAGAAAAAATGCTGAAATATATAATTGAAATTGTTGCACTATAAAGTATCACATATTTGTGTTTTTGGGTACACATATGTCTAATTGTATTATAGAAACACAGATTTGTAAAGAAGAGTTCGAAAAGCTACAATTTCAGAACTTTTTTTCAATTGCCCCTCCAAGATCCTATGATTTGCTTTCAAATTTACGTCATTATCATCTTATAAAATGAAATTCTTCAGAAACAAATCTAAAAACAAACAAAAACCAAATAAAACAAAATTCCAGATATATTTCTACAGTATAATTTTCATCCAACATTTACATAAATGACAAAATATGTTCCCGTTTAATCTACACAGAGCATCTGAAATATTTTAAAGCTAACACATCAGCTATTATTATAAGACTCTCCTTTTCATAGGATGATGGATTCAGAAGTGGGAGGTACTACCACAGAGTCAGTAAGTCAGTCACTGAGCATTTATTAAGCACTTACTATGGGCCAGGCACTGTGCTAAGTCCTAGGGACTGAAAGAAAAGCAAAATCCTATCCCTGTTCTCAAAGAGCTCACATTCCATCTATTGTAACTCTTTTATTTGACAGAGGAAGAATCTGAGGCAGATTTAAGTCACTTGCCAAGGGTCACTGGCTTGTGAAGCAAAATTTGAACCCAGGTCTTTTATCTGCATATCTAGTATTCTTTACATAGCTTGATATTCTTTCTTGAGCCACGCTGTCTTTGTGATAAAAATAATCCACAAAGATCTACTTTCCACTTATTCAATATAATTTAGTACACTTAAGAAACTCTTGTTGAGAGCCTATGTACAATGTACTGTTCTAACACAGATGTTGGGGATTCAAAGCCAAAAACATCCTCCCAAAGAGTCCCTTTCTTCAAAAAGCTTATTATATAATATGAGATATCGCCAGTGTCCAAAGAGTACCATGTGGCATTTGATCCCAAGGAAATGCTTGTGGAGAAAAAGGTTACCTTCAGCTTGAGGAATCAGGAAAACCTGGAGGAGGAAGAATCTCATCTTTTTCTTGTAGCCAGAAAAGCAATTGACAGCAAGGATATGGGCTGAGTTCATTATAAGTATGAAGAATGGCCTGCTCATGGAGGTGGGAGAGGACAGGATGAGCCTGAGAAACTGGAATGTAGTGTGAAAGGGAACAAATAAGAGCCAGATTGAAGAGTTCCTTTAAATACTTAGCTCAGGGGTTTGTGATTTATCCTAGAGACAAGAGGGAGCCAATGAAAGCTTTTGAGATGGGGAGTCATCTGATGAGATATGTGTAGTAGGATGATGAATTTGGTGGCTTTCTGGAATATGGTTCAGAGAGTGGGGATGGGAGGCAGAGAGACCAAGCAGGAAAATATCACCATGTTCACATGAGAGGTGATAGGGGCTAGAAATAGTTTTGCTTTTGATGCCAGCCCAGAGGCCATGATGCCAGAATGTCTACTGGTTTAACAGCATTACAAGGAATTTATTTTTTGCCCCAAGCTGAGCCATCAAAATGAGCTGCCACATGTTAAAAAGTTGAAAATATATGTTTCTTACTATGCTCCATCTGAAAATGTTTATTTGCTTCTAGCCACTCTTTGAAATCACCAGTATCTTAAAGGAAGGACAAAGAATGAAAGGCAGACCTCAACATTTCAGGGAAAGGGTAGGAAAAGGAGAAGCTGAATGTAATCCAGTTGAAGGGGTAACAGGTAAAAACTGTGAAGAGCAAAATATCACACTCTTTATCGACTTTCGAGTCAACTAGGGAGCTACCCTCAACCCAATCATCCTTATTCCTATAAGGCTGTGATTGACAGGCACAATCTGTCAATCTAGGAATATACTTGTGACCTCTACACCAGTCACACAGGGGCAATGCTAAGGGCAGAAAACCATTTCAGTTACTCAAATGAGAAAGAATTAAATGTTTTATACAAGAACCTCCCTTTGGAGGAACAGAACACAGAGGTTTCCCTGAAATAATGTGTTAATACATTACATTTGTCATACATAGTTCATCACTGGGGCATCCTAAGCCCCAGTTTGTTCCCCAAACATTTTCTAGCAATATAAAAACATGTGCTAGGGGACTGTAGTTATAAGGAAAACAGTAAAGCTCATTTAATGGTGAGACTGCATTTTATTTTCATTCCTAACATTCCCAACTATGCTTTTCTTCTCATTCTAAATATACTCATATGCAGACAGACTGCATGAAAGGGAACAGAGGGATGACCTTGGAACCTGGAAGAACCTGGTTGTGTGACCCTGAGCAAGTAGCTTAACCTCTCATTGCAACTCTCAAAGACTCTAAGTTGAAGAGAAGGTATAAACCCTCATTTGTAAAGGGAATTTCCTCACCTGGGGATTCACGTATATAGCAATAAATCATAGGTCTAGTCCCTATCCTTTCAATACTGCCTGTATTGTCATCCATAAGAGATTATAAACTCTTGAGAGCAGGTACTCTTTCATTTTCATATTGCTTTTACCTAAGATAGTACCTGGAAGACATTAGGCACTTAATACATGCTTGTTGAATCAACAAGAAAAATACAGAGTTAACACAAGTTTGGAGGCTGAGACTTACTTTCTTCCTTATTTCATCTGTTATGAAAAAAAGGAAGAAAGAAAAGAGTTAAGCTAGATTTAGATGTATCAAGAAAGGTCTCTAATGACCTATGTTTTCACTGTATGAAAAGTATCTCTGGAAATGCCCAAACCCTTTGGTTATAGGAACTGTATAATTTTCTTCATGAAGGATAAAGGGAAGAGAAAAGAGACAAATCCCTATTTGAGTGGAAGTAGGTCATTAGAGATTTCCATCATTCTTAATATTGCTTCTAAGAAAATTATAATTCTCCAAGGGACTGTGATTATTGAAATAAAAAAAAACAGGAATGCTTATCTTCACAAATGGACATAAGAATTTTGGGCAAAAATATTAAATAAAAAATGTCTTAGGTGAAAATATAACTGTTTTGTAATAAATAACCCAAGGGAAATTCTTGATTATACAACTGTAGCTCTGCTTTGTTTCTAGGTTCCATTGCAGCCTGTCAAAAAAGAGCTCATTGTAGGGCACAGTATCATGGTTGGTTTTTTTTTTCTAATATCTAAGAAAAAAATAAAAGAGAAGGTAAAGCACACACAGAGAATGGGTGTTGCCAGTTCTTTGCCCTAGATATATTATGGCACTTCAAAATATATTCAAAAGGAAATCTACAGAGCATCATTAAGAGTGAAAAGCAAAACTCGGGGAAACATTAAGACATTTTTAGAGTTTCTATGGGAATTTTACTTCATGAAATTACTTACATCTGTCTACCTGAGAATTCCCCTGGGGATTTTATCAACATTTCTTCCTCTCTTCCCCTTCAATTGAAATCAAGATCAATTCGCAAAGCCCTTCATTACTTGACACAAGGAACAAATGTGTTGACATGATTAGCAGTGTTTAGAACTGGTGTTTTCAGAAACAAGGAGACCTACAGACTGTAGCATTAGTCTGTCAAGCCATCAAACCCGACTCTGTTTCTTACCTTTTTGCTACAGAGACTCTTAAATTGAATAATTGTCATTTTCCAGCTCTCAGTGAGGCCAGAAATCACTAAAAATCTCATTTAAACTTTCTGTTCTAGTTCTCAAGCAAATTTACAGCAGAGGTCAGTACTTTTGCGAGATTTCTAGGGGGAATTCTTCATCATAACAGATGTATTTTTTCCATTGTAGATCTAACTATCTCCCATCAATTTTTCTCCTCATTTCACCCATCTTATTATGACCTTCATGGGATAAAAGAACTACAGTCCTCACTCCTTTCTCCGCAAACTGTGCCTCCCAGTATATTATGTAGTTAATATTGATTATAAATCACCGTCAACTCAGTGAGCACCACCCTTCCCCCACTGGATCTAGCTTCCCCTTCTATCTGAGTCATTCTAGTGCTTTTGCTAGGCTTTGGGAAAAAATGCACCTTTGGACATTTCTTCTTTTAAAAGGGACTCACTACTTTTAATTTTATTTATTTAGATTTACTTTTGAGATGGCTTAGCATATCATATGCACAAATATACACATAAACAATGAGAGCTCTTCCATGTTGATCAAAATAGATATAGAGTAATCTAGTTTGACTGGTGACTAAAAATATCACTTGCTGTGGGTGGATCCATTCAACTTAAAGATCAGTTGGATGGAGCAGTAAGTCATGGCTTGGAGTGTTATTGTTGTACAACCCGATTCATTTCTGTGTGTGTGTGTGTGTGTGTGTGATATGTATGTATATATGTGTATACATACATATAGATATATGTTAGCAAATGCATAGGGTTAGATTTTAAGAATGAATAATTCCAAATAAATGCCCACCAATACTGAAGAGTATATGGTGGCAAAATAAAATCATTAGAATTTTAAAGATGCTTCATCTCCCTTTCTGTAATAAGTTTTGCCAATGATTATTGAAGTATAACATTAATTCCAAAACCATACATGCATATATGTGTGTAAGTATATACATACACACATTTATTATGTGGTACATATTATACACACACATGCACACAATGCATACATATATATATATATTTCTTAATCATTGTCAATCTCAGCTGACTTATTTATAGAAATACTATTTTCAATGTATTAACTATTATTTCATAGACTCAAATTAGGAAGCTAAAGTCCAGAGAGATGAAGTGAATTGTCCAAGGTGATACAGCAGGGTGGAATTTGAACCCAAATTTTTTGTCTCTTAGACTCCATTAATGTTTCTAACACACTTTATCTCTTCTTCTTTTTCAAGCTGATATGTGTATGTGTGTGGGTGTGTGTGTATAAACACATAGAGTCTACTATTGCCATAATGATGCCATCCTACATCTATCATTCAATGAAATGGTGGGAATCAGAGAGCTAAGAATACTTTTTGCTGAAAACCCTGAAAAGACACTGGGGAAAGGCGTGTGAGTGAATAGAGTTCTAAGTTCAGATGGTGCCCTACATTTTGGCACCATGTCAACAAAGCAAGAAGGACATTAAACCTTCTGTGGAGCAGCAAAATTAGGGCAATCACAAACCTATGGTGTATCTTAACTATTCCTTAGCCAGTTCACAGCTTATTTATAGAAAAGTGTTAGGTTCAAAAAGATTATAACCCAAAGTGAGTAAAAAATCCAGTGTGTCAGTGAAGGGGATGAGGGGAGACCTTCACCTTCTACAATATTTACCCACTGGCCACCTGCTGAAAAGGAACACAGGCATCAGAGAGTTGGGATCTAGGATGGGATTCAAGAAGTATTCCCTAAAAGTAACCCTACCTCTCACTACAGTTTGATCTAACTCGAGTCTCCTTTACGGAACTTCTTTTTGATTTGATCAAAGGTGGGGGTGATTTGTCTATTACACTCTCCAGAAGGATCAATCCATCAGTTAATAAACATTTATTGAATGGAAAGAGGAAGGGGAAAATGCTTCAGTAAAAAGCATCTTCCAATATGGTACCATCAATGTTGCCATTTCACCTCCAATCTCTGCTTCTCTACTTCCCTCTTTCTAGTATCATCATCATCATCATCATCATCATCATCATCATCATCATCATCATCATCATCATCATCACAGCTGATCATCATTTATACAGTGCTTACTATGTGCCAGGCACTTTGCTAAGCACTTTATAATGATTAATTGGAATCATTTGGTCCTTTCAACGACTCTGGGAGGTAAGTGCTACAATTCCACTTTACAGATGAGGACACTGAGGCAAAGGTCGTGTGACTTGCCCAGGGTCACACAACTAGTAAGTGTCTGAGGATTGATTTAAAATCAAGTTTTCCTGACTCCAGGCCTGGCACTTTATCCATTGTACTAAATGGATATTTAGATGCTCCTATTCATCTAGAAAAATTCACCTAGAAATCTCTGTGAAAACTTAGCCCAGTATAGTTCCCATAGGTCACTGGTTGGTGGATACTCAATAGGATATCCATAGCAACAATGGGCTACACATAGAATTGATTAGTAAACATTCATTAAGTGCCCACAATCACTGACATTGAAAATTATCCTGTTTAAACCATCTCCTTGCTATTCATGTGACTCAGTTTATTCATTTGACCTCTTTAACCCTCAGGTTTAGTTATTTTCCCCCCTTCTTTAAGTCGAATGGACTATTTAATTAAATGCTTTCTAGAGGCCTTTATAGTTTTATGTCTCATTGTATTATGGCTCTATAGTCCAGAATAGTTAATTGGATATTTTCTTTACATGAGGCACAAGCATTTATTTGTCATGAATACATTTCTAAGTGGAAAAGTTTACTATTCAGATAAATATTTTCATTTTGGGGTAGTACTAACTTCTGAATCATATGGCATCTTTGCTAACCTGTATTATTAAAGGATATCATTAGAGAAGTGTGACTTTGCAACTATATTAGCTCTTTTTAGTTTGACTTTATATATAGTTTCCTATAGTGCTTGTATCTCTCAGTGTCTACTACAAAAATGGTCATACATAAACACTATATTCAAAGGAACATAGGAAGATAAGGTCTTAGATATCTAGGTCTCACAAGATATAACCTCTGACTTTTTTGGGAAACATTTACCATGTCTAACTCAAACATGTCTTTCCTCATTTCAAGCCCATTTTCCTCTGTCCAGCCCCAGCCTTCAGGTAAAACTAAGAATAGCTTGTCTAGCTTCTGAATATTATGTGTTTCTACATTTATATTAAGATTTAGACTTTCCTAGGAGCCATTTTTATTTTTTCTCCTTCTATTTTAGTAATAGGTGGAAAAAGAGAACACCTAAACATGATCCCTTTTTATACTTGAGCACTGTTATTTAATCTTTTCTTTTGCAGGAAAACAAGTAGCTTCTTGAATTTTTCTTATCATTCTCATTCTGTAAGAAGTTTTATGGTTCTCTTATTATGTACCCTAGATTTTTTTCTGACATATTTATATATCGCTGACCAGTGCCTATGTGAAAATTACATGGATGCAATTTGAAAACTCTCTGTGAAACCTTTAAGAAAATCAAATTTTAAAAGTGGCTTGGTACATTTTGAAGACATTTAAGAAAATTATAAATATTTAGATATGTTTGTATAAATACCTCCACTAAATTCTTGCTCCAGGGTCTCATCATGTCATAAAGGTGACCTTGGGTTCTTGAAAGTTATTCCAGCAGAGGACAAAATCTGACTATTTTTTTCAAACCAGAAAAATTTCTAATGATACACCTGAAGAGGTGGAATGTGAGACTCACAGCTGACTGTAAGATTTGTGTGTGTGTGTGTGTGTGAGTGTGTGTATGTGTGTGAGTTATGCCCCTCCAGCTATGAGACCAGAAGAACTTTCTTGAGATAGTCAGGTATATAGGTTTGTTAGAATGCCATCCTCTGGTGTTTCTGATGATGTGTAATAATAATAACTGACATTTATAGTACTTTAAGGACCAAAAAACACTTTATTTTTACTATCTTATTTAATCTGCAGAACAACCCATTGAGGAAAATACTGCTGGCATACTGTTGTAAAATAAGGATGATTTTACAGATGAGGAAACATGGACTCAAAGAGGTTAATTGACTTTTCCAAGGTCACATAGAGCAGCAGATTCAAGATGAGGACTTTACTAATTCCAAGTCCAATATATATATAAAATAAAACAATTTATGATCTTGTCATGATCACTGATCTCTACCATTTTGTTTTTGCTTGTTTCCCTTTTTTTTGGGAATGATATCTCATCTCCTGGCTTCTACGGTTCTAATATATTATTCTTTGGAAGACAATCAACTGCTTAGTCTTCAGAGCACTTGAAATTCTCATCATCAGAAAAAGACTAATCTTTTTTCACTCCAACTTATAACTTTCCTCTAATTTTTCTCTATGGCAATTCTACCCTAAAATTTCCTAAAATAGTTAATTGTCTATCGCATCACTTCAAATTCTCCATTGTCATTGTTATTGATTACTTAGTTCCACTTTTTATTGGAACATTTTGGTGGATTTTTGTAAGATGTCCCTTGAGTCTATTCACTTTTTAAATTATTATATGACATTTGCAGCATGGCAGGTATTTAGCTATGGGTAAACAAAAAAAAACAAATTCTAAATAATATCCACTCATTGCAAGCCATTGTAAAATTCACCCTGCTCTTCATGCTGATCGAGATTTTCACATTTTAAAAAAATCTACTTTTGAATATTTATACACCCTTCCAACAAATACCTATGGCTTTTATTATTGCCAATTATTATATCTGAATAACTTAATAGCAAAAACCTTTTCTTAGTCTCAACAACGCCATACCAACAGTTTATTCCTCCCCTAACCCTTACACTAATTTTCTATGATTAATCCATTCAACCCAAGCTACTCTGTCAATATGCTTTACCTATCAATCTGTTTTCCTTACTTTATTTGACTTGCCAATTTTCTTCTGTTATTCCCTCATTTTGAGTTCTCCTTAACTCCTTCTCTTTAGCTCTGTTCTCCCTTATCCTTATTAATACTATTCTTTTGTGTGTGTTGGAGTTGGAAGTTAGGCATAGAATCTGGGAATAGAGTCTAGACTTGAATTTTTTAAAACAAATTTTGCTCAATTTCTCTTAAATGTCCTTGCCATAAATTCAGTAATTGGTCTTTCTCATAGTCCAAACATTTTTAAATCACTCATTCAATACCTATGTAGTGCAAGTTCTTCCCTCTACTCCTATTTTTCTCACTCTTCTTTTACAGACATGGATTTATATTCTTCATATCAAAGGTCTTTGGTAAATATAGAAAAGCAAACTATTTGGGAAATTGGCTGAACACACACACATATATCATAGTATACTACTGTAAGAGAACACTGAAGTTTATTTTCCCTATGAAGGAGGTCAAGTGTAGAGTTTTAATGACTTACCCAGGTTTATACATCTAATTAGTTCCTGAAGTGGAATTTGGACAAAGAAGTAGCTAGATTGTTCAGTGGATAGAGTGCCCAGGCTGAGATCAGAAAGATTCCTTTTCTCTAGTTCAAATTTGGCCTCAGACACTTACTAAAAACTTGGGCAAATAACTTACCCCTGTTTGCTGCAGTTTCCTCATCTGTAAAATGAATTGGAAGAGGAAATGGTAAAACACTACAGCATCTTTGTCAAGAAAACCCCAACTGGTGTAACTAAGAGGGAGACACAAATGAAAAATAACTGAACAACCAAAACACAAATATATAAGAACAAAAATAATCAATTAACTAGATAGGTGGTCAAAGGAGATGAACAAAAGTTTTCAAAGGCAGAAAAATAAACTATTAACATTTTAAAAAACTCCCAATAAGTAATATTAAGAAAGAAGCAAATTAAATGACACTGAGGCTTTATCTCATACACTGTATACTGGCAAAGGCAACAAATTATGAGAATTATAACAATTACAGGGTATGTGATATGATAGGCCCACTAATCCACCATTTTTGGGACTAGAAATTATTTCAAATTTTTCTGGAAAGCAATGTTAAAATATGCAAATAAAGTCACTAAGCTATATTTATCCTTTGGCCCATAAATATCATTCCTAGCAATTTATCATTGGGAAAGTTCCATATATACAAATATCTACATATACATCTATACCTATATCTATATCTATTTCTATAAGGTTGCTATTTTTGTGCTAGGAAAAATCTGAAAAAAAAGCATTTCCACCAGTGAAGGGAAGATTGAATGAATGGTGGTTTATGAATATGATGGAATATTATTGAATAATAGACAATGATGAATATAAATAATTTAGGGAAAGTTGGAAAGACTTGTATCAACTGATATGTAGCAAGGTGAGTTGAAACAGAATGATTTATATAAGGAAACCAATAAAAAAGAAAAAAAAGAAGTGAAAAAAATTGAAATGCATCAGAATTATGATCAGCATAATGACCAAGCTCAAATTCAGTAGACTGGTGTCCCCTAGGTAGAAGTAGTGGGTTATATATGCATGATGGGGAATACTTGGTCACTCATGACAGAATTTTTTTAAATTTTCTTGTTTTTAATGGGGACAGTAGATGACTGGTAATTGATAGAGATGTAAAAGACAAAAAAATTAAACATTTATTAAAACAAAATGTTAGCAAATTAAGTATATGTTGATACATGCCTTGTGTAACAGCTAAATTCCAATAAAAAAGGAGTGGATTCAGTTTAAAAGTATTTGTTCCTAGTGAGCCCATAGGATCATGGCATACAACTGAAAGAGAACATTAAGGCCTTATTTTATCAATGAGGAAAGTCAAGTGTAAAGAAGTTAAGTGACTTACCCAGGTTTATATGTTTAATTAATTCCTGAGGTGGGATTTGCACAAAGGGGCTGACAGGTGGCTCATTGAATAAGAGTGCCCAACCTGAGGTCAGAAAGACTCATCTTTGTGGGTTGAAATCTGGGTTCAGACACTTATTAGATGTGTGATCCTGGGAAAGTCACTTGCCCTTGTATGCTGCTGCAGTTTCCCCATCTGTAGGATAAGCTGGAGAAAGAAATGCCAAAGCACACTACTACCCCATGAAGTGATCATTATTAGAATTTACTCTGCATATTTCCTTTGTGTTGATACCAATGATGACATTCTATATAATTATGATTCAAACAATATTAATTTGAATATATATATATATATAATCTTTTCATAGGACTCATTTATACTAATAAAGACCTATTATTGGTTATTGTTATTGTCATTATTTTTTCTTCTCATTGACAACATTCTCAGGTCTGTACTTTAAGATATCCTTTAGAAATTCCAATCGCTTGTGAACCATGTTGCTTTCCAAGAGTTTCTAGCCAGTTATATCTACCCAGATTTTTCATGAAACATTTGAAATTTTTTCTTATGACATCTAGGAACTCTTTCTTCAGTATTATAAACTTTAAGATGATGATAAAGTTGCCTGACTTATATACATCTTTAAATAAAATTGTTTGTCCAAATTGAGTCAATCAACATTTATGTATTAATTGCTTAGTAAGTGTTAGACAATATGGATTCAAAGAAAAAATAAACGAAATGGTCCCTTACATCAAGGACTTTATATTCTGAAGCACTTATTCCTTTCAATCTCTCCTCTGCTTTCTTAAAAATCAAATAATGAATTTAATCTTCTTGAACATAGAATTTCTTCTTGCATGTTTGTAACCCCAGTACCTAGCAAATTATTTAGCACATAATTCATAATTAATTGTCAAAATGGAATTGACTTGAATCAAATTATCAGAAAGGCAAGTTAAGAACTTATCATATGCTCTGTTTAAGTTTAAGTCCTTCAATGTATTTTGTGTTCCAGTTTTGTATGTTGTAATAGAAATCTATTATCCATTTATTCTGTCTTAATAGATGATTTGCATACTTCCACAACAATATCATTTTTGTTTATTTCTCTTTTAATCTTAATTTGGATAGCCTGTAAGTCTTGAAATCAGTTTTGCAAATTTTCACATCATTTTAATAAGAATGAATTTTATATTATTATGTGACTCAATAATTTCATAAAAGAAATCAAACATGAAGTTTTATGCCAAAGAAACTCAAATTTTATTTTCCACTTGGTGGGTCTTCAATTTATTTTGGATAAATAAATAGAACAGAATAGAATTCTCATATAGTTATCAGATCCAGAGCTAGAAAGAACCTCAGGGACCATTTAGTCCAAACTCCTCCTTTTGAAGATGAGGAAATTGGAGCTCATGGCAGTTAAATGACTTGTCTGATGCAAAAGACGTACTAAAATATCACATGTGAGATTTGAAGCCAGGATGTTTTTCTCTAGAATCAGCAATCTTTCTACTGTACCATGTTGTTACAATATATCCCATTATACTGTAAGTAAAGAGATCAAGGACCAAGAATACACTCAAGGAATTCAAATCTATGATGAATTCTCTTCCAATTTGCTGCAATAAAAATTTGAGTACTTTATATCTGATGTAATATCCTCAGACACACCTGAGAGAATGCAGAAGGCCTCAAAAGGTATTATCAAAGATAGAACTTTGCTGACCCTATGACACAGTCATCATTGCCTAGGTTATCAATATTTATGTGTACCTAGGATTTTAGGTAGTTAATAGAATAAGACAATGCACAAAAGATTCCTCTTGGAGACATACAATTTGGGTAGAGTGGTAAGGTAGTAACTCAAATAAAAGATAGAATTTATTTAAGTAAACAAATTTGTAGAGCTACATTACCCAAAAAGGAGTTACATGTCTCTTTTGCTCTCTTCAAACACTAGAATGTAAAGTTTCTGCAGGGTAGGGATTATTCTTTCTGTGTATCACTCATGCTTAACAGAGAGAGGAATACATAGTGAGAATTTAAATGCTTGTCAAGTAACTATCTCTCAAACAATTAGCTCTATGTAAGTAGTCATAACATAATTGGCTACAACATAAGGTGAAACTAAGCAACAGCAGGCCGGGGGTCTCCATACTTACTTATTTTTGCTTTTTGGAGGGCAATTGGGGTTAAATGACTTACCCAAAGTCACAAAGCTAGTAAGTGTGTCAAGTGTCTGAGGCTGGATTTGAACTCAGGTCCTCCTAAGTCCATGGCTGGTGCTCTATTCATTGCACCACCTACCCACACCTCCTTACTTATTATATCTAATTCTATAATGCCATTGGTCAGTTTTGGAGAAGAATATAGGAGAATGGCAAGAACTTCTGCTTTCCTGCTTTCTCAGCTCAATTGCTTTGTTTCTTTGATTATGATAATATGATAAGGACATTTTAATAATGTCCTTTAAATTAATAATAATAATTTCATAATGATAAGATTTTAATTTGGTACTTTGGTGGATATATCACTTCATGAATGTGTTCTCTCCTGCCATTGATGTGTATTACAACCCCTTTACAATTCATCATTGGGTGGGATTTTTATACATAATTTTCCATTTATAGTGAACAATCTAACATATAGGACAGTTTTCTTTCATCCTTTTACTTTTTTGGTGGTTCTTCTGAACCATGTTCCATTGTATAGTTCAACACTCAGGCTATCAGCTATCTCTCATTCTCGCAGCATGATTGACCCACATATATCAAGTTATGCATGCCCTCGATAATTTCTGTTTTGAAAAAAAATATTTATTTTTAGTTTTCAGCATTTGTTTCCACAATATGTTGAGTTACAATTTTCCTCCCCATCTTTCTCCTACCCCCACCCCAAAATAGCAAGCCTACTGAATACTTCTTCCCCCAGTCTGTTCTCTCTTATATTCTCCCCATCACTGGCTAACTTTCCAGTAGGGCAAGATGGAATACCATACCCCAGTGCCTGAACATCTTATTTCCCAGCTGCACATAAAAAAAAAAATTTTTTAAAAAGATTTGTTTTCAAAACTTTAAGTTCTAGATTTTTTCCCTTCTTCCCTCCCAACCTGCCCCCAACAGGAAGAAAAGCAATTCAATACAAGTTGTACATGTGTAGTTACCCAAGTCACTTCCATAGTAGTTATATTGTGGAAGACCAACTATACTTCCCTCCATTCTATCCCACTGCCCACCCTTTTTACTTTTGCCTTTGATCCTATCCCCCTTCAAAAATGTTTGCCTCTAACCACCTTCTCCCCCAATCTGACCTCCTGACCTCCCTTCTGTCATCCCCCCTCCTATCCCCTATCCCCCCTATTTTTCTGCAAGGCAAGATACCCAATTGAGTGTGTATGTTATTCCCTCCTAAAGCCAAATTCAATGAGAATATGGTTGTCCCACTCCCTTTGACCTTACTGTTCTTCCCCTTCATTGTAACAGTTTTCTCTTGCCTCTTTTATATGAGATAATTTACCCTAATCTATCTTTCCCTTTCTCCTTCTCCCAATAAATTCTTCTCTCACCTCTTCATTTTATTTTTTAGATATCATCCCTTCATATTCAACTCATCCTGTACCCTCTATGTATACATGAAGCTACACATGCCCACACTCACATATATATATGCATATATATATATACATATATATATTTATATGCACATACACCCACCTATACATGTATATGCATACATATTCCCTTCAACTATCCTCATATTGAGAAAAGTCTTATTATAGTTTTTCCATGGAGGAATATAAATAGTTCAACTTTAATAAGTTCCTTATGATTTCTTTTTCCTGTTTACCTTCTTATGCTTCTCTTGCTTCTTGTATTTGAAAGTCAAATTTTCTGTTCAACTCTGGTTTTTTCATCAAGAATGTTTGAAAATCCTCTATTTCATTGAATGACCACATTTTTTCCTGAAGCATTATACTCAGTTTTGCTGGGTACATGATTTTTGGTTTTAGTCCTAGTTCCTTTGACCTCCAGAATATCATATTCCAAGCCCCTTGATCCCTTAATGTAGAAACTGCTAGGTCTTGTGTTATCCTGATTGTGTAATCAAATTGTTTCTTCCTGACTGCTCACGGTATTTTCTTTTTGACCTTTGAACTCTGGAATTAGGCTAAAATATTCCTAGGTGTTTTCTTTTTGGGATCTTTTTCAAGAGGATATTGGTGAATTCTTTCAATTTCTGTTTTGGCCTCTGGTTCCAGAATATCAGGGAAATTTTGCTTGATAAATTTTTTTGAAAAATGGTGTTGAGGTTCTTTTTTTGATCATGGCTTTCAGGTAGTCCAATAATTTTTACATTATCTTTCCTGGATCCATTTTCTAGGTCAGTGGTTTTACAAATGAGATATTTCACATTGCCTTCTATTCTTTCATTTGTTTGCATCTGTTTTATAGTGTCTTGATTTCTCACAGAGTCATTAGCTTCCAATTGCTCCAATCTAATTTTAAAGGAGTTATCCTCTTCAGTAAGTTTTTGAGATTCCTTTTCTATCTGGAAAATTCAGCTTTTTAAGGCATTTTTCTCCTCACTGGCTTTTTGAGCCTCTTTTGCCATTTGAGTTAGTCTATTTTTCTAGTTGTTACTTTCTTCAGTATATTTTTGGGGTCTCCTTTAGCAGGCTGTTGACCAGCTTTTTCATGATTTTCTTGCCTCATTCTTATTTCTCTTCCCAATTTTTCCTCTACTTCTCTTACCTAATTTTCAAAATCCTTCTTGAACTCCTCCATGTCCTTTAACCAATTCATATTTTTCTTGGAGGCTTTTGATGCAGGAGTTCTGACTTCACTGTCTTCCTCCTGTTCCATGCCTTTAGTCTTTTTTTGCCCATAAAAGGATTCTCTGGTCTGTTTGTGCTTCCATTGCTTGCTCATACTGCCAGCCAATTACTTGACTTTTGAGCTCTTTGCCATGGTAGAACTCTGCTTCCAGAATGGAGAGAGATTTGTCCCAAATTTCTGGGGTTTTCACAGCTGCTGGAGCTATTGGGAGGGGGCCCTTTCTCTAGCCCCCACAAGCTCTGGATCACTGGCCACACACCCCAGGACCACCATCAAAGACTGCTATCCAGATCCCAGCAGGTTAAAGCAAAAGTGATTACCCTCTGAATGGTTGGTTGGTCCCCCTATACAATATGTAGGCCAGAGCTCCTGAGGCAGCCATGCCTCCACACCTAGACTGCTTCTTGCCCTGGGGGCATGGACGGGAGGGAACCCTTCTGTCCCTCTCTGTTGCAATAGAGATCCACATTGACCTTTTACTTTTTCTTTGGTGTTTGTGGGTTGAGGAGTCTGGAAACCACCACAGGTGCTGGTGATTCACTCTCCTGAAGTCTGCTCTGGCTGCAGCTGGTTGGGACACCCTGGGCTTGATAATTTCTTTTACATCATTTTCTATAGACATCATTGTTGACAATACCCTCTGGACTATTTTTATTTTTCCTTATTCTTTAAATTGCCCTTTGCATTACTTATAAGTTTGAATTTTTCTCATGATGTAGTGTTTCATATTTCATGGGCATATAATATCATTTGGAGATTTATGTTAAAGAGATGGGCATTTGTGGAAGCAAGACAGTTAGTATTACTCAATATGCAAATAAAAGCCTTGCTATTAATAGGGTTCCTTTTTTCACTTTGGACTAAACAAAAGCCATCTTTCATTACAGTGGGAGTATGTTACAAAAACAAAAGTTTAAATCTCTTGTCATGAGACTAAGGCTGTAATTATAGCTCAGCTATTTAGTGCTTTTGTCATAAAGGACAAGCCATTTAATGATTCCAAACTTTTTTTTCTTATCTATATCATAAGGAGAATAATCCTTGGACTACCCACCTGAGAAAATGTTTTACAGAATATAAGGCAAAGGTTCTTAACCTAGGGTCCATGATTTATTTAAAAAAAAAAACATTGTGATAGTTGGATTTTAATATAATTGGATTCCTTTGTACACTTATTAATAATTTTTAATGGTTTCACAAATGTTATTTTTGGGGTCTTCACAACAGTGCCAAAGGGGGTCCATGACACAAAAGGATAAGAACTTATGCCATGAGATGAACATATTTTTATTTATAATGTACTTGATTTCAATATTCAGATAATTTATCGAAAATAGCTCTATAATTATATCTGTCATAGAATTGTGATATTAATGTATGCATGAGAACCTAATTTGAAAGAAACCTTCAAAATTGCATTTTATTCTACTGGTTAATTTTTTAAAAAGAGTAAACAGTAGCCTCAGTAAAAGCTTAAGTTTTTCATACCTCTCAATCACTTGTGTGACTGTAAAGATATAAGTGGGGTATAGGAAATTATCTGTGAAGGCCTGTTAATTGCTTTTTTCATATTTTCATGAAGGATATCAATAGACTATCCACTTAATTTTTTTTATTAGTCTGTGGTTATATAGTTTTGAATTTGATGGGTAGTTTAGTAACTGCTGGTGTCTTGTCTGTCACATTAATTAGGGCAAAGTTGGGAAAAGATCTGCTATCTTTTCCATTCTTTTGGAGGCTTTGGCAATGCTGAAAATCTAATTTGAGTGCCTTTAAGGATGCACTCTCTCCAGCAGGTACTTCTATTTATTTGGTTAGGTCCAGCTTCTCTCTACTCCATATAAAGTTCTACTTTCTCTAGAGATAGGAGACTCCAAATATGGAGATTCCAGTGTTGCTGCTGCTGAAAATTGATGATTATAGTAATCTCAGCCAACTGTTCTATTTCATGTCTGTTTTCCTCCAGATTTCATATATAAATAAATGTTCTCAAGATTGTTTACTTCATTTCACATCAAGAATGCTATTGGCTAGTTCGGTTTTAGGTGATAATTTTCATTAGTTTCCTGAGAATATATTACTTGTAGTTTTCTGTTATCCTCTATAATATTTTGAAAATTAATTCTGATTTAAATTTTGTTGCCGTTGGCTACTCTGTCTTCTCATTTGACTAAGGGATTAAGTATTTGCTGGCTAGATCATCAGTCACTGCTTTGTATCAGTCAAAATTTCCTAACAAATTCTGAGTTTATGCCTTTGTATTTCTCCATTTCTAATTTTTCAGAGTTGGCAATTTATTTCGATTGCTTGAGTTGAAGGTCTTGTTGCCTAAAGAAGGTCCTTCTTCTCATATTTACCCTTTCTTATAAAATGTATTTATTTTGACCTATTGGCTCTTGACAGGCTATGATCTGACTTTACAGACATAAGTAGTTCTGAAATGACTGCTATTTCACTAACAAATCTTTCATGTCTGTAAAGGTGTAGTCAATTTAATCTTTTTTATGGTTGTTCCGCGATTTACTTGTCCAAGGACTTTCAATACTCTCCTTTAAAATATTCATACTTAACCATTGTGAATATCTAGAGAAGTTTAAAGGATGTGTGTGGGGGGATTTTTTCATCCCCCTTGATTTTGTACTGTATTTCACAAAATATTTTTTCACTGTTCTCAGTGTCATTTTTGCATTCAAGACATGGAATGTGTTGTTTTCATTATTGTTTTTTGGTCTTGCTTTTCACCCAGATTTTTTTATTTTCTTCATCTGAGGAACTCTTCTTGAGGCAATTCCCTTTTCTCATGCAGATTAACAACTTTTCTTGATCTTAAAGGTTTAGAGTTGTTTAGAGAGAGAGTTAAAGGCATAGAGAGATCTTGAATTCAGGTCTTTTTGAGTGTGAGGCTAGTTCTCTATTCATTATTCCACTTTGCCTCAAGTTATGAAATATTAAAGTTTATTCTTACTTTGAACAAGGGTTCTTAACATGGAGCCCATGAACTTATAAAATTATGTCTGTATTTCAAGATGATTTATTTCCTTGTAGTCATATGCTGCAATTATTGCATAATTGCAACAATAATAAAATTATATTTTGTGCATTTTGGAAAAGGGGTGTGTGGGCTTTACCATACTAGTAAAAGGCTGAGAATTCTGGTTTAAAGAATATTTTCAAGAAACTAATAGAATAACAGAATTTTAGAGTACACCTCAGAATTTATCTAGTGTAACCTATTTCCTAACAGGACTATGACCTACAACATTAATAACATGTAGTCATCTAGTTTCCACCTAAACGTTGCTAGTGATGGGGCCCCACTATTCCTTCAAGCCATCAAATCCATTTCAACAGTTCAGCATACATTTATTAAGGACCTACTATGTTCTTATGCACCTATGTTAGGTGCTAGGGTTTGACAAAAATGAAACAGTCCCTGCCCTCACCTTTGTATAGCTCCAAATGTTAAAAAGGATTTTCTCCGTCCCATATTGACTTAATCTTTTTACAACTTCTACCCACTGCTTTTAGTTCTAGGAATAAGCAGAAAAAGTCTAATTACCAGACCACATGAAAAATTACCTTAAGTCTTTTGTTTTTCTAGTGTAAATAGCCATAGGTCTTTCAACCTATTCTTCAGTCTTGGGAAAACTTTGCCATCACAACCACTACCACCACAACTCTTACCCTGAATTTAGTGGAGCTCATTAATATCCTCCTTAAAATATAGTACCTGATGGCCTAGTGATACCAGATCTAAATCTGCATTATAAAGCAGAAATCATCAAAACTACTTGGTACTGCCTAAGAAATAGAGCTGTGAATCAATGGAATAGGTTAAATACAAAGACACAATAGTCGATGACTATAGTAATCTATTTATTACCTGATAAACCCAAAGACCCCAGACTCTGGGATTTCGTTCACTATTTGACAAAAACTGCCAGGAAATCTAGAAAAGAGTATGGCAGAAACTATGCATAGATCAACATCTTACACATTATACTAAGAAAAAGTCAAAATGGGTAAATGATTTAGACATAAAGGATAAAACTATAAACATATTAGGAGAGCAAGGAATAATTTACCTGTCAGATCTATGAAGGGAAAATTTTATGACCAAACAAGAGATAGAGAACATTATGAAATTTAAAATGGATCATTTTAATCACATTAAATTTAAAAGGTTTTGCACAAAGACAATGCAACCAAGATTGGAAAAGGGAAGCAGAAATCTGGGAAACAAGTTATACAGCCAGTATAGCTAGTAAAGTCCCCATTTCTAAAATATAGAGAGAATGGAGTCAAATTTATAAGAATTCAAGTCCTTCACCAATTGATAACTGGCCAAATGAACAGGCAGTTTTCAGAGGAAAAAATGAAAGCTATCTATAGTCATATGAAAAAAATGCCCTAAATCACTATTAATTAGAGAAATGCAAATTAAAACAACTCTGAGGTAGCACATCACACTTATCAGACTGAACAACATGACAAAACAGGAAATGATAAGTGTTAGAGAAGATGTGGGAAAATAGGAACATTAATGCATTGTTAGTAGAGTTGTGAATTCAACCATTCTGGAGAGCAATTTGGAACTATGCCCAAAGGGTGATAACACTATACATACCCTTTGATCCAGCAATACCACTACTAGGTCTGTATCAGAAAGAGATCATTAAAAGGGGAAAAGGACCCACATGTACAAAAATATTTATAGCTCTCCTTTGTGGGGACAGAGAATTGGAAATTGAGGGGATGCCAATCAATTGGGGAATGGTTGAACAAGTTGTGGTATACACATGTGATGGGATACTATTGTTCCATAAGAAATGATGAGCAAGCAGATTTCAGAAAAACCTGGAAAGACTTCCATGAACTGATGCTGAGTGAAGTGAAAGAACCAGGAGAACACTGTACACAGTAACAGCAACATTGTGCAATGACTGACTGCATCTAAAACAATTCCAAAAGACTCATAATGGAAAAAAGAACTATGGAGTCTGAATGCAGATCAAAGCAAACTATTCCATCTCCTGTGTGTGTGTGTTTGTGTGTGTGTGTGTGTGTGTTTTCTTTCTTGCAATTTTCCCCTTTTGCTCTCATTCTTCTTTCATATTGTGACTACTGCAGAAATAGGTTTAATAGGATTGTACATGTATAGCCTGTGTCAGATTGCATACTATCTTAGTGGAGGGCGGGGGGAAGGAGTGAGGGGGGAAATTTAGAACTCAAAATCTTATAAAAGTGAATGTTGAAAACAAAAAATAAATAAAAAATGAATGAATGAATAAAGAAATATATATATATATATATTTTAAAGAAAGTTCCCCAGTGGGGGAAAAATAATAAAAATATGGTACCCAAGACTAACCACAATAGTGCGATGTGGTCTGCCCAGTATAGAATACAGTAATATTATTACTATCTTCATTATGAATACCATATCATTCTTCATGTACCCTAAGATCCAATTAGGTTTTTTGACTGCCAGATCACAATTTTGACTCATGTTGAGTTTTCAGTCTATTGAACCTTTAAGATATATTTTAGTTGAGCTGCTGTATAGGCAAATCCAGGTGTCAGAATTTTTTTCCTTTCTTGCCTTCCTGCCTGTCTTCCTTCTTCTTTCTCTCTCTTTACCACCCTACCTCTCTTTTCCATCTTCCCTCTCTCTTCTTTTCCTCTTTCCCTCCCCTCCCTATCCCTCTTTTCTCTTTCTCCTCTTCTCTCCCTCTTCTCTTCAAGTTCCTTCCTTCCTTCCTCCCTTTCTCTCCCTCCTTCCTTCCTTTCTTCCTCCCTCTCTCTCCCTCCTTTGTTCCCTCCTTCCCTCCTTTCCTCTTTCCCTCCCTCCCTCCCTCCTTCCTTCCTTCCTTCCTTCCTTCCTTCCTTCCTTCCTTCCTTCCTTCCTTCCTTCCTTCCATCTTTCCCTTTCTTCCCTTATTTCTTTCTTTCCTTTTGCCCAGAACTGTGGAATTGCAAATGGTAAAGCTTTTCTAAACATATACACAACTGATTCACAATAATCTCCCAAACAACTATATGCAACCGTTCCTGGTTCACAGAAGAAAGAGAAGGAGAAATGAGTTTCCTAAATGAGTGCAACTGACTTATACCATCATGTTTTCCATTTATACTAATTTGGTTAATAGCATCTCTGATCCCTATCTCATAAGGCTGTCATGCGGCTCAGTTTGATCATGTATACAAATGTTTTGTTAACTTTAAAACTGTATAGTAATATCAGGTTTTTCATTTTTATCTTCAGGGGTATTCAGGGGTGAAGAAAATTCAACTACAGCAGTATATTGGAAAAGAGATTTTAGACCTGAGATGGAGGATTGGACTATCTCTGATGGCTGATAATACTCTCTCCTTAACAAAGTGAAAATTAGGAACAATGAGTAAGACCTAGATAAGTTGTTAAAGAAACTCTGTCCTTTTGTGTGGATAGGGATAGTGGTAATGGCATTTTGGAGAAACTGATCTCTATGTCCTTTTCTTGCTAGTTTATTCCCACAATGTGTTGTCCTAGGATAATGGAGTCTAAAGGTTATGTGGCAGAAGTGGACTGCACTTCATACAACATTATAACAAAGGAAATCCCACAAATAGCTGCTTTAAGGGACTGAAAATTATAAGTGAAAAAATATATTATTAGAATCATTCATTTAGCAATGTAACCTCCACAGAAAGGCGGAGGTTAACACTATTTGGTCCAATGCTTCTTTTAGTGATGCATCTGCATTTTAAAAGTGTAAGCTCCTTGGCAGTAGAGATTATTTCTTTATTTTTCTTTCTTTTCTTTTTCTTTTGGTCTTTATAACTGCAATGTCTAATATAATTGATAGTACACATTTATGCTGATTGTTTGATAAGTAAGACAAGTCAATAAGATTTTATTAAGCACCTACTCTGTGCTAAACACTGTGAAAAGTGCTGGATAAAAAGCACAGATCATTTTTTTCCCTATACTTTTCTCATACTCACACACACACACACACACACAAACCAAAACACAAAGACATTATTTTGTTTTATTGCTATTTGGAGGGCAATTGGGGTTAAGTGACTTGCCCAAGGTCACATGGCTAGTTTTTGTGTAAAGGGTCTGAGGCCGGATTTGAACTCTTTTCACTGCACCACCTAGCCTCCCCAAAGCCATTATTTTTAATCATGCCATCTGCTTTTCACTGGTTAAAATGTTCTTGAGACCTTTAAATTTTTTTTGAAAGACACTAACATGCTATCATAATAATATGTGATAATTTATTTTAACTATAAGAATGTAGAATATTACTACATGTTGCTGATGTCCCAAGGGATCATTTGTAACAATCTATACCTGTCCTATTTTTATGCTGTTGGTAGGAGAGTTTCTTTTTAGAGGAGTAATAGATAATAGAAAGCAAAGACTCAATAGGTATTTTATGCACTATCCAGCCCCCCCCACATTTTATGATCTTTATTAATAGTTATAGCAAACATCTCAGAAGAATGCATATCAATGGCATTTTCAAAATGGATTTTTTGAGGAAGTGCACATTAGATTTGTAATAAAATATGTTCATATTAGAAAAGACTATTTGCATTTACTGTGTTAACTCAAAGTTAACACAAATATCACCATACACAGCAGTGTTCTATAAATACTATAACTGTATGTCTTTCCTATACCAGGAGGGTAAGAGATTGTCTGTTTTTCATACTATCAGCATCAATTTTCCATTACGTTTCTGGAGATTATGCAGGATTTTCCAATAAGCTATATGACCTTTCTGAAACTGAAAATAAATGACCAAAGTAGAGGAATTTTTTTTTTAATTTCTAAAACTCTGAAACACTAAGACATACTGTCATCACTGCATGGCATAGTTTGAGAGTTTATTTGAAATCATATTCAAAGAGTAAGATTATATTTATGGTCTAAAATTAAGCTTGAAATAGATAAATCTGGTTGCATAGTAATATGGATGCTATTTAGATTAAATCAATGACTTTTTATTTGATTGCTAAATCACTAAAATGTGCTAAGGGGTTACAGATGTCCTAAAAGGAGATTTAAAAGGGATTTCGATTAAATGGTTAGGTATTATATAAGTAACTTTAGATCTTAGCAATAGTTATATGAAAAAAAAAGGATTTCATTGCTCCCACTTAACATAAACTTTTGATTTTTTTTTTTTACTGAAAGCAAGTAGTTGAATACACACAAATAAACACACATATGTAGTTGCTTGAAAAGGATTCCTTCAATGAGTTTTTAAGGTTGGCACGTGTGTGTGTGTGTGTGTGTGTGTGTTACAACAGCAAACATTATTTAGAAACTCGCCAAGACACAAAAAAAGATATTTGATGTGGAAAGTATTCTTAACTGTATAACCTTTTTATCATGTGTGGTGTTAGAGAAAATTTTTTTGTATTTCTTTTTTGGTAAACAAACATGTTTTTCTCATGCTTTTACTCATTTTCTTGCTGTTTTTCTTGTTGGAGAAAGCCAAGAAACAAATGTTGCTCTTGTATTTTTAAATGATCACATTTTTGCTAAATCAATCGAGATGAAGGGTTATGTTTAAGTGAGACACACCTTTCATCTAAATAACTAGTCTTTTCAACCTTAAATCACACAGAAAATAACAGGGAATTAATACAGTCACTGGAGTATAAGATCCTGGAGGGAAAGACTCTTATTCAGTCATTAATGTAAAGACTAGAGTATTTAGTACTATGCTCTTCATAAAGGAAACATTCAATAAAAGCCTTTAATTAACTGATAAGAAAAGAATAATTTCTAAACCCATTAAGAAATTTAATGTATTTATATTGTAGGCTTTTTCTGTTTCTCCAATGAACACAAGATTTCAGAGTCAGAAGACCTCAGTTTGAATTTTAACCTTGATAGTACCTGTGTGACTCCATTTATGTAATTTCATCTCCTTGGGGTTCCTGTCCCTCAGCTGTAAAGTGGGCGTGGTTTGACTAGATTGATATGTAGAGTCTTCCTCATCCTTAAATCTTTTAAGTTGATGAATTTCTAGTACCTAGTTTTTTTTTGGTTTTGTTTTGTTTTGTTTTTTGTATTTTCTCATCCTGATCTCTGCCAAGGCTATCAGTGGAAGAAGTATAAAAGAAAATGAATACTAAAACATCAGAAACAATGTACTAAAAGACCAAAACAAGAATGATTGAATACACAATCTGACAATAGACTTTTCTGTGAAGTGTATGTAGTTTTTTTTTTCTAATTATATTTCCCAATTCCTATTTTCCTTTCAGTTATTTTTGACAGTTTGGAAGAGTTAGCAAAACCAATATTCTTAAGATCCTAAGAAGGGAACTTAGAGATTTTTAGTCCAGTTCTTTCTACTGTAATTTTCAAATTTTAAGGACCTTTTTATGTTGATGCTCAAAGATGGGTTATTTCTACCTTTAATAATTATTGCCAGCTCTCTGGATTTCAAGTAAATTCTTAGATTTGTTTAAATTTGCCTACTGTTTTATTAGTAATTTAGAGAATTTTCATTTTTTATATTCTTTTTTTTGGAGACTGGATTAAGTGATTGCCCAGGAGAGCTTGCTATGTTTGAAGCTGGATTTGAACTAGTGGCCTCCTGACTTCAGGACGAGTGCTATATCCACTTTGCTACCTAGCTGCCCCCTTTTCATATAATTGTTGATAATTTGGAGGATGATTCTTTGTATATTGGTGGCAACTGAGCAGAATTTTGAAGGGTATTAGAGAGTCTAAAAAGTAGAGATGAAGAGGGAATATATTTCAGGCATGGGGACTAACTATCCTATACTAAAGCGTAAAGAAATAGGAAATGGGCTATCACTTACAGGCAACAGCAAATGTGCCAATTGGGATGGCACATTCAGTGGTTTAGGGGGAATCATCGGAAATAATTTAGTCAAGAAAAGCTGAAGCCATAATGTATTTGATCCTAGAGGCAAAAGAGCCACTCGAGTATCTAGAGGAAGTGAGTGGCATGTTGCACTTTCACAAGTTTTGACGCATTTCAAAATTTTACAAACATTTCTGACATATGTAGGATAGCTATTATTTCTGTTTTGTAGCTAAGGAAACCCAAAAGCAGAGAAGTTAAAATTATTTGTCCATTATCCTATATCTAAGTTGTAGAAGCAGGCTTTAGCAGCTAGCAAAATGTCATTTCCACCAATTCATACTTAGTGGAGCTGTATCCTAGAACTCAGTGATCTTCCATTACTTGGTTGTTGAGTGACTCAAGGCAAATCATCTCTTAGCAACTTGGTTAATTTCTATTTTTTTTTAATTTGACTATTGTTATAAAATGGGTACATTCAAAAGAAAAAAAATATCTAGTAGTCTGCTTCTATATCCTGGAAATCTCAAGGTGGATTACACGAAATCTATACATAATGATGCTTGTGGGCTACAGATTTACTTAGTTTTAAGATGTAATACTATCTATGTTTTAATATATTTTTATTTATTGTTGTCAAATACTTCCCAATTCACTAATGCATTTTTTGTGGAGTTGTGAACTGATCCAATTATTTTGGAGAACAACATAGAATGAAGTCTATAAAACTGTATGCCCTTTGACTCAGCAATACCACCACTAGGTCTATATTCCAAAGAGATAAAATAAAAAATAGAAAAGGCCCTATATGTACAGAAACAAAAATTATAGCTGTTCTTTTTCTTGTGGCAAAGAATTAGAAATTGAAGGGATACCCATCAACTGGGGAATGGCTGAACGTGTGGTATATGATTGTGAAGTCATACTGTTGTGCTATAAGAAGTGATAAGTAGGATGGTTTCAGGAAAAATAACAACAATAACAACCTGGGAAGATTTATATGAACTGATTCCAAATTAATTAAGCAGAGCCAGGAAATTACTATGTACAGTAATGGCAATATTGTAAGAAGAACAACTATGACTAACTTAGCTATTTTCATCAATACAATTATATAAGACAATTCTGAAAAACTTATGATGAAAAATGCTTTCCATCTCCAGAGAGATAACTGATGGAATGTGAATGTAGATTAAAGCATAATTTTAAAACTTTCTCTATTTTCCTTATTTTGTTTGTTTGTTTTGATGTATGTTCTCTTTTACAAGTAATATGGAAATATATTTTACATGATTGCATATGTATAAACTATATCAAAGTGCTTACCTTCTCAAGATGGGGGGAGGGAAAGATGGAGGGAATTTTGAACTCAAAAATGATTAAAAAACAAATGTTAAAATTGTTTTTAAATGTAATTGAGAAAAATAAAATAGAAGCATTCTTAAAAAATACTTCCCTATTACATTCTAATCTCTTTTGGACTGAATTCAGGAGTCTGTAGACTCCATTCAGTGGGCTGCTTGCTTGACACTTCTGATCTAAGTTATAGTTAATTTTACTAACTAGTAGATCAACTAGACAACTTTCTTAGCTTTATTTTTTGTTTGTTTTCTGCCTTCAGACATTTCAAGTTCAGGGTTGACTGGTAGGTGTGGCATCTAGTTAAAAGGAATGGTTAGAAAGTGTTTACAAGTGTTTTTATTGACTCCTGCTATACCTGCTCCCAAATCAGTATGGATATTGAAAGGTAGATTACAGTTTTTCATCTACAGTGGGTTGCATCAAGAAGTGGACATTTTTTGTCCTGATTTTTATGTTTTACTGTCTTATTAGCCTGAATTAATTCTGCTAGAGGCATATGGACATTGGCTTATGTATGTGCCCTTATTTGTTAATTATTAATGGAAATTCATTTTTTTTAGCCTTCTTCACCATAATTGTTTCAGGGAAACCAGAAACATTAATTCTTTCAGGCTCCTAGCATACTTTTTATGGGATTAGGATGATTATTCAATAAATGTTAAGTAAATTTTCTCAAGAGTCATCAGTTTTTCAAAGTCTGTAATCTATATCCTGGGAATTGCTTAAGATCAGTTATGAAATTGATTCAATATCACAAAACATATGCTTTTTAAATATCTTTCTCAAAAAAAGGAGAGCGAAGCAACTGAAATCTCCTCTTCTGACATATGAAGGGGCAGAGCTTTGTAAAGGTCTAGACATTTATTTGGTTTGGAGTTGCCTCACTAGGGTATGCTGAGGCTGGAGGATTGGTTGATCTAGGGAGTTCTGGGCTGCAGTGGGCTAAACCCACCAGGTGTCTACATTGCCCAGTATCAACATGATGAGTATTGGGGAGTGGAGGGCCAGCAGGAGTAGAAAAGGAGGATAAAACTGAATTATGACAGAAAGGTGGCAAGTCAAATCTTTTGTGCCAATTAGAGTGGGATTGGGTACATGTACAGCCCCTGCACTTCCAGCCAGGGTAAGTTAAGGAGACTTTATAAAGTCTTTAATAAAAGAAAATACCTTTTAAAAGAAGAAGGCATATTCTGTTGAAGGGTTTCTTTTTAAGTACTGATGAGAACTTGGAGTCAAGTCTATCAGCAGAATCAATCTTTTAAACCAGCTTTATAAACCCCAGAATTCTAACAATTGGCATCAAGACAATCATGGGTTCAATATCCCCATCTTTACCTATCTGTACCCATCTATTAAGGCATTGATAGCAGTGGATGCCTTGCATTTCAACTGTTACCCAATTAAACCTCATTTGGAATTTCCTCAGGAAACATTTTTAGATAAATAAATAAAATGAAATGAAATTCCAGTTCTGTACACAAGCCAAGACTTTTAAACATGGCTGGTGACACTTTGTAGGGGCTGGATTTGCCAGCTATGAGAGGCTAATAGTGAAGAACACAGATACTCTTCTCTCTCTCTCTCTCTCTCTCTCTCTCTCT
>NW_027185712.1:24815100-24857510 GCF_028583685.1 Petaurus breviceps papuanus
TCTCTCTCTCTCTCTCTCTCTCTCTCTCTCTCTCTCTCTCACATTCAGACATATACATACACACATACACAGATACTCAGTGTCTCACGTACACATACACATACACTCACATACACACACACGTACGTGCATACACATAAGCCATCCAGGAATCTTTACCTAGCAATAAAAGGAAGACCTTATCACCGAAGAAGCCCCTCCCTGCTTCTAGATCCACTTCAAAGACAAAGCTGAAGCTGGACCCATAGGCCCCTTGAACCCACATTGGTCCCGTGGAAATCATCTCCTTGTCAAATAAGACAGTTGTCTGGTTGCTCATGGTCTTTTTTTTTTGCTTGCTTGTTTATTTTTCCCCCTTCCCCTTTCATTTTGCTTTGTTTGTGACTTAACTTGGTTCTTATGATAATATGGAGGGGAATTATATTTTTGATCTCTTGGTATGATGGAAATAAACACTCTCTCACCTAATATTGCAGAGTGTAATGAGAAGTTAAGCTGGAGTCACAAAGTCTGCAGGTTGTAACTTGACATCCTGCCTCTGCAGAGTCCACTCTGCCACTGACACAGGGCTCTATTTAATGTGCTGCCAATCACTTGTGTCAAGTACTGTACCAGAAATCTGGGAGAAAAGTTTCCAATTTGGCTGGGGCTGGGGGTGGGGGGAGGGATGGGATAGGTGGGGACAGGTGGGGGAAGGGGACGAAACACTGGAATGGAGAGTGTTGTCTATAACTGTAATACCTTTTCCTGTTAGTATGTTGTATGTCCTCAGTTGGAAGACACAGCACACTTGTCACACATCATCTCTTGAATTACTGCTTTCAGAAGATGTAGGTGAAGAGTGAGAAATCACTTAATGAATGCCAAGAAAGATATGTAGACCCCAGCTATGTTAATGGAATAGCAACATAATGCAATGTATATGGGATGGGGACCCAGCTTTTCATCTCCAAATTTCACCCCTCAGCTACAATTACAAACATAAACTGGTTTATAAAAGAAAAGCAACTATTGGAGTTAAAGAGCCTTTAATTGGAGAGCGGAAATGTAAACTATCTGTAGGCATCAAGGTTAGACACAGTCATTGGTGGTTCAGAGGGAAATGTTCTATATGATGAAATCCATACAAATATTAAACTCAACCTTTTTACCAAACTGGTTATAGAGCACTGAACTTGGAACCAGAAATACCTAGATTCAAATTCCACCACCAACATTTACTAGTTGAACAAGTTGAGAACCTTCCTGTGCCTCAGTATCCTTACCCAAAAAAATGAAGGAGTTGCAATCTAAGGTCCCTTTTAGCTCTAAAACTATGCTATTTGTGACTCAAATGATTCCCAAATTAGGAAATTTTCTGTTAATTGTGGTTAGTATGACTGCTATTTTACACTTGGTAAAAGCTTATTTCTAACACCTAAGTCCATTGCAGTTGCCTTGATGGCTCCTCACAATAATCTTAGGGAGGAAGCCAACATTGATGAGAGGAAATGCAGGATGGTAGGTAGAAAAATGGCTTCCAGTCCTGCCTCTGAAACATCTGAGCTGTTGTACAATGGGCAAGTCACTTAACTTTTCAGTGTCTGAAACAGGACCCTAAAATTATGTTAGAGACAGTTGTCTACGTCAGAGGAAGGAGATTTAATAACACTGCCACTGGAGTCAGATGGACAACATAAGATGCTCTGTGAGCCTGGGCATTAACCTTTTTTGAGCTTCTATTTCATCATCTGCAAAATGGGATTACAGTGCCCGAATGGGTTGATTTTAAGGCTCAAACGAGATAATATGTGGAAACTTTAATGTACAATCTAAATATTTTTTCTTTTTTGTGGCTAGGATTTTTGATTAATCAAATTTTCTAGTGCTGTGTGTAGTGATTCCATATATGGAAAGCCAGTTTTCTTAGAATTAGAATCCTATAAAACACATTCAGAAAAATTATGAAAAAATGCTTTTTGATTCAGAAGCATTTCAAAAATTTACAGTGCCTTCAAGCTAAGTTGGTGAATATCAATGGTCATTTCTCCATAATTCACAAAAATGAAACTCAAGAGATGATGAGTTGATTGAATGATTGGGTAAACCAGCCTTTTACTATAGTTTTCAACAGTGCTTTGGCACACCTGAAATTCCATTTGGCCTGGAAAAAAATGCTATTTATCTGAGTCACATTTACCAACATTACCTTCCTCTGCCCGTCTTTCACTGCCAAGCATGGGGCACAATTCTAAGAGCATTGGGCATGAGAGTTTCTCAGCAAACAAGAGCTCCACTAAAGGCTCACACAAAGGGAATAAAAAGAATACACTAATTTTCTTTTTGGTCCATAGCCTGATTTCTTTTCTCTTTAGGGCATGTGGTTAAAAATTTAAAGAGCTCATGGATGCCTATAGTGATTCTGTGAATTTTTCTTTAACTGCTGCCAGGTGATTTTTTTTTAAACAAATGCATTTCACATCCTTTTTCTTTTCAGGAAAAAACATGATCACAAGTGATTCTGTGATGGGCATAGTGATGTAATTCTTCCTCAGAGGCCTTCATCCTAGCACCATGTACTTTTGGCAGGGTAAAAGAAAATGTGTTAGTAGGAGGTAAAGTTATTAACAAGCTATTTTGCTTTTCAGGTTCAATCATAAAGTTTAGCTGAATAAAGCAAACTTATCTATAACAATTAGCCCAGACTGCATGGATAATGTCAAGAATCAAAGGAAACCATAGGCCTTGATTCACTTTTCAATTGCTTAGGGACTAGTAGCAAGCTATGTGTTCCTCTGCTCTGGGGCTCCTTCTTTACTGCGGGTGAAAGACAGTCTCAAACAATCTCATAACATTCCCTTCATGTTTTATTAAAATGCAAGAAAAGCTTGTTTGGGTTATGAGGTAAAGTGAGCAACAAAATAGATCAGTGCCAAACCTTTTAACCTACGGCAATGGAAATAAAGGCAATGCAGGGGGGAAATAGCAACCACAAAGGTAGCTTTTAGCTACACCTAAATCCTGCAATTACCAGAGTTCAGGATTGCAGTAATGCCATTTTCACCTGCCATAGTTCAACATTGTGTTTACACATTGCCTTTTATCAGAGGTTCTCAAATGCTAACTCTGAAATCCTAATAACACCTTTGTCAAGCAAGGGGCACCACTATTATCACTGCCACTGCCATGTAAAACACAGAGAAGGTGAAGCAAAGGCAGGTTAAATGCCTTTCCCGAGCTCACCTAATAAGTTTGGAGCAAAGCTTAGGGACGTCTCTGATGAACCTTGCTGCTTGCATGAATGGTTCTGGATACAGCATTCATCCATACAAAACCTCCAACTCGTTTATTCCTCCACCTGGTAGCTAGTGGTAGAAATACACTGAGTGCTTTATCCTTGTTCTGCATCTACCATGGGTTTATAGGAATTTCACCCAAAAAGGGTGGAACAGGAAGTCCTTATTAGTTTAATTTCTGTTTAACTGAGTTGTTATCTGTACTCTATGAATTATTCAATACGCATTGATCAGGTACTTAATATATGTCAGCTACCAGCTACTGCAGTTACAAATCCAAAAATAAGGTAGTCCTTCCCTCCTGCCATATATTAAGGGTTCAGGCTAGCTAGACTGTTTCCCACATACTTGCTACTGTACCATGACTCACTCACTTTTCAATTCCTAGAGTAACTTTCTCCTCTGGATTTGGCCAAAGTCTCCCAATCTTTCAACAAGGCCTAGTTTGAGTTTAAATTTCTCTATGAAACTTTCTCAAATGATTACAGCTTCTCCTCATCTCTCTCTCCTTTCTCTCACATTTATTCATTCCTTTGGAAATTAAGCATATACTTATATATATAAGATATATAAGCATATCATGACATGTCATACTAAATTCACATTATCGTTTAATTTCTCACATAGGCATATTTTATCCGTTCAACTTGATAGCGTAAACTTCTTGAAGTTAGGGTCTGTGTCATACTTCTCTGCACAGTCTGAAGGAGGGCCATCTCTAGTTGTTCTCATTGATATCTGGCCACTGGGCCCAGATGGCTCTGTAGGAGACAGTGAGGCTGATGATTTGCACAGCCCTGCCTCACTTAAACCCAGTTCACTTGCATGTCATGGTATCACCTCCCTGGCAACCAAAATGATGGGTGTTCAACATATGCGTGTGTATCATGGTATTTTCAAACCTCTGTAACAGACTAGTTCTATGAATTCATCCATAAATTTGAGAAAATATTGAAAAATTTCATTTATAATTATTGTGGAAGTGATCCTGTATCAGTACCAATGCTTAGCGCAGTGTCTAGCACATAGTAGGTGGCTTAATAAATATTTATTGACTGACTTCAATGATGTAATTTAATCAATAAATATCAAGCCAATGCTATGAATTAAGTTAAAAATCTGTAACACTTTTATCACTTATTCATGACACAATTTCTCTTAGATTTTTTTAGGTCTAATGAATGAGTTAAAGAACTTGTGAGATGAGACGCAGGTTCAATCAGCAAATGAGCCACGTATGACATGAGTGTGTTTTCTTAGGAACAGCTTGTCTAAGAGACTTGCAATGCTTGTGATTTTTTTTCTTCTGGAGAAGGGAAGGCAAAGCAATTAGGGTTAAGTGAGTTGCCTAAGGTCACACAAGCTAGTTAAGTGTCTGAGGCCAGATTTGAATTAGAGACCTCTTGACTCCAGGACTGGTGCTCTATTTGCTGTACTACCTAGCTGCCCCAACTTGAGGTTTATAATTTTCATTCCATGTTCATGTAACTAGTAAGTATCACAATTTGAAGAGGTCATATCTGAACTAGGGTCTTCCTGATTCTAGGTTGAGAGCTCTGTGAACTGTGTCACCTGACTTCCTTCTCACCGGGGAGCTTCCCTCAGCAAATGGGGTCATCTTACCTTGGAAAATTGCTCTTTCTTCAATTGTTAAGTTCCTTCTGGGAGAATCTATTTTGGGAATAGGCCCAGGACAAGCATTTTTTATTCCTTGTCTAGCTGGGTTCTGATTTTTTGGACTTGAGAACCATGCTGCCACATAAATACCCTCTCCCACACCCCCACTTTTTAGATCCCTTTATAGATTGTCTTACCTCAATAGAATGTAAACTTCTTTTTTAAATAACTTCATTATTTATTATTTTTTTATTTTTTGCTTTGTGGAAGGTGATTGGGGTTAAGTGACTTGCCCAAGGTCACACAGCTAGTTTTTATGTTGTGTCTGAGGTCACATTTGAACTCAGGTCCTCCTGACTCCAGGGCTGGTGCTCTATTCACTACTCCACCTAGCTGCCCCTTGAGAATGTAAACTTCTTGATGTCAGGAAAAGAACTGTCTTTGTTTTCACTTGTAATTTTATCCCCAATGTTTAGTACAGTGCCTATAACAACAATAAGTACATGATAAATACTTCTTGCCTATCCACCTTTTATTTTGACTTTCATTTTAATGAACAAAGATCAGTAAAGAAATGAAGGAAAATAAGAAAAACTAAAGAAAAAAACACGAGATGAGAATTGAACCACATATTATAGTGCAATTACAATCTGGTCAACTAAGGACAGCATGCATGTCTCCTGAAGGTTTAATTTTAATAGTGATCAGTGGAAGATTAAGGTGGGCATTTAGGTAGTACAATGGATAGAGCACTGGGCCTGGAGTCAGGAAGATCTGTATTCAAATCTTGCCTCAGATACTTACTAGCTACGTGTCCCTGGACAGGTCATTAACCCTATTAGCCTCAGTTTCCTCATCTCTAAAATGAACTGGAGAAGGAAATGACAAACCGTTCCAGTATTTTTGCCAAGAAAACCCCAAATGGGGTGACAAGGAGTCAGGCATGACTGAAAAGACTGACCAACAAAGAAGAAAAAGGAAATGCAGAGGAATCATATATTACAGAACTTTTTGACTTATGCTTTACTAGCATCATACTCCTTGGAATCCCATAGAGTTTTAGACAATGTCCTAATCTTATTATCTTTGTGAAAGAATATGGCATTTTACAGTGACTTGGTAATATAGCTTGTGTGCAATAATATTTTCAAATGAAAAGTAGGTCTAAATATACCCATTGGAATTGTTACACAGTTTAATTGAGGGTGGGCTAATGCTCCCCAGGAATAACATGATGTTAACATATATTTCGGTATGCATTATATTATGCTCATAGCATTTTAATATATTTTATTGGGTAAGGAGGCTTTCCCACTTGGAATACTATCACATATTTTGATAGTGTTATAATTTAAAAAGATTACCAATTGTGGGGAAGGCATGTGCTTACATCACTGAATTGAATGTCATAAAGTACGTTGGTGGCCATTTCATTAATTATGGGCCCCAGAGGTTGATATAACCTGGAATTCATCAGAACTGGTAAAGTCAGTTGATTTTTTTTTTGGAGATTGTGTATCAAAGTGTAAAAAAAAGGCCTGCATCAGAAAACAGAGGACCTGGGTTCAAATTTTAATCTCTACATAGACTATTTGCGTGATCTTTGAAAAGTTCATTAACCTATCTGGACCTCAGTTCCCCCCATCTGTAAAAGGAAAAGCTTGGACTAGATGGCTTTTAAGGTACTTTCTATTTCCATGATGCTAGGATTTAGAAAACTCTTTAAGATATGCCATAATAGGCCCACAACAAAACAACATACTCCTTAAATGATATTTTAAATATACAGAGCCAGTATAGTATCAGGAGAAGAGGCTTTGTTGTGAGTTAGAAGACCTGGACTCTAGTTCTGACTATTTCATTAGATAGTGGTTTCAGCTCAGTGAAGTTTCTTCACAGTTCTGGGTCATAGTTTACTCTTCTACAAAATGAAGGAATTGGAGTAGATGATCCCCAAACCTATCTTGCATTCTCAAACTTCATGATTCCTTAAACACTGAAGTTTGGGGCATCTGATAGAGATAAAAAGGGATGCCACACTCATGATGAACAAAGTGTTTCATCACTCATGGAGGAGTAAAGCAAAATTTGGGAGGACTAAATAAGGCAAATATTTTATTTTAAATAATATTTATTTATTTTAGTTTTCAATATTCATTTCCACAAAATTTTACATTTCAAATTTTCCCCCCATCTCTCCCCTACCCCCACCCCAAGATAACAAGCATACTGATTACCCCTTCCTTCAGCCTTCCCTCTCTTCTATCCCCCTTATTCCCCTCTTACCACTTCTCCCCTTACTTTTTTGTAGGGCAGGATAGATTTCTATATTCCATTGCCTGTATATTTTATTTCCTGGTTGTATGTAGAAACAATTCTTTAACATTTGTTTTTAAAACTTTTAGTTCCAAATTCTCTCCCTTCTTTCCTCCTCACCTACCCCCATTGAGAAGACAAGCAATTCAGTATACATGTGTAGTTATGCAAAACATTTCCATAGTAGTCATATTGTGAAAGACTATATTTCCCTCCATCCTATCCCACCTGTATTTATTCTATTTTCACCTTTGACCCTATCCCTTTTCAAAAGTGTTACTTCTAACTACCTCTCCCACAATCTGTCCTCCCATCATCCCTCCCCCTCATACCCTTCCCCCCTACTTTCTTGTAAGGTAAGACACCTGATTGAGTATGTATGTTATTCCCTCCTTAAGTCAAATCCAATGAGAATAAGGTTGACTCATTGCCTTTCACCTCCCTTCTCTTCCCCTCCATTGTAACAGCCTTCTCTTGACTCTTTTATGTGAGATAACTTACCCTATTCTATTTCTCCCTTTCTCCTTTTCCTGATATATTCCCCTCTCGCCTGTTAATTTCATTTTCTAGATATCATCCCTTCATATTCAACTCACCCTGTGCCCTCTGTCTATGTATACATATACACATAAATACACACACAAATATATTTACATAGATAAAGATCTATGTTACCTTCAACTATCCTAATACTGAAAAAAGTCTGTTACAAATAATATATTTCAATGTAGTAATGTAAAATGTTGACTTTAATAAATTCCTTATGATTTCTCTTTCCTGTTTACCTTTTTGTTTCTCTTCATTCTTGTATTTGAAAGTTAAATTTTCTGTTCAGCTCTTGTCTTTTCATCAAGAATGCTTGAAAATCCTCTATTTCATTTAATGACCATATTTCTCCCTGAAGTATTATACTCAGTTTTAATAGGTAGATGATTCTTGGTTTTAATCCTAGCTTCTTTGACCTTTGGAATGTTGTGCTCTAAGCCCTTCGATTCCTTAATGTAGAAGCTTCTGGATCTTGTCTTATCCTGATTGTGTTTCCACAATAATCAGATTATTTCTTCCTGATGGCTTTTAATATTTTCTCCTTGACTTGGGAACTCTGGAATTTGGCTATAATATTCCTAGGAATTTTCTTTTGGGGATCTTTTTTTTGGAGGGGGGGGAAGGCAAGGCAATTGGGGCTAATTGACTTGCCTAAGGTCACACAGCTAGTAAGTGAATCAAGGGTCTGAGGCCAGATTTGAACTCAGGTCCCCCTGGCTCCACAGGCAGTGCTCTATTCACTGTACCACCTAGCTGTCCCCTAGGATATTTTTCAAGAGGCCATCAGTGGATTCTTTCAATTTTTATTTTATCCTCTGCTTCTAGAACATCAGGACAGGTTTCCTTGATAATTTCTTGAAAAATGATTTCTAGGCTTTTTTCTTTTTTATCATGGCTTCCAGGTAGTCCAACAATTTTTAAATTATCCTTCCTGCACCTATATTCCAGGTCAGTGGTTTTTCCAATGAGATATTTTACATTGCTAATTTTTCATTCTTTGGATCTGTTTTACAATATCTTGATTTCTCATGAAGTCATTAGCTTCCATTTGCTCCATTCTAATTCTGAAGAAATTGTTTTCTTCAGTGAGCTTTTGGACTTCCTTTTCCATTTGGTCAATTCTACTTTTTAAGGCATTCTTCTTCTCATTGGCTTTTTGGACCTCTTTTCCCATTTAAGTTAGTCTATTTTTTAAGGTATTATTTTCTTCAGTATTTTTTAGGTCTCCTTTATCAAGGTGCTGATTCATTTTTCATGATTTTATTGCATCACTCTCATTTCTCTTCCCAATTTTTTCTCTACTTCTCTTACTTGATTTTCAAAATCCTTCCTGAGCTTCTCCATGGCCTGCTATCAGTTCGTATTTTAATTGGAGGCTTTTGATGTAGGAGTTTTAACTTTGTTGTTGTAATGGGAATCTGAAGATCTTCCCTGCCCCTTGGTCCCTTGATCGACTTAAGTGAATCTGAGAACCTTCCCTGATTTGAAAATATGCTCTGTCCCTTAATAGACTGAATGTGGTATCATGGAGTGTGTGGGGGAGGCTTGTTTTTCAGGAATGCCCACACCTTGTTACTTTGTGATTGGGCAGAGGGTCAAGAGAGTTGTGACATTCTCTGGCCCAGGAGAAGGCTATATATACCCTTATGTGAGATTTTGCTTTGGGGCTCTCATTGGGAAGAGTTGTGTGATTTGGCCAGTTGAGTCTCTGGGCAGCTGTGAAGCCCCTTGGCTTTGAAAACCCAGGTGTTGGTGCTTCCCTCTCTGGTGACTAACTAGGTATGGATGCAACGGTCAGACATCTGGAAGTCCTGTCTGCTGATCTGTTTCTTTGTCTGCATTTTTTTTTTTTGTCTGCTTGTAACTTCTCTTTGTATTCTCTGAAGTTCAGGGTGCTGACTTTTTCTCCTGAACTAGTTAAATGACATATGTTTGTTTGATTAAAGTAATATTGTTAACCCATTTTGAGTTACTTTCCCTTAGAAAAGCAGATCTAAGAACCTGTGCTAGCGGCCATCCTGGGTATGGTAGGGTGCTTGCTGCTACAGTTGTCTTCTTCTGGTTCTATGTTTTAATATTCTTTGTCACCAAAGAATGATTCTATAGTCTGATTTCTCTTCCTCTGTTTGCTCATTTTACCAGCCAATTACTTGAGTTTTGAGCTCTTTACCATGGTAGAACTCTACTTCCCGAGTGGAAAGTGCTATGTCCCAAATTTCTGGGGTTTTGCACAGCTGTTGTCAGAGCTACTTCTTGCCACCTGCCACAGAAGTGTGGGGAGGATTCACTCTCCACAGCTCTATCAGTGCTCCTCCTCACCCCAGGACTGCCCCCCAAGACTGTGACCCATATCCAAATAGGGAAAAGCAAGAGAATCCTGCCTCAGCACCAGCAAAGAGATGCCTGTAATTGTCCTACAATCAGCCACTTTGTCCCCCCACCAAATGTGCGCCTGGATCTCTGAAAGCAGTCCCCTGGCTGCCACAGGCACTGCTGCCTCCACTGCCCCAGAGGCAGGGGTCAGACCACACTCTTCTCTCACACAGGTCCAACAGAGTTTCCCCATTGACCTTTTACTTTATCTTTGACATTTATGTTTTGAGAAGTGTGGAAAGTGCCACAGCTGCCAGTGATTAAAATCCCCTGATGTCTGCTGTGGCTGGTCTGAGTCACCAGTCTATGTTGGCATGGTCCACATGGTATTTTGCTCCTCTCCCAGCCCAGTGCTATAGACCCTTCTTTTTGGTCTGCCAGGCTGCCTTCAGCTGGAAATGTATTCCAGTCCATCATTTTGTGGGTACTATAGCTCTAAAATTTGTTTAGAGTCATTTTTTACAGGTATTGGAGGTGGTTGGGGTGTGAGCTCAAGCAAATTTCTGCTTTTATTCTGCCATCTTAGCTCTGCCCCTAAAACAAACATTTTCTAGTAGTATTGAAATTTTCCCAATTGCCTTTCTTCTCTTCCTCCCTTTTATTTTTCTATCAAAAGTTAGACAGCTGTTCAGGGAGAGGTAGAGACCTGATAGGGTGAGGGCCAAAGACATAAAATAGGAGTAATCGAACAATCTCTTCAATAAAGCTGCAACAAACATTGTGAAATAAAGATTCTGATGTAATGTATTATAATTAAGGCAAAACTTGTTCCCACTTTAAGAAAACCAGGACCACATTCATGCGTATTGTTTAATTTCTCTGTAAGAAATCTACTGACTCTTTTGAGGACACAGACTCATATTAGCTTTGAGAATGGAAAAAGTTGTATAGGGATCAAAGATTTAATGCCCTTGCAATATTGTGTATATTTCAAAATCTTGCATCGAAGCAACTGCATGCCCTCTTCATATGTGATGACACTTTTTCAGATGAGATCAATTAATAGTACTTCAGGACAGGCTGTTGAAAAAAAAATCCATGGATTTCGAATGATTTAAAATAAAAGATGTACTTGCCAGGCTCTTCATGTGAACTGAAATTAGCATTCTGTGCTCATCGTGAGCTCTGATAGATTTGACACCTTTCATGTCTAAAACCTCACGATCAAGAGCAAAATCTTTTGCTAGCGCTGGAATCTGGAGGGGAAGACAAGATGCACACATGGCTTTATCACTGTGTTTTACTGTGGAGACCATGGGAAAGAAATATCTCTATTGGGCTTTATTAATCTAAAGCACATTGCCCTCTTTTGAATTTTAATTTTTAAAAAGACTTTCGCCTATAAATTTTGGCATTTAAAATCTCATCAGATCATATAATTTCCTCTGGACGGAGTCTCACCCTAAGCTTCTATGATATCTACTCCTATAACCAAACAAAAGAGTTCTGAAGTCTAACCACTGATTTTGGATTAGATATGGTCATAAAACTAGAAGAGAAAACAGTCATCACAGAATAATTGTCTTTAAGAGGAAAAAGAATACAATAGCATAAGCTGTGCCTTAAATGATTAAAGTTAGAATGTGGGTCTGTTTAAATAATAAGAATAATATTAATGACTATGTATTTATATAGTTTTGGTTTTGCAAAGCACTTTACACACATTAACATGTTTGATCCTCACAAAAATCCTGGGAGGGAGATACTATTATTATCCCCATTTTATAGATGAGGAAGCGGAGGCAGACAGTGGTTAATTAGCTTGCCTTAGATCATATCTTGTAAGCATATGAGGTTAAAGTTGAACTTGGATCTCCCTGACCCTAGGCTTCACACTATCCAAACCATTGCCTAGCTGCCCAAAGTTTACTTTGTTAAAGTAAATGTCTGGAGGTTATTTGTTAACTCTTTCAGAGATGAGGTAAATAATCTTACATGTTTGATTTTAATTCAAAAGGACTGGGGTTGAATTCTAGATCTTTTAATTATTGCCTGGGTGACCTTAAGAAAGTAATTTCCCATCTTTAGTTCTCACTAACCTCATCTATAAAATTAGGGGTTTGCACTCTAAAATGACCCCTAAGATTATCTTCAGGTTTGAAATCTATGATCCTATGAGGTTTTTAATCAGCAGTGCTTTGAACAAAATGATCAATTTACCAGATAGTAGTTTACTTACCTTGCTTGTCATAAGAGTAATCATGTTCAAATATAAACATTTTTAAGATACAGTTAGTTGATTTTTTCATATTTAATTTAGATTCAAAATGAATTATTTGAAAAGTGAAAAAAAATTATATGTGAATTGAATGTGTTTGTTTTTAGCGATAAGATCAGCTAATATTCAAATAGAGAACACTGAAATAAAAACAGGTAGAATCTCCTTGCTGCTCCTTAGTGCCTGTGTGACCCTGGATGTTTATTTCACCTCTGTGGACGTTCTTTTTCCAGTAGGAGCCTCTGGAAAGAACAGGGGGGTTGCAATCAGGAAAGACCCAAGTTTGATGCTAGCTTCTTGTCCTCCCAGTCTGACCTTGGGGAAACCACTTAAACTCTTTGCATTTCAAACTCCTCATCTGTGAAATGAAAGTGATAATAATACTTGATTCATACTATTGAGGTGAGGATCAAATCAGATCCTGCACAGAAAGTGTTTTGCAAATTGGAAACACTGTATAAATATTGCATATTATAAATGATTATTTACTCATCTCTTATACAAAGAATTTGAACTTGATCTCTAAGCCCCCCTTTAACTCTAGTATTCTGTGATTCTGTTCCTCTAAGTGGAATGTCATTCCATGAGAATTTGTTTGGTATCCATAGTGAATATAACAGGATACATAATGTTTGGGTGAAACATGTGATCCTTGTCTTCCTCAGCTTATAATTTCCTATTCTAGAACAACAACAATAGAACTGCTGCATGTAATCAATTCAGTTCAATTCAAGACCCTTTACTACATACTGGAGATGCAAAGACAAATAGGAAATACTCCCTTTCTACTTTATCTATATAGTGCTAAATAGACATAAGCTTGATAATTATTTTTGTTTAGATTGAAGGCAAATAAAAGATAAAGTCTTTTTCTTATGGATTTTAAGATTTATAATATCATTAAACCCTGCATTTTATTCTCATTCAAACTATTCAAATTAAATACATCTGTTATACTGTAACTTTGAGACAACATTGAGAAAAAAAATGACTAATTGTTACGATTGTCCCATACTGTAAGAGGAGACTACCTGTTCTTTTTTCAACTGAATGATACCTGGAGTTCCATACATATTATAATCTACAAAAGATCCATTATTTCATTGACATACCTAGCATTCTTCTACCAACTTAAATTAAAATCATCCCATGCTGTAGTAGATACCTTACATGAATTGCTTAGCTATACACAAATATATTATAGAAAAATATTCAGAAGAAAAGTTAATAATTAAATCCTTATCCATACCAATGCTTTGCAATGGCCTGTATTTGTCTATGTTTGTATCCATATCTATATCTATGTTTTTGTCTCTTTCTCTATTTCTGTGTCTAAGTTTATGTCTATCCTTATCTCTATCCATCACCTAATGGCAAATCTGTTGGTAATGATACTTTTCCTCTCCAAATTTGCATACACGTACACCCTCCTCTCTCTCTCTCTCTCTCTCTCTCTCTCTCTCTCTCTATATATATATATATATATATATGTTTGCATATATACACACATTATATATGTATATATATATATAGACAGAGAGAGAGGAGGGTGTATGTGTATATAAATATGCATGTGAGTGTGGGCATATGTGTGTTCATGTATACATAGAGGGAACAGGATGAGTTGAATATGAAGGGATGATAATAGCTAGAGTGATTCTTGGAACCAGTCCCTGGACTCAGTTTCCTTCTTGCCTGTTAGGATTTGTGGAAGATAATAATTTACTGATGTAGCCTTTGAGAATACAACACTATTTTCATGCCATAATGTGTCTCATGAGTCAAACTAATATGGCAAATTTAGAATGGATTTCAAGAAGTGTTGGATTCTTAGAAGAAAAGAGAGCAATTACAAGGTTGTGAAAAAGGAATGTGAGGGCAACTGATAAGATATTTATATAAAATGAGTCAGGAGGTAAGTAGGGAGAATTTTTGAAGAAGCACAGCCAGGAACAAACTAGTAGTTATGACCAAGATGAGCAGATTGACTTAGAGCATGAAACATTACTTCTGTCATGATAACCCCACATCATAAGCAGCAGCAGCATCAGTCGTCATTATTTCATCATTAGCATTAGCATTATCACGACCACCTTTGTGTTTTCACAACATGTATATTATATATGTATGTACATGTGTTTAATACAATTCCAGATGTTTATGACTTGAAATGTCTTTGTTATTTCTGACAGTCACAAATGTGTATGATTTAAAAGGTCCTGATTCATTTTGGAGGCATAGTTTTTTTCAAAAGGTCCCCTTTAGCTCTGGAATCATCACAGCTTCCTTGAGTCAAGTTCCTACCTAGATCTGGGAAAATTTCTCATTTGGACAACGCAGAAGGTTGGCAATAACTTTTGCTGGCAAGCGTGTTGTCTATAATACAAAGTGTTCCAAAAGTCTTACCTGCTTAGCTTCAAACTACACTAAGACTTTTGTGATTATACACACATGTATGTATGTATATAGATATATAAATAAATACATATATACATGCATACACATGTAGTTTCATTAAATGGAAATAATAGCCAGTAGGTAATTCAATTTCTAATCCATCTCCATCCCGACACTCTCCCAAACATGGACACAGTTTTACAGATGGGAAAAATGAAGCCCTGAGGAATAAAATAATTTACTCAAGATCTTCCACATTATTTGTGTTAGGGATTCAACTTGGATGTAGGCCCTCAAATCTAAATCCAGCATTGTAAATGACACCATGTTGATTCTCAACATATTGATTATAGTAATAACAATGCAATGTCTGACATTGAGAATCTTTGAGTGTGACTTGGAGATCTTGCTTAAGGGAACTTCTCATACAAAATTTCACCATGAATCACACCACAAAAGTTTCCTGTACTGTTTCTGTGGTGCCTGCTTCCAAGGCTGAAGATTTGGGAGAGTTCCCAGCTTCACATTATTCCATATCTCTATAGCTGTGACTCCCTGTTGTTATCTGATGCTTTTCATTCATAACTTCTCCACTGTACTTACTATTATCTTATATGAGCGATTCTCTGAATATTGTCCTCTTGCCTGGCTATTCAGAAGTCCCAGTGCACTACTCTGGGAGGAGCATTGGAATTTTACCATTCAAGATTTTTCCCTACAGAGTTCATAGGAATAGCAATGAACTGCTGAATCAGACTTACCTAGTCCTAACATCCAGACACAGAAATCGGTCCATTGAGACTCAAATTTTTTCCTCCATGCTGCTGAAATGCTCCCAATTCACACTGAAATTGAATATAGGGTAACTAAAATTTTATTCTAAACTTAATATCTTTCCTACAACTCCACAAAAGAGTATGCTGTATATGTTGCCCAAGGAAACACTCTCCATTATTCTAAGTTAGCAAGACATTCCAATTGTTCTCAGTCCACTTTTCCTTGTTTTGGGGTTTTACCAGAATTCTTACTTCTCCATTTGTCACAGGTGAGGAGTAGCAATAGAGGTACCTCTGGTCTAATATCTGTTATTTGACCTGCAATGGAATTGGGTTTCATCAGTATAAACATCTCCTTTTAACATGACCATTTCAGACCCTACTTCTGCTTAGAGGTAGACAGTAATCGAACAAACTCCATTCTGAATGATTCTCATTATATCATGACTATAATTCACCTCAAATTAACTCCTAAACCAAAAAGGAGAGGTCTTTAAAGAGACACATTATCAAATAACACAGAAATAGAATGAAAGGGGAAGGATCCCAATACAGCATTCAAAGAGAGCTCCTGGCTATGCATTGCCCTCTTAGCATTTTGGCTATGAAGCATATGTTTATTTTGAGGATAATTTCTCCTGACAAAGAAGAGTTGTCCAGCTAGATGACATGACTGCTATTATAGGATTTCTTCAATTTATCTCATAGGTTTTCCAGTTTCATGAGAAGAAACATCAGTGGATGACTCTCTTGCCTGAGATAGTTCCCTTTCTCTAAGCTATGCTTGGTCATTTTACTTGCCTTCCACCTCTGCTCTGAGAGCAGGTTCTTTTATAAGAGTCTTCTTATAGTATAAGATACTATTGGCACAGCAGTAAGTAAGCAGATTATGAATACTCAAGAAAATATGCCCTAAAGAGTCCAGGGATTATGTATCTATGACTCAAAAGAGATCAAAATAAACTGGGGAAAATAAGAAAAAAAAGTCATGCAAGACTTCCTCTATGGCATTAAATGATCTGCTTTTCCTTGTGTTTCAAATGACAATTTAATTAATATTTCTTGAATTTTGACTGAATTTATGTACCCATATACATAAATATGTAAGATTTTGGATTTAAAGCTAGAAAGGAATTTAGAGATCAACACATCCAACCTATTAATGTTATAGTTGAGGAAATTGAGCCCTAAAAATGTTACTCATCCAGTCAGAGCTGGAACTTGAAACCAGATTTTCTGTCTCCAAACTAGTCCTTTTTTACTAAATCATTTTTATAGATGCAATGACCCACTTACATTTTCTTTCATGGGTTGGGGTCCCAGAGGCAAGTGTTATTTCTAGATTTTAGGCTTTATCTCATCTATTCATACCCCTTACACTATGGCTAATGAGTTCCTCACTGCTCTGATTTCAATTAGTAATCAACAAGAAATCACAATTGTCTCAAAGCAAAATAATAGCTAATAATAACAGCTAACATTTATATAATGCTTGCTAAATTCCAGACACTGTGCTAAAGTTTTACAGTTTTTTTCATTTGAATCTCATAAAAATCTGGAAAAGTAGGTGCAAAAGCATTTATGGAGACAGCATATTAAGGATGGTAATTACAATATATCCTCTCCATAAATCAGAGATACCCTCTTTCACAAACTCATGCAAGGTTCATGGAAAGAGTGGGCACAAACTTAGAGTACAATGATAGGCAGGCATATGTAGGAGAAATGCCTGGGGTCAGGACAACTGAGACTTCTTGTGCTTCAAGGCTTTGTGGAACATATTTCCTCATGGAATTCACACACTTTTTTCTCTAAGATAAGTATATATTCTTGGTGGATTGTTCAGTTAGAGTTCAGGGTCTTTTTTCCTTCCCAAATAAATTTTAAGTCTTCCCTTGAATCCATGTTCAGCTTTCTTCTCTACTTTGAGGAGTCCTGGTCTTTGGAACTTCTTGAATACTTGTCCCTAGGTCTATGTTTGTGTGCCTCTGGTCATTACTGGAAGAGTCTCATATATGTCCAGAACTCTTTTGAATTTCTCCTGTGTATTACTTCATGTCCATCTGCAGAGTGCCTATCTTTCTTATCTAATGGATGCATATTGACTAGACACATAGCTATGCTACAAGACACCAGGGAAGGTGGTGAATGAAAAGAGAGAAATCCTAAACCATGATCTAGGATACTAGAATGAGAAGTTCAGGCAAGGGACAGAGTGGATGAAACTTAGGCATGCCTACCTGATTCTTTTTCCTTCTATGTTCAGGTATTAAAGAATGCTATATTCAGATTTGGGTGTCACTTTTTAGGTGAGGCATTATTAAACTACAGTTCATTCTTGGTGGAATGACTGGGTCAGTAAGAAGACTAGGAAATATCCTGCTTAAAAACCTTCAATGACTCCATAATGCCTTGACTTACCATCTTATATCCTCTGATATCTGACTTCAATATACCTTTCCAGTTCGCTCCACACTTTTCCCTCTTATGCAATATATGTTCTACCCAAAATGAACTACTAACTACACAATGACTTTTTGTTTTACAAATGACTAGAGCAGCACACTTTTCATCTCTAACTTGTTGAATGCCTCTTTTTTTTTTTTTAAATTTAGGCATTATTTCCTCCATGAAGATTTCCTTGATCCTCACCATCAGTTGACAGTTATCTCTCCCTCAAACTTTCCTTGGTACTTTATGTCTATTTTATTCTACCTTGTACTATATTAAATGTGCATGGCATATAACTCTTTATCTCTGTATTTCTAATACTTGGGACAGCTAGTGGCACAGTGAATAGAGCACTGGGCCTAGAGTTAGGAATACCTGAGCTCAAATCCAGCCCCAGACACTTACTAGCTGTGTGACCCTTGACAAGTCATTTTGCCTCAGTTTCCTCATCTGTAAAATAAGCTGGAGAAGGAAATAGCAAACCACTCCAGTATCTTTGTCAAGAAAACACCAAATGGGGTCACAAAGAGAAGCAAGCATAACTGAAAAATGATTTAACAAGATTGAACTAGACACTCTTAAAAGTTTGTTTAATTTAGTGCTCATTATTATTGGATTACTAAACTTGCAGATGATGGAAATATTGTATCTTTAAAACAATACTGTTGGGGAGGAGCCAAGATGACTGGGTAGAAGCAGGAAAACTCGCTGAGCTACCCCCTGTAATGCGAATGTAAATTTTAAAGATCTTCCCTGCCCCTAGTCTAAAGTGCACCAGAAGCCTGGGGAGGGAGGCTTGTTTTTCAGTAGATACTTTTTGATTGGCCAGTGGGTCAATAAGGTTGTTACATTCTCTGAGCCAGGAGAAGGCTATATAAGCCCTGATGTGTAGCTTTGTTTTGGGACTCACCTTGAAAAGTGTTCTGTGATTTGATCTGAATTCTGGGAAGCCGTTGTTGAGAGTCCCCCGACTTTGAAAAACCCAGAATGTGGAAACCCAGATGTTGACTGGGTATGGATGTAATGGTTGGACAGTTTGGAAATCTGTCTACTTGATGTTTCTGTCTTGATAATTATGCCTGTATACTTTGAAGTTTGGGGTGCTGACCTTTTTCCCCTGAACAAGGTAAACAATATATGTCTGACTGATTAAAGTAAGCTTGTTAACCCATTTTGAGTTGCTTTCCTTTAACAAAGCAGATCCAAGAACCTGTGGTGGCTGCAAACCCTGAGGACGCGCTTGGGGTGCTTGCTGCTACACCCCCATAACCACCTCAACTATCTTTAAAAAAGTGTCTCTAAACAAACTTTAGAGCTACAGCAATCACAAAGTGACAGAGAAAAACCAATCTCCCACTGAAGGCAGCCAGGCAGTCTGGCATGAAGGGTCAATTGCAGGGCACTGGGAACAGAGCCCAGTCCCTTGTGAGCCCATAGTTTTAGCCTCAGGGTGGCCCCAATCAGCAACAGTTAGAACAGACTTTGGGAGAGTGAATCAACACCAGCTGTGGTGGTTTCCAGAATTATCAACTCATAAATGTCAAAGGCAAAGTAAATGGTCAGTGTGGACTTTGGGAAAAGGGAGACAAAATATGTAGTCCCACCTTTGCTCCTGGAGGGAGAAGCAGCTAAAGCACTCTCTCCAAGTGGCTACTTCAGAGCTCCTGGCCTGCAGATTGTAGGGGGGCCAAGTGACCATTCAGAGGGGTCATCACACTTGCTTTAACTTGCTTGAATCTGGATCACTGTCTTCAGTGGAGGTCCTGGGGTGTGTGACCAGGTGCCAGAGCCTGTGGAGGTTTCAGAGAGGGCTGCCAAGTAATAACTATGGCAGCTGTGAAAACCCCAGCAATTTGGGACAAAGCTCTTCTCTCTGGAAGCACAGTTCTATCTCATTGGAAGAACCACTGACCTGGAAAATAGATACAGGAGAGATAATTTAAAAATTATTGGGCTACCTGAAAGCCATGATCAAAAGAAGAACCTAGAAATTATGCTTCAAGAAATACTCAAGGAAAACTGCCCTGATGTTTTAGGATGAGGGCAAAATAGAAATTGAAAGAACTCACCAATCACCTCTTGAAAAAGATCCCCAAAAGAAAACTCCTAGGCATATTATAGCCAGATTCTGGAGTTCCCAGGTCAAGGAGAAAATACTACAAGCAGCCAAGAAGAAACAGTTTGAATACTGTTTAAACACAATAAGGATAACATAGGATCTGGCAACTTTTACCTTAAGGGACTGAAGGCCTTGGGATATGATATTCTGGAGGTCAAAGGAGCTGGGATTAAAACCAAGAATAATCCACCCAGGAAAGAGAGTATAATGTTTCAGGGGGAAATATGGTCATTCAATGAAATAGAGGACTTTCAAGCATTCCTGATGAAAAAATCGGAGTTGAATAGAAAACTTGACATTCAGATACAAGAAGCAAGAGAAGCATGAGAAGGTAAACAGGAAAAAGAAATCATAAGGAACTAATCAAAGTTGAACTATTTACATTCATACATGAAAAAATGAAAATTTTAACTTATAAAACTTTTCTCAGTAATAAGAGAGCTGAAGGGAATATAAATATATAAAATATATGTGTATATATATATATATATGTATGCATACATATATATGTCTATATATGAGGGAATATTTGCGTATAAATACGTATGTGAGTTTATATATATGGGTGTACAGGTATACAGATGTACAGGTATACAAAGACAGAGGGCACAGGATCGGTTGAATAGGAATGGATGTTATTTAAAAAATAAAATTAAGGGGCGGAGCCAAGATGGCAGAGTAGAAGCACGACCTTCCCACTGCTCCGGCTTCCACCTTCCCCATTCAATATAAAAACGGGACTCTAAACAAACTTTGGAGCTGCAAAACCCACAAAATGACACAGAGAAGCTAACCTCCGACTGAGGACAGCGCTGCAGTTCAGCAGGAATCCAGCCCAGTGCTCTGGAAGCTGAGTCCAGCCCCAAGCTGAGGCTTTAGCCCCAGGGTGGGCTTGACCAGCCTCCAGCCAGAGGGACTCCAGATCAGCAGCAGTGGTGACCTTTTCCAGATTTATCAACACATAGATGCAAAGGACAAAGTGAGAGGTGCAGTTTGGAATTTGGGACCAGTAAGTGGGAGTGTGTGGCTTTTACGCCCTAAGCGAGAAGCCTCTGAGATGCCGACACAGCCAGCCAGTGCCACGTGGCAGCTTCAGCTCGTGTCCTGCAGAGTATAGGGGGACAGAGCACCAATATGAGGGGTAATCACTCTTGCTTTAAGCTGCTTGGATCTGGATTGCAGTCTAGGGTGGAGGTCCTGGGGTGTGTGTCCAGCTTGCCAGAATGGGTGGAGACCTCAGAGAGGTTAATACCTCCAGCAGCTGAGAAACCCCAGTGTTTGAGACTAAAGCTCCCCTGTCTGGTGGAAGAGTCCTACTGTGGGAAAAAGCCAAAAAGTCAAGTATTTGAGTGGCAAAATGAGCAGGCAAAGGAAACAAAACAGACACAAGATTCCAACATTACACTCCTATTTTGGGGACAAAAAGGAGCAAAGCATGGAAGAGGAGGAAAACAGTGAATTCAGAACTCCTGCACCAAAAGCTTCAAAGGAAAATACAATCTGGTTATAGGCCATAGAGGAGCTTAAAAAGGATTTTGAAAACCAAATAAGAGAAGTGGAGGAAAAATTGGGGAGAGAAATGAGAACAATGCAAGAAAATTATGAAATGAGAGTCAACAGCCAGACTGAGGAAAATAATACCTTAAAAAATAGACTAAGTCAAATGGCAAAAGAGGATCAAAAAGGCAATGAAGAGAAGAATGCCTTAAAAAGCCAAATTTGCCAGATGGAAAAATAATCTCAAAAGCTCAATGAGGAGAATCATTGCTTCAGAATTAGATTGGAGAAAATGGATGCTAATGACTTTATGAGAAATCAAGATGCTGTTAAAGAGATCCAAACAAATGAAAGAATAGAAGGCAATGTGAAATATCTCATTGGAAAAAACACTGACCTGGAAAATAGATCCAGGAGAGATAATTTAAACATTATTGGATTGCCTGAAAGCCATGACCAAAGTAGGAACCTAGAAATCATCCTCCAGGAAATTCTCAAAGAAAACTGCCCTGATGTTTTAGTACCAAAGGACAAAATAGAGGTTAAAGAATCTGCTGATCACCTCCTGAAAAAGATCCCAAAAAGAAAACCCCTAGGAATATTATCCTAGGTTCCAGAAGTCCAAGATTAAGGAGAGAATATTACAAGCAGCCAGGAAGAAACAATTTGAATATTGTGGAAACTCAATCAGGATAACCCTAGGACCTGGCAGCTTCTACACTGAGGGATTGAAAGGCTTGGAATATGATATTCCGGAGGTCAAAGGAGCTGGGATTAAAACCAAGAGTCACCTACCCAGCAAAATTGAGTATCATGTTTCAGAGGAAAATATGGTCATTCAGTGGAATAGAGGACTTTCAAGCATTCTTGCTGAAAAAAACAGAGTTGAATAGAAAATTCGACATTCAGATACAAGAAGCAAGAGAAGCATGAGAAGGTAAACAGGGAAAAGAAATGATAAGGAACTTATCAAAGTTGAACTATTAACATTCCTACATGGAAAAACAATAATTGTAACTTGTGAAACTTTTCTCAGTAGTTGAAGGGAATATATTTATATATATATAGATATAGATATAGATATATCGATATATATAGATATATGGGCATATGAATACATATATCTATGTGTGTATATATGTTTACAGGTATACATAGATAGAGGGCTGTAATGGGAATGTAAATTTTAAAGATTTTCCCTGCCCCTAGGCTAAAGTGCACCTGGAGCCTGGGGTGGGAGGCTTGTTTTTCAATAGATACTTCTTCATTGGCCAGTGAGTCAATAAAGTTGTTACATTTTCTGAGCCAGGAGAAGACTATATAATCCCTGATGTGCAGCTTTGTTTTGGGGCTCACTTTGAGAAATGTTCTGTGATTTGATCAGATGAAACTCTGGGAAGCTGGTTGTTGAGAGCCCTTCCCCCACCCCCACCCTCGGTTTTGAAAAACCCAGATGTTGAAACCCAGATGTTGATTTGGTATGGATGTAAAGGTTGGACAGTTTGGAAACTGTATACTTGATCTGTTTCTCTGTCTTGATAATTCTGTCTGTATATTCTGAAGTTCGAGGTGCTGACCTTTTTCCCCTGAACTAGGTAAACGATACATATTTGACTGATTAAAGTAAGCTTGTTAACCCATTTTGAGTTGCTTTCCTTCTGTGTTGGCAGCAACCCTGGGGACGCTGGGGTGCTTGCTTATACAAGGGCACAGCACCAATTTAACAGGAAGGGATGATACTTAAAAGGTGGAATTAAGAGGTGAGAGGAATATAATGAGAGGAGATGGGGAGAGACAGATTGGGGTAAACTATAACATACAGAAGAGGCAAGGGAAAATGGTTACAATGGAGGGGAAGAATAGGAAGGCAAAAGGTAATGGGTCAACCTTATTCTCATTGAATCTGGCTTGAGGAGGGAGTGAAATACACACAAATAGGATTTCTCACCCTCCAGGAGAGTAGGGAGGGGAAGTGGCTGAAAGGCGGGATGAGGGAAGGGAGGGCAGGTTGGAGGGGTGGGAAGTTGGAAGCACCCTCTTTTCAAATGGGATGGCATCAAAGTAGAGAATAGAACAAGTGGGAGATGGGATAGGATGGAGGGAAATATAGTCAGTCTTTTACAATGTATCTACTATGGTAGTGTTTTGCATTAGCCACAGTTGTACAACCTATACTGAACTGCTTATCTTCCCAGTAATGGTGCATGACAAGGAAGGAAGGGAATGAATCTGGAACTGAAAGTTTTAAAATCAAATATTCAAATATGTATATATATATATGTGTGTGTGTGTGTGTATGTATGTATGTATATATATGTATATACTATTATTAATACCATCTTACATGTAATTGGGAAATTAGATATACAGGCACTGAGGCATAGAGATCCACTGGAAAAGTCGAAAGGGGTATGGGAGAAAATATGGGAGAGAGCAGATTGGAGGAGGGGATATCCTGTGGGACTGCTGTTTTGGGGCAGTGGATAGGGGAAAAATGGGGAGAAAATTTGTAACTCAAAATCTTTTGGAAATGAATGATGTAAATCAGAAGTTAATAAAGCACTAAAAAAATTAAATTAAATTAAGAGGTGAGAGGATTATGAGAGGAGATGGGGAGAGACAGAAAAGGATAAATTATCTCATGTAAAAGAGGCAAGAGAAAACTGAAACAATGGAGGGGAAGAACAGGATGGGAAAAGGGAATGGGTCAACCTTACTCTTATTGAATTTGGCTTAAGGAGGAAATAACATTCACACTAAATTGGGTATCTTACCCTACAGGAAAGTAGGGGGTAAAGGGATAAGGGGCGAAATGATAGAATGGTGGTCATATTGGGGTGGAAGTAGTTAGAAGACACCCTTTTGAAAAGGGACAGGGTCAAAGTAGAAAATAGAATAAGTGGGGAGTGTGATAGGATGAAGAGTAATATAGTCAGTCTTTCATAATACATCCACTATGGAAATGTTTTGTGTAGGTATACATGTACAACCTATATTGAATTGCTTATCTTCTCAGACAAGGTGGGTGACAAGGGAAGAAGGGAAAGGATGTGGAACTCAAAGTTTTAAAATCAAATGTGTAAAAATTATTATTATTATTATTATTTTACATACAATTGGGAAATAAGACATACAGTCACTGGGGTATGGAGATCCATCTTGCCCTACCACAAAATCGGAAGCGCGGTGAGGGAAGATATGGGAGAGAGCAAATAGGGGGAGAGGCTATTCAGTGGGATCACTGTTTTAGGATGGTGGGCAGAGGAAAGACAGGGAGAAGATCTATAAGTCAAAATCTTATGGAAATAAATGTTGTAAACCAAAAATAAACATAAAATTAAAAAAAAATAAAAATTGTCATCCCAATCTTATCACAGTCCTCCCAATAATGCTTGACTTGCATAGAATAAATTGGAACTAGTACTTAGTACCCTTAGCCTGGAAATTATTTCCCCTTCATGTTTAGAGATATGTTGGCAAATGCTTAACAACTGGTTTTCTAAATTTAAAAATTTGGAAAAAATAATATAAAACACACACAAGTTCAATTTGAATTGTCAGCATTTTCTTCATCATCTTCTAAACTCTAGACAATAAAACAATATATCAAGTCCTGATCTGTAACATTTGCTGATGTCTGTGGTACAAATGTGAAGAGTGAATATTTAATAATCTGTTCTCATGACAAGGTAACTCCATTTCACATCTGGGATATTGCATTGGTTCTTACAGCAGCTATATTGCATAATTGGTTCATGCTAAATTTGTAGTTGATTAAAACCTCCAAGTCTTTTATAAAGGAACTTCTTTATAAGATAGCTGTCCCCAGTCCTAAACTTCAGTAATTGGAACTGTAAATGTAAATGTAAAATGCAATGTTTTTTACCATTATATTTCAGCTTGTTACTTTTTTCTCCTTTTGCATCTTGATTCTGTCATTCAGTTTAATGGATCTCTCTCCCATATTTATTTCATCTTAAAATTTGAAAAGTATGACTTTCATGTCTTCATCTAGGTCTGATGAAAATGTTGAATGGGATAATTCTAAAGACACAAGTCAGAAAGCCCAACATGATATATGTCCTTTCATGATGACTTCAATCCATGCATCGACAACCTTTGAACTAGGATTCATCAAACAATAATATCTTCCAGACAATAGTCCTCTATTTTAGCCTTACTAAATATTTAAGAGATTTTGTCAAAGAATTTATTGAAAAGAAACAGTATTGTTGTTGTTGTTTTTAAATTAAATTTCATGTTTATTTTTAGTTTACATCATTCATTTCCACAAGATTTTGAGTTACAAATTTTCTCCCGGTCTTTCCCCTACCTACCACCCCAAAATAGCAATCTCACTGTATACCCCCTCCCCCAATCTGTTCTCTCCTATATCCTTCCCCATACCCCCTCTGTTTTTCTAGCAGGGCAAGACAAACCTCTATACCCCAGTGCTTACTAATCTTATTCCCTAGTTGCATGAAAAAATAGCATATTTTTTTTAAACATTTGATTTTAAATTTTGAATTCCAGATTCTTTCCCTTCCTTCCTCATCACCCACCCTTACTGGGAAGATAAGCAATTCAGTATAGGTTGTATGTGTGTAGCTATGCAAAACATTTCCATAGTGAATATATGGGGAAAGACTGACTATATTTCCTTCCATCCTATCCCACCCCCCACTTGTTCTATTCTCAACTTTGACCCTGTCCCTTTTCAAAAGTGTGTGCTTCTAACTACCCTCCCCCCAACCTGCCCTGGCCTCCATCATCACCCTTCTCATCCCCCTCTCCCCTACTCTCTGGTAGGGCAAGATACCCAATTTAGCATGTATGTCATTCCCTCCCTAAGCCAAATTCAATGACAGTAAGGTTGATGCATTCCCATTTGCCTTCCTGTTCTTCCCCACCATTGTAACAGTTTTCCCTTACCTCTTCTATATCAGATGATTTGTGCCATTCTGTCTCTCCCCATCTCTTCTCATTATATTCCTCTCACCTCTTAATTTTATTTTTGAAATATCATCCATTCTTATTCAACCAATTCTGTGCCCTCTCTCTTTGTATAACTGTACACACATATACACAAACTGACATATGTATTCATACACACATATATCCTTCTATAGAGACATATGTATGTATCCATACATATGTATGTGTATATACACACTTTTATATTCCCTTCAACTATCCTTATACTGAGAAAAGTTTCATAAGTTACAATTATCATTTTTCCATTTAGAAATGTAAATAGTTTAACTTTGATAAGTTCATTATGATTTCTTTCCCTGTTTACCTTCTCATGCTTCTCTTGCTTCTTGTATCTGAACATCAAATTTTTTTTCAACTCCAGTTTTTTCATCAGGAATGCTTGGAAGTCCTCTATTTCATTGAATGACCATATTTCCCCCTGAAGCATTATACTCTCTTTTCTGGGTAGGCTATTCTTGGTTTTAATCCCAGTTCCTTTGACCTCCAGAATATCATATTCCAAGGCCTTCAGTCCCTTAAGGTAAAAGTTGCCAGATCCTATGTTATCCTTATTGTGTTTAAACAGTATTCAAACTGTTTCTTCTTGGCTGCTTGTAGTATTTTCTCCTTGACCTGGGAACTCCAGAATCTGGCTATAATATGCCTAGGAGTTTTCTTTTGGGGATCTTTTTCAAGAGGTGATTGGTGAGTTCTTTCAATTTCTATTTTGCCCTCATCCTAAAACATCAGGGCAATTTTCCTTGAGTATTTCTTGAAGCATAATTTCTAGGTTCTTCTTTTGATCATGGCTTTCAGGTAGCTCAATAATTTTTAAATTATCTCTCCTGTATCTATTTTCCAGGTCAGTGGTTCTTCCAATGAGATATTTCATGTTGCCTTCTATTTTTTCATTTGTTTGGATCTGATTAATAGTGTCTTGATTTGTCACAAAGTCATTAGCTTCCATTTGCTCCAATCTAATTCTAAAGGAATTATTCTCTTCAGTGAGCTTTTGAAATTCTTTTTATATCTGGCAAATTCGGCTTTTTAAGGCATTCTTCTCCTCATTGTCTTTTTGAGCCTCTTTTGCCATTTGAGTTCATCTATTTTTTAAGGTGTTATTTCCTTCAGTCAGGTTATTGACTTTCTTTTCATGATTTTCTTCCCAATTTTCCTCCACTCCTCTTATTTGGTTTTCAAAATCCTTCCTGAGGTCCTCTATGGACTGTAACCAATTCATATTTTTCTTATAAGCTTTTGGTGCAGGAGTTCTGACTTTGTTGTCTTCTTCCCATTCCATGTTTTGATCCTTTTTTCCCCCAATACAGAATCTAGTGTTTGAATGATGTGCTTGCTTTGCTTCCTTTGCTTGCTCAAGTTGCCATTCAATTACTTGACTTTTGAGCTTTTTGCCACAGTAGAACTCTGCTTCCGGAGAGGAGAGTTTTTTCCCAAATTGCTGGGCTTTTCACACTTGCCAGAGTTATAAGTTGGGTGCCCTCTTTGAAGCCTCCACAAGCTCTGGCATCTGGTTGCGCACCCCAGGACCTCCACTGAAGACAGTGATCCAGATCCAAGCAAGTTAAAGCAAGAGCAATTACCCCTCAGAATGGTTACTTAGTCCCCCTACAATTTGCAGGCCAGGATCTCTAAAGAAGCCAAGTGGAGGTGTCTTCATGGCCACAGCACCTCCACTGCTTCTTGCCTTCCCACCCTGGGTTCTTGTTACTTTTTACACTCACTTTTTACTTTGCTTTTGGCATTTATGGGTTGATAATTCTGGAAACCACCACAGCTGCTGGTGATCCATTCTCCTGAAGTTTATTCTAGCTGCTGCTGGTGGGGGCTGCCCTGGGGATAGATCTGCAGGCTCACTCAAGCCTGTGTTAGGCTCCCAGTGAACTGTGATAGACCCTTCCTTTCTGCTTTCCCAGCTGCCTCCAGTGGGAGATTTGTTTCTCTCTGTCACTTTATGGGTTCTGTAGCTCTAAAATTTGTGTAGAGTCATATTTTATAGGTATTTGAGGTGGTTATGGGGGAAGCTCACCAAGTTTTCCTTCTTCTATGCTGCCTATCTGGGCTCCACCCCCAGGATGACTTATTTTGGGTTATATGTTAAAAAAAGTAAAACACATTTAAAGAAGAGTGACTGTGAAAATTAAAAGTCTGGAAACCATGTCATATAAAAATATTTGAAGGTACTAGGGATTTTTAGTTTGTGTAAAATAAAACTTAGGTAAGGCATGATAGATGTCTTCAACTATTGGAAGGGCTTCCATGTTGAAAAGGGGAGTAAACATTCTATATTGTTCCAGAAGGTAATACTAGGAACAAAGGTCGGAAATAATAGAAAAATACATATCTATTCAACATAAAGAAGACATTCTTAACAATATGAGATGTCGAACAATGGAAGGTGTCCACAAAGAATTACATAACATTATTTTTGCTAAGGGTATTGTAGGAAGGCATCATGCACTTTGAATGAAATTAAAACAAATGCCCTTCAAGACCCCTTCCAGCTGCGGTGTGTGTGTGTATCTTCCTGATTTAGAGACACATATACTCAATTATGAATTCAAGATTTATTTTAATCAAATGGAAATAGCTATAATAAAAAGGGACCTGGTGTATTAATGAATATAGACTTGCAATAGGGAAAAACGGAGCAAAACAATATATTTTTGTAAGAAAAGTCAAATTGAAAAGGTAGTATTTTATTTCATTCAGATAACCATATATTGTGTATAATATGATAGCGCATCCCCCTCCCCCCAGTGATGACCCTGCATTACATTTTTCTTCATTTTTAAAATAAATTCAGTTAGTATTAAGGTCTCTAGCTCAGTCTCTGTGTCTGCACAAGCAGAGAAATGAAGAGCTACCTATTTATTTAATTGTTCATAAAATTATTTTAAATAACTTGTTTATATATATTTTTAAGACGAACCCATTTCATTTCACTTTTCATCTGTATCCAAGGAGCTGAAATGTTATAAACTTTATAAACATCAACACAATTAGCAACCAATATATATGGTACAAAATATATATGTTACAACAATATATGGTACAAAATCTTACACAAAACCCTTAGCGTTTTAATTCCTGTAATTTCCTCAACTCCAGTAATATGTCTAATATGCTTTTTAAACACACACCTTCTTTCAGCGGTATCATGTAAAATAAATTATTAAAGAATGAAGGAGTAATGATCTTTTCCAATGTTTACCATTCATTTGCTTTGGGCTGTATCTTTTTTACTACTTTTCTTTTTTTTAAGCAATTGGGGTTAAATAACTTCTCAAGGTTACATGGCCAGGTGTTTCTGGGTGGGTGCTAAGTGTCTGAGCCCAAGTTCGATCCCCAGGTCATCCCAACACTGGGGCCAGTGCTCTTACTCGTGCTACCTGGCTGCCCTGAAATTTTTTGCTACTTTTCAAAATTGTATGTATTCTATTTATTTTTTCCCCCTGCATTTAAAAATGTATTATTTCATCAACAAAGTCTTTTTTTCTGGGGGAATTGCACTTCCATAAAAATTCATTTTTTTTCTAATGTTATGCCCTTCCTATCATGGGCTTCATCAGGGGATTCAAATCCAAAGTTGTTAGAGTGGCTTCAAAGCTTGAGATTGAAAAGTGAAAAATAAAGTCTTTTGGTGTAATTCTTTTAAAAAAAATAAGGAAAGAAAGATGGCACTTCTGTGAACCATCAGTGCTAGAAATATTGGGTTTATCATTTGAGAGAATTCTTATCAAACCATCTCAAATTTTTTAATGGTCCAGCTTTAATAGAAAACTGTACTTGGGTAATGCATATTCAATATCTCTTCCCCACTGCAACTAAGTGAACTAACTTGACCCCTCCTTCTCCACTCTGCCTCACATCTATGTTTTCAAACATGTCTGTAAAAGTTGAATCAGGTAATATATCAGGTGTCTTAAGCTAGACACTGATTTCTTTCCATTCTGGAAGATTTCATATCTACAATATCTCTGGTAACACTCATTATTTTATCATATATCAAAATATGTTCTGGAAAGATGGCATATCCCCCCCCCCTTCACCAGCCTAATTTTAAATTTGGGAATATAAGAATCCTAGGGTTGGTTGCATGGCTGATTGTGCTCATCTACTAAAGTTCTATCCTTTGTCTAATAAATAGCTAGATGGCACTTATTGGTGGTGAACGTGGTAGCATCTGTCTTGATTTGTATCCTCTATGAATCAAAATTCATTGGTCCCATAGCATAGTACCACTGGTAAGGTTGTCAGTGTTGCATTCTGGTACCAGAGAGAACAGTAATAATCTTTTCACATGACAGTTTTTCAAATATTTGTAGATAATGACCATGTTAAGATTTTTCTTCCCCAAGTTAAATACCTCCAGATACCTCAAGCATTCCTTACACAGTGTGGTTTGGAGGCTGCTTGCCATCTTGATGGTTCTTGACAGTACCATCACTCTCCACCCAAATTTGTTTGGACTTTTCAATTTTCTTCCTAAATTTTCTTCCTAAATTGTGTAACCAAATGCAGTATTTTAAATGTGCTCCAGGAAGTTCAGAGTTCACAGCAATACTAACCTCCCTCCTTACTGACACTATGTGAGGGATAGATAAGCATATTCTGGGTCTAGGAAGAGAGTGGTTTAACTTTAGGGAAAGAGGGCAGAACCTCACCTACTTGGAACAATCAGTTTTAAAGATGAATGGTATGAAGGAGTTTAAAGATCTTATTGTTCTTTAATGGAAGTAGTTCTGTAGCTGACATAAACATCTGTGACTGTAGTTACTAGCTCTGGGTATTTATTTTATTCATTTTAGACTGGGTATAAAAGCAATTGTGGCAAGAATGGCAGGATTTTGTTTTTCCATTTTTTTTAAAGAGTCATGATTTATTGAGAGTACCCCCTCTCCCAACTTCACACATGGTGCCCTGCCCTCCAAGACCCCTTTCTCATGTCAAATTCTTTGGTCACTGCTGACATTGGTAGATCTTTGCCATTTCCAAGAAGATAGATAGGGGAAGTGGGGGATGACGGCTTCTCAATAAACCCCATCAGTCTGCTGTAACTTGGTAAAATGAGTAGGCAATTCAAGTTCTCATATAGTTCCCTCACTTTGGCAACCTTCTCTGGATCTTCACCATCAGCCAGCTGCATTAGTTGTCCTGGCTGTGAGTACCAACCTTGTCAGTCACTCTGGGGTCACCATAAAGGTCAAGGACATTTCCCTCAATTTGAAAAAAAATTCCCCCATCTCCAGAAACATGTTCTTGGCAGGGGTGTGTTCTTTCTCCCCATCTAGGCCTGACATGAACATAGCAGCAGCAAATGGTAAGCAGAATGAATAGAAAGCTATATTGTAGTTGCTATTGGTTTTATATCTCTGCTCAGTGAATCTGGCAAGATCATCTTTGCCTTGATGGGCTGTGATAATATAAGAACAAGGGTTTGGCCAATCTCAATATGGTAAGTGCTCTGTAGGAAAAGTTAGATGAGGTTCAGGGGCTGGGGGGGATGTGTTTCTATTTTAAAAAATAGCTAAAATTGATATAGCATTACAAAATTTACAAAACAATTTATATATATTATTTCATTTGATCCTTCCACAGCTTTGTGAGTTAAATATTATTTATTACCCCCTTTTAACAGATGAGGAAACTGAAGCTTAAATGTTAATGGGTTACTCACCTACTGTCTGAGTCAGGATTTGAATTTATGTTTCCTGAATTCAATTGATTTTGTGAGTTGTTTGAATCAATCATATAATGGAATGATATGGCCATTCACATTCTCAAGATGATTCCATTGACTAATATTGCTATTTGATTCTATTTTTCTCCCCTCCAGTCATCTAGATATGACCTTAACTTGGTCTTTTTCAGTGTTAAACTTATATATACTAATTATGGTTAGAAGGTTGTAAATGGTTTACATCTAAATCAATATGTATATCCATATCTACATTTTTATCCATGTATACTTTTATCTCTATTCATGTATCTGTATCTGTAATTGTATCTATATGCAAACATATATAAAGCATTTTGTAATCCTTAAATCATTATGTAAATGCTATTGCTGCTGTTGCTATTGTCATTGCACTCATTGCCAGACCTGCTATATGCTACTGAGGGCTATTTGCCTCAAAATAGTCACTTTGAGAAGCTCTATACTTATGCCAACAATATCCTCAAAATATGTTTAGGACTCTCCTCTAAAGATTGTCTCCTGAGACTTTTGAATAGCTACAATTCTGGCAAAGTGTTATTTTTAGTCATAGACTTATATGTCTGACCATAATAGAATACGAAATCTCTACAGATAAAGTAAAATGACCAATTCTCACCAGAAATTACAGTTTTGTACATATGATTCTGTTAAATGGGACTCATCATTTTTGTTTTCTATCGAAACACTTAAGGATGATATAGGGCTAACCATATAGACAGATAACAAATTTAGATGAAATAAGATTACTCATAAAAATAATAAGAAGGATAGTAATAGTGATGATTTGTTATATGTTTTGAGATATATTCCTCAAAATTAACCCTGTGAAGCAGGGTGTAGAATTATTGTCCCCATTTTTTAGATGAGGAGACTGAGTCTCAGAGAGGTGAATTAATTTGCCTATAGTTGTATAGGTAAAAAGTGACTGAATCAGGATTTGAACTGATGTATTATGATTCCAAGTTCAGTACTCTTTTTATTATATAGATCTCTAGTTGCCTGAATCCCATTTTAAACTTCACTCCCAACCTGAGCCCTTCCATGCCAAAATAAATTCAAAACCAAAATCCTTTGGTCTTCTGCATACATTTTCCACTTTACATACATCTTCAACACCTGATATTTGCCCAGAACTTGCTAACTGTTATATGACTCTTTTTTAAATCTTTATTTTTTAAATTAATTTGTTTGTTTCCTTTTAGTTTACAGGATTCAATTCCACAATTCCTTGATATTCACATTTTGTTCCCCTCCCTCCATTCCCCCCCCCATAGTGGCATATAGTCAAGTATAGGATCTGTAAATACTTTCACATTATACATGTCAGGTTATAAGGACAGATTGTACCAGCTGGAATGAAAAATGGTAAAGAGGACATAAAACAAATAAGAGAAGGAAAAAGATCAGGTATTTTGCTTCTACCTGGATATAAACTTAGTTCTTTGTATTTCTTTCTCTGAATGCACATATTTCTCTCCATCATGAGTCTTTTGGGATTGACTTATATCACTGCATTGCTGTTGATTCATTAATTCCCCTCCCCCAACACTGCTTTAATTTTTGGTATTTAAGGTCTCAAGTTTGTTGGTTTTTTACCTGGCTTTGGGATGTGTATGATAATAATTTTGTTAATCTAGAAACACTGCTTATGTTAGACATAGAGGATTACAGACATAAGCACGAGCCACTCTTATCTCTATTCAATTTATCCAAATCCAATGTTCCATAGACATCTGTTGTCCTGGCTACTTCCTGATCTTGGTTGCAAAGCTTTCAGTTCTTTGGGGGTCTGAGCAGATATTGTGGATAAGATGATGCTAGACTGTTCTTGTATTGTCTTTTGTACCAGTATATTAAACATTTTCCTTAGCAAAGTGAGAGGCAGTGCCAAGTATTTCCATCCCCTGCAGTTTCTCACAAAGAAAACCAGTCCCCAGCCTGCTAATAGAGATGGAGGGACTCTTCTAGCAGGCTTTCAAAATCATGCATTCAGAAAGACTGCTTCAAGATAATAAATGGATGTCACTGGAGAGTCCAGGGTGTCAGAGGGAGACAAGCACAGTACTGTATAGGCATGTATCTTGCCGTTGGAGTCTTGCTGGGAAGTATATGTGTCTCTGTCTTAGTTGAGGACAATGCCGATTAGATGAACACATCAACTGTCTCTGCTTTTCAAACTCTGTCTGACCACTGCAGGAAATTCCAATCAGGAAACCTAAGATTTAGCCAGTATGATATTGTGTTGATCTGTGTTGTTATGTTATGCCATTTGATGTTATGGTTGTATACCATGTACATAATATTATGTTACATTATGATACATTATGCTAGTTATGTTACATTAGATTACATCATGTTATTTTATGCTAGTCTACATCACTTTACATTATAGGGTATGGTAGGTGTGTCTCTTCTAGTATCATACTAAGCATCCAGAGAACAGGCAGCAACTTCAAAAACTCCTAAGTGTGATCCCCAAATAATGGAATCTTTTCCTTTCTTTGATAAACGTCAGAAAGTTCACTCAATAATGAAGCCCATCTTCAATAGAAAGGTAATGACATTAAGGTATTAAAACCTTTGATTTTAAGATAAAATATTCTGAATATATTCAGAAAAGGGTGCCAACATTCCCCAAGTACATTATAGTCTAAGCCATGTGCTTCAGCAGGAATTCTTGAAATGAGACAATTGTTGATAATCTTTTGGGAAGTTCATTCTCTGAAGACATGTTTCTGAATACGGAACTGATTTGAAGTGCAGGGGTTAGTTAGTTTCCATTCAAGTTCAATGAATGCTGCTTTCCCCTTCCAACTCCCCACAGGCCCCAGACTAGTACCAAATACCTTCAGACCTAGAGCACCAATGGCATAGCAGGGGGAACTGGCATTTCAAATTAGGGGAAACACTGAAACCAAACAACAACACAATACACTAAAGAGTAGGGTGATACATGTAAATGATGTACTCAGGAGGAAGAATAAGTGGTGGCTCACAGGGAAGGGATTTGGTTTTCAGTTATTTCACAGAATAGGGAGATAGGCCTTTCAGGGAAGATGTTTGGCCAGATTCCTTGAGCTAACAAAAGTCCTAGTAATTTCATCGTCACACACTGTTCATGATGTTAGCCAATTTTTGTTCTGACTGACAGGTCTACCCCTATCACATGTGGAACAGTTTATTCTTTCCTAGTTTTTCCTTTCATAATAATTTTATTGCATTTAAGGTTATTAGTGCCCTCCACTCCTTTAAAATGTAGTAAGCTTAAAAATAAGAACAATACTGTTGTGTGTGTTTTTTTTCCTTAAAATATGAATATGGTGCCTTTTCCCCCTTATGCTATGCTCAGGGCCTCCAAGATGCCTAGTGGTTCCGATATAGGGGAATGGAATGAAATCTAGCCCCACAAGGAAGTCCTGACTCCTGAACACAAGCTCCTTCTGAAGACTTTTCTGTTTATGGAGTCTCTCTAAAAAGGGATTAAGATATTCTGTCTGTGTCTTGGAGAGGATATGTTTTACCTAATCTTGTTCACCACCATGCAAGGAACTTTGAGGAATTTTTCCCCCAGTGGCATCCTTTCAAACCTTTGGAAAGAGAAGACATTTCCATTTCTTTTGCTGATTTTTTAGAAGTGCATAGTTTGGTCCTCATCAGAGAACAAGGGGGAAAAAAGGGAAAATAAAATCCATTCATCATGGTCCTATTTTTTAATGGACTTCTTACTGCTTCTTACTTAAAGTGGTGGACCTGGAGTCAAGAAGACCTGGTTTTAAATTCTATTCAGTCAGTTATTGGCCCTGTTTCCCTGGACGAATCACTTAACCTTAGTCTCAATTTTCTCATCAGTAAAATAGGTAAAATGATAGCGCATACCTAACATGGTAGTTGTGAAAATAAAATGAGGTAATATTTGCAAAGTCCTTTGCTAAGCTTAAACACAACATAAATTCCATTTACTATTATTGTTATTAATCATTGCTATTATTGTTAACATAATTATTATTAAATAAAAGTGAGAATAATGGAAGAATGCTCACAAATGGTCATAATAATGAGTCTAACAATTTATTAAAAATTCACTGGATTTTGAAGGAATAAAATGGAGTTTTGGTGGTTATTATGAGGATTCAATTGCATGGCCACTTAACCACAATGTCCTGTGAGGTAGAGAGAGAAGATGTAACTATCCCCATTTATCAGGTAGGAAAAAAGAGGTTAAACAGCAAATTATTGCCAGAGCCAAGACTAGAATCTTGCCATTTATGCTCATTCTTATTGTCTTTCCTCATATGACTCTGACAATAAGATAACCCAAAGAAGTGAAACAGTGGGCTTTTAGGGATCAGCCTAAAATCCATGGAGGCAGATGATTTGGGAGCACAGAGAAATTCCTAAAATAACTTAAAACTCATCCAAAGGAAAGCCACCTAACCTATCTACTCAAAAGTGCTTTCTTCTTCAAAACTGGGAAAGGCATTTGAGAAAAACTGCATGGAGTTGGGTTGAAGTCACAAACTATGAAGGGAGTGAAGTTGCAGGAAGAGGGAGGATAAAATAACTAACTAGATGCTACTTAAAAGACATCGCTTCCTCTTTTTTTCTCCCCAAGTTAGGTACTTATGACAAATTACAGCTATTTTGAATAGGCCCTGAGTGGTGGTGGTAGTAAAGATGAACTCAACAGTAGAATGAGTTCTATCTTGCTGGTTTTCAACCCTATTGAATTTAAGGACCTTTGCTAAACATTAAAAAAATAGTATACCCAAAGGTGGAGCCAAGATGGCAGAATAGAGGCAGTAACCTTCCAAGACTCTCTTAACATTCCTCTCCAAAAAGCTTTAAAATAGTATGTAAAATCAAATTCTAGAGCTACAAAGCCACAAAATATTCAGTGTGGATATTTTTCCAGCCCAACACAACTTAGGAGGTTGGTAGGAGAGGTCTGTGTCACTGGGGTGGGAGTAGCCTGCAGGGAATGGGGCTGAAACATCAGTGGTGGGTGTTGGGGGTCCTTAAGACAATTGCAGCGGTAATTTCAGGAGGTCTCAGAGAAAAGATGGTAGGAGGGTTGGAAAACTGGTTGAAAAGAGATTACATGATGAATTCAGTAACTCTTTCAAATGAATCGGTAGTTTAGTCATCACAGTAGCATTTTCATATATTCAGAAAATCTCTGTCTCTCTCTGTCTCTGTGACATACATGCACAGGCACACACATGTAAGACACTCATTCAGGGTATAGTATGTTTCCTTATATATTGCATATTCTGTTAGAACAAAACAAAAGATCAAAATGACAAATCTCAGCATCTATAACAATGTAATAAAAAGAATATTATTTAAATGATCATACTTTCTATTTTTATCTGTTATTAAAATCAATGTTTCCTCCCCTAAAGCTAATATACAACTATTTATTTACATATTATATATGTATACATACACACATATGTATAAATTCCAGTTTATAAAAACCCAAATGACATGAGTAGTCATAATTACTTTCAACTAGACTATATATTCCATGGGATAAGTACCATTTCTGCTCTAATATTTGTATCTTCTTCAATTCTTAGCTAGTTTAGTGCTTGAGAGAAAGTAGACAGTTAACATGTTTGTTAAATTCCACTTGACATCTTCATGTTTATCCCCCTAATATTTTGGCTTTAAATTGAGCTATGGCAAATGATATGCTTCCCAAAGATGTTTGCCAATGTCGTGGAGGATATTCAGCCAAAAGTCTAGATGGGAGAGGGAATTCTTCTAAATGGTGAGATCCTTTCTATCCTTGGCAGCTGAATGAAGACATTAACTATTAGTAATTTAATTTTCTTCAGCTAATGCTGTAGAGGACTCAAGAAGAGAGGGAGGGACACAGGAATAACAAATGGGGAGATGGGACAAACTTCATCCTCATAACCACCTGGTGAGGCAAATAATAGAAATCTTTATCATTTTTCTCATCTTACAGAGAGGAAAAGATGGTATGATGAAGTTGACTGACTTTCCCAAGATGACCTAGCTAATGAATGGTGGCACAGATTTTTGAACCCAGTTCTTCTGACTCCAAAGTCCAATGCTCTTCCATGGTACTAGAAAGCCCACCACTGGGGGATGGGTTCTTATATACACCCTGACAAAAATTAGCTGATTATAAATTATCTTTGAAATGCAAAAGAAGGGGAGTGATCTATCCAATTCTAGAAGTAAAGGGGGGGAAAGAAAGGCATTATATCTTATAGCTACAAGACTAATTAAATGGTTCAGTTTAGAAAAAAATTGTTTACAGCATTTCATACTGTCCATTTTCCATTCTGTAGGATACTGTAATGGTAATGGTGATTTGAAGATCTTCACTGACTCCTAATAGGCTGAATATACATGGTGCCTGTAATGGGAGGAGTTTGCAACACATTATCTTCCCAATGCATTGTTAGATACATTGAATCATAGAGGTTAATTCCCACCCCCAATACAGGTCTTATATAGCCTGCCTTCCTTGTCTTGGGAACTTCTCAATCTCCTTTTCTTGACCCCTTTCAACCAATTCAGATCAATTCAATTTTGCAAACATTTATTAAGAACCTAATGTGAGTAGAACACTATCCTAGGTCCTGGGGGAACTACAAAATCTAGAAAAAGAAAGATAATTGCCCTCAATTGAATTTATAATCTAGTACAAAAGTAAGATGCAAAGGAAGATAAAAGAATTACCCAATAAAATCATACCTTGGGCAGCTAAGTAGTGCATTGAATAGAGGTCAGGGTCTGGAGTCAGGGAGATCTAAGTTCAAATCTGGCCTCAGGTACTTACTAGCTGTGTGACCTGGGCAAGTCATTTAACCCTGTCTACCTCAGTTTCCTTGCCTATAAATTGAACTGGAATAGAAAATGGCAAACCACTACAGTATCTTTGCCAAGAAAACCCCAAATGGGGTCACAAAGAGTGGGAAATGACTGAAACAATTGGAAAATAAAAATAATAATAAATGCCTTAGAGATGTGGGTGGGAGGGGTGAGGTGGGGGAAGGATGTTCTATGCAAAGTGGAAGCTCATTATTAACAATGGCGGAACAGGTAAATTCTTTTTTTTTTAAATGCTTTATTAACTTCTGATTTACATCGTTCGTTTCCACCAGATTTTGAGTTACAAATTTTCTCCCTGTTTTTCCCCCACCCATCCCCCCAAAAGAGCAGTCCCACAGGATATCCCCACCTCTGATCTGCTCTCTCCCATATTTTCTCCCATACCCGTTTCAACTTTTCCAGTAGGGCATGGTGTATCTCTATATTTCCCAATTGTATGTAAAACAATATTGATAATAGTATATATATATATATATACATATATATATGTATATATATATATATATACATACATTTAAACATTTGATTTTAAAACTTTGAATTTCAGATTCATTCCCTTCCTCCCTTATCACCCACCCTTACTGGGAAGATAAGCAATTCAGTATAGGTTGTACATGTGTGGCTAATGCAAAACAATAACATAGCAGATATATTGTAAAAGACTGACTATATTTCCCTCCCTCCTATCCCACATGGCACTTGTTCTATTCTCTACTTTGATCCTGTCCCTTTTCAAAAGTGGGTGCTTCCAACTTCCCTCCCCCCCAGCCTGCCCTCCCTTCCATCATCCCCCCTCACATCCTCTCCCCCCCCTATTCTCCTGGAGGGTGAGATCCCCTATTTAGTGTGTATTTCCCTCCCTCCTCAAGCCAGATTCAATAGGAATAAGGTTGACCCATTCCCTTTTGCCTTCCTATTCTTCCCCTCCATTGTAACCATTTTCCCTTGCCTCTTCTGTATGAGATAGTTGCCCCACTCTGTCTCTCCCCATCTCCTCTCATTATATCCCTCTCACCTCTTAATTTCACCTTTTAAGTATCATCCCTTCCTGTTAAATTGGTCCCTTGCCCTCTATCTATGTATACCTGTAAACATATATACACACATTCACATATGTATTCATATGCCTGCATACCCTCATATATATATATATATATATATTTTTTTTTTTCTAATCCCTTCAACTACTGAGAAAAGTTTCATAAGTTACAATTATTGTTTTTCCATGTAGGAATGTTAATAGTTCAAATTTTGGCCAAGTGGCTCAGCAAGCAAGAGCACCGGCCTCAGTGCTGGGATGACCCAGATCAAATCCGGGCCCAGACACCCAGCACCACACCCAGAAACAACAACTGGCCCTGCAACCCCGAGCAAGCCACTCAACCCCAATTGCTTAAAAAAAAATAGTTCAACTTTTATAAGTTCCTTATGATTTCTTTTCCCTGTTTACCTTCTCATGCTTCTCTTGCTTCTTGTATCTGAATGTCAAATTTTCTATTCAGCTCTGGTTTTTTCAGCAAGAATGCTTGAAAGTCCTGTATTCCACTGAATGACCATATTTTCCCCTGAAACAGGATACTCATTTTTGCTGGGTAGCTGACTCTTGGTTTTAATCCCAGCTCCCTTGACCTCCGGAATATCACATTCCAGGCCCTTCGATCCCTCAGGGGAGAAGCTGCCAGATCCTGGGTTATCCTGATTGTGTTTCCACAATATTCAAATTGTTTCTTCCTGGCTGCTTGTAATATTCTCTCCTTAATCTGGGAATTCTGGAACCTGGCTATAATATTCCTAGGAGTTTTCTTTTTGGGATCTTTTTCAGGAGGTGATCAGTGGATTCTTTCAACCTCTATTTTGCCCTCTCGTTCTAAAACATCAGGGCAGTTTTCTTTGAGAACTTCCTCGAGGATGCTTTCCAGGCTCTTACTTTGGTCATGGCTCTCAGGCAGTCCAATAATTTTTAAATTCTCTCTCCTGGATCTATTTTCCAGGTCAGTGGTTTTTCCCATGAGATATTTCACATTGCCTTCTATTCTTTCATTTGTTTGGATCTGTTTAACAGCATCTTGATTTCTCATAAAGTTATTAGCTTCCATTTTCTCCAATCTAATTCTGAAGCAATGATTCTCCTCAGTGAGCTTTTGAGATTCTTTTTCCATCTGGCAAATTCGACTTTTTAAGGCATTCTTCTCCTCATTGCCTTTCTGAGCCTCCTTTGCCATTTGAGTCAGTCTGATTTTTAAGGTATTATTTTCTTCAGTCAGGCTGTTGACTCTCATTTCATAATTTTCTTGCATTGTTCTCATTTCTCTTCTCAATTTTTCCTCCACTTCTCTTATCTGCTTCTTAAGGTCCTCTATGGCCTGTAACCAGCTTGTATTTTCCTTTGAAGCTTTTGGTGCAGGAGTTCTGACTTCACTGATTTCCTCCTGTTCCATGCCTTGCTCCTTCTTATCCCCAAAATAGGAGTGTAATGTTGGAATCTTCTGTCTGCTTTGTTTCCTTTGCCTGCTCATTTTGCCACTCAATGATTTGACTTTTGGGCTTTTTGCCACAGTAGGACTCTGTCACCAGACAGGGGAGTTTTCGTCCCAAACGCTGGGGTTTTCTCATCTGCTGGAGGTATTAGATGGGTGCCCTCTCTGAGGTCTCCACACGCTCTGGCAAGCTGGACACACACCCCAGGACCTCCACCCTAGACTGCAATCCAGATCCAAGCAGGTTAAAGCAAGAACGATGACCCCTCAGACTGGTGCTTGGTCCCCCTACACTCTGCAGGGCAGGAGCTGAAGCTGCCACATGGTGCTGGCAGGCTGTGCAGGTGTCTCAGCGGTTTCTCACCCTGGGGGTAAAAGCCACGCACTCCCACTTACTGGGTCCCAAAGTCCAGAATGCACTGGCCTCTCACCTTGTCCTTCGCATCTATATGTTGATAAATCTGGAAACGGCCACAGCTGCTGCTGATCTGGAGTCCCTCTGGCTGGCAGCTGGTCAGGCCCACCCTGGGGCTAAAGCCTGGGCCTGGGGCTGGGCTCAGCTCCCAGAGTGCTGTGCTGGCAGATTCCTGCCAGCCTGCCAGGCTGTTCTCAGTGGGAGGTTAGCTTCTCTGTGTCATTTTGTGGGTTCTGTAGCTCCAAAGTTTGTTTAGACTCCCCTTTTTACATGGATTGGGGAGGGTGGAAGCCGGAGCTGCGGGAGGGTTGTGCTTCTACTCCGCCATCTTGGCTCCGCCCCCCCCCCC
>NW_027185712.1:24857910-24927082 GCF_028583685.1 Petaurus breviceps papuanus
CTCCCACTTACTGGGTCCCAAAGTCCAGAATGCACTGGCCTCTCACCTTGTCCTTCGCATCTATATGTTGATAAATCTGGAAACGGCCACAGCTGCTGCTGATCTGGAGTCCCTCTGGCTGGCAGCTGGTCAGGCCCACCCTGGGGCTAAAGCCTGGGCCTGGGGCTGGGCTCAGCTCCCAGAGTGCTGTGCTGGCAGATTCCTGCCAGCCTGCCAGGCTGTTCTCAGTGGGAGGTTAGCTTCTCTGTGTCATTTTGTGGGTTCTGTAGCTCCAAAGTTTGTTTAGACTCCCCTTTTTACATGGATTGGGGAGGGTGGAAGCCGGAGCTGCGGGAGGGTTGTGCTTCTACTCCGCCATCTTGGCTCCGCCCCCCCCCCCAGGTAAATTCTTCTTGCATTTAATTTAAACCATAATACTTGGGTAGATAGTGAGATGTATGTTAAGGAAGGAGTACTAACTCTGGTTAGAGGGTTTATCAAGCCCTTTTGAAGACTGTCTACTCAGTTGTGTCATCCACATATTACCCAACTCTCACTTGTGACTCCAAGAATCTGTAGTATGTACAGTGGCCACACCACAGTAAAATATCTCATCAAACCATAGGATATAATCATCTTGCCTTTTGTCTTGCCAATGAACTTCAGTGACTCTGGGCCAGAGAGTGAAGCTAATGGCTTTGTGTAACTCTGTCTCACTTAAATCCAGCTCATGCACCAATCAAGACATCACTCAAAAGTATTATCATTGATTTTCCCTGAAAATGAAGAATGAACAACAACAAGTGCAACAATTTGTTGGTTTCATCAAATTCTAGAAGTATGTAGAGTTATATTAAAATTGATCTATAGGGGGGTGGAGTCAAGATGGTAGAGTAGAACCAGCTTCAACCTTCCCCAATCAATGTAAAAAGGAGACTCTGAACAACCTTTGGAGCTTCAAATCCCACAAAATGGCACAAAGAAGCTACCTCCTGCTGAGGACAGCCCAGCAGGCTGGCAGGAATCGACCAGCACAGCACTGTGGGAGCCAAGCCCAGCCACTCCTGAGCCGAAGTTTTAGCCCCAGGGCAGCTCTGACGAGCCTCAGGCCAGAGAGACTCCAGATCAGCAGCAGCTGTGGCCCTTTCCAGAATTATCAACAAATAGATGCAAAGGACAAAGTGAGAGGTCAGTGCAGTCTAGACTTTGGGACCCAGTAAGTGGGAGTACATCAGCTTTTGCCCCTGGGGCAAAAAGCCACTGAGACAGCGACACAGCCAGCCAGCACCACATGGCAGCTTCAGCTCCTGGCCTGTAGAGTGTAGGGGGACCAAGCGACCAGACTGACAGGTAATTCCTCTTGCTTGAACCTCCTTGTATCTGGATTGCAATCTAGGGTGGAGGTCCTAGGGATTGTTTCCAGCTTGCCAGAGCATGTGGAGGACTCAGAGAGGACACCCATCTAATACCTCTGGCAGCTGAGAAAACCCCAGCGTTTGGGACGAAAGCTCCCCTGTCTGGTGGCAGAGTCCTACTGTGGCAAAAAGCCCAGGGGTCAAGTGACTGAGGGACGACATGACCAGGCAAAGGAAACAAAGCAGACAGAAGATTCCAACATTAGACTCCTATTTTGGGGACAAAAAGGAGCAAAACATTGAACAGGAGGAAATCAGTGAAGTCAGAAATCCTGCACCAAAAGCTTCAAAGGAAAATACAAGCTGGTTACAGTCCATAGAGGACCTTAAGAAGCAGATAAGATAAGTGGAGGGAAAATTGGGAAGAGAAATGAGAATGATGCAAGAAATTTATGAAATGAAAGTCAACATCCTGACTGAGGAAAATAACACCTTAAAAAATAGATTAACTCAAATGGCAAAAGAGGCTCAAAAAGGCGATAAGGAAAAGAATGCCTTAAAATTCCAAATCTGAGAGATGAAAAAAGAATCTCAAAAGCTCAATGAGGAAAATCATTACTCCAAAATTAGATTGGAGCAAATGGAACTAATGACTTTATGAAAAATCAAGATGCCATTAAACAGATCCAAACAAATGAAAGAATAGAAGGCAATGTGAAATATTTCATGGGGAAAACCACTGACCTGGAAAATAGATCTAGGAGAGATAATTTAAAAATTATTGAACTACCCGAAAGCCATGATCAAAGTAAGAACTTAGAAATCATCCTCCAGGAAGTTCTCAATGAAAACTTCCCTGATGTTTTAGAAACAGAGGGCAAAATAGAGGTTGAAAGAATCCACCAATCACCTCCTGAAAAAGATTCCAAAAAGAAAACTCCTAGGAATATTATCCCAGGTTACGTAATTCCCAGTCTAAGGAGAGGATATTACAAGCAGCCAGGAAGAAACAATTTGAATATTGTGGAAACACAATCAGGATAACACAGCATCTGGCAGCTTCTACGCTGAAGAATCGAAGGGCTTGGAATATGATATTCCAGAGGTCAAAGGAGCTGGGATTAAAAGCTAGAATCACTGACAGACGGTCCGCCCAGAGATCGGAAGTAGCCCAGGGCTTCCTCCGAGACCAGGAAAAGTAAAGAGGGACTCCTCCCCGCCCTTGGGAGTAGTCTGCCACAGCTGTTCTGGCCGCCTCTGGGTGGGGTAGGTTCCCCCTGCAGTTGCTGCTGGTCGGTGCCTCCTCTATAGCGAACTCTCCTTCCGGCCCTGGCTCCACACGGAGTCAGGGAGAGAATGGCTACTTTTAAAAGAAATCTCAGACAAGAGCTGGTTTCCCAGTTTCACTCGTTGGCTGCTGAAGGAAACATCAATAAGTTGCCAGTATTCCTCAATCAGTATCCATTTTATAAGAATAAACGAAACTTCAGAAAATGGTTGGACTGCCCTAATGTATGCTGCAAGAAATGGACATCCACATGTTTTTCGGTTTCTACTGGAAAAGGGGTGTGACAGGTCCATTGTCAATAGATCAAACCAGACTGCACTGGATATTGCTAAGTTCTGGGGCTATAAGCATGTAGCTACCTTACTGTCTAACGCCATGGGTGCACAGAAACCATTTTTCCTACTCAATAAAATGGAGGAATATGAAAATTATTTTAGCAAGACACTTCTAGACAGGAAGAGTGAGAAAAGAACAAACTTGACATGGCTATCAATTAAACGAAGCCATCCAGACACAGTCTATATCCTTTTCTCAGATTTAAGTCCATTGGTTACATTGACTGGCCAACAGCCAGAAGTGAGGCTTTGTCGCTTGAACTACATACATATAAAAGATTGTTTAACCAATCTTGATAATGTTATCCTAGTTTTTATTGGGGTAGAACTTGGAATTAAAAAAAGAATTAATTAACAATAGGATTGGGGAAGACCCAGACACGGAGGAAGAGGATGGGTTGGTTGCTTGGTTTGCCCTTGGTATAGATGCCATCTCTGCTGAAGAGTTTAAACAAAGACATGAAGACTGTTACTTCCTTCATCCTCCAATGCCTGCTCTCCTACAGTTGAAAGAAAAAGAAGCGAGATCTGTTCTTGCCTGGCATAGCCGATACAAGTTTTGTCCAACATGTGGAAGTGCAACTAAAATTGAAGAAGAAGGCTATAAAAGAGTATGTTTAAAAGAAGACTGCCCCAGCCTTCAAGGAGTTCACAATACAACCTACCCAAGAGTTGGTCCAGTAGTAATCATGCAAGTTCTTAATCCTGATGGGAACAAGTGCCTTTTAGGCAGGCAGAAAAGATTCCCTCCTGGCATGTTTACATGTCTTGCTGGATTCGTCGAACCTGGGGAAACAATAGAAGATGCAGTTCGAAGAGAAGTAGAAGAGGAAAGTGGAGTCAAAGTTGGCAGTGTTCAGTACATCTCTTGCCAGCCTTGGCCAATACCCTCCTCCTTAATGATTGGTTGCTTGGCTGTTGCTATGTCTACAGAAATTAAAGTTGACAAGAATGAAATAGATGATGCTCACTGGTTCACTAAAGAACAGGTTATGAATGTTCTCACCAAAGGAAACCAACAATTGTTCTTTGTGCCACCAAGCAGAGCTATTGCACACCAGCTAATCAAACACTGGATTGGAATGAATTCTAACCTTTAAATTCAAGAACCTGGCTTTTCAGCAAATTATTTTGCTCCTGATTACTGATTAGTTTTAAGTAAATTAGAAATATTTGGTAATCTTCTAAAACATAAAAACACATGATTCATTGTAGGTTTGGGGAATTTTACCTGAGTGTTAAACATCTTAGGAGCAGAAAACAGTTAATTTCTATGTAAGTCATACAGTTGCCTCTAGTGAAAAATATTTTCATTTTCCTTGTAGTAAAGAAACATGACTTTTAGGTCATGAAAATAAAGATAAAGGATTGAAAAATTAAATTCTAAAAAAAAAAAAAAGCTAGAATCACCTACCCAGCAAAACTGAGTATCATGTTTCAGGGGAAAATATGGTCATTGAGTGGAATAGAGGACTTTCAAGCATTCTTAATGAAAAAACCAGAGTTGAATAGAAAATTTGACATTCAGATACAAGAAGCAAGAGAAGACTGAGAAGGTAAACAGGGAAAATAAATCATAAGGAACTTACCAAAGTTGAACTATTAACATTCCTACATGGAAAAACAATAATTATAACTGATGAAACTTTTGTCAGTATGAAAATAGTTGAAGGGGATATATATATTACGGCATACGGGCATATGAATACATATGCGAATGTGTGTATATATGTTTACAGTTATACATAGATAGAGGGCACAGGACAATTTCACAGGAAGGGATTATACTTAAAAGGTGAAATTAAGGGGCAGCCAGGTAGCACAGTGAGTGAGAGCACCGTCTCCAGTGTCGGGATGACCTGGGGATCGAATCCGGGCTCTGACACTTAGCACCCACCCAGAAACACCTGGCTGTGTAACCTTGAGCAAGTTACTTAACCCCAATTGCTTAGGGATCAGTGAGTAAGAGCACCGGCTCCAGTGTCAGGATGACCTGGGGATTAAATCCGGGTGCAGATACTTAGAATTTAGAAATAACTGGCCGTGAGCAAGTTACTTAATCCCAATTGCTTTAAAAAAAAAAGGTGAAATTAAGAGGTGAGAGAGAGGAATATAATGAGAGGAGATGGGGAGAGACAGAATGGGGTAAACTATCTCATATAGAAGAGGCAAGGGAAAATGGTTACAATGGAGGGGAAGAATAGGGAGGCAAAAGGGAATGGATCAACCTTATTCTCGTTGAATTTGGCTTGGGAAAGGAAGAAAATACACACTAAATAGGGTATCTCACCCTATGGGAGAGTAGGGGGAAGGGTATCAGAGGGGGATGATGGAAGGGTGGACAGGCTGGGGGGGAGGGAAGTTGGAAGCATCCACTTTTGAAAAGGGATGGGATCAAAGTAGAGAACTGAACAAGTGGGAGGTGGCATAGGAGGGAGGGAAATATAGTCAGTCTTTTACAATATATCTACTATGTTATTGTTTTGCATTAGCTGCGCATGTACAATGTATACTGAACTGCTTATCTTCCCAGTAAGGGTGGGTGTCAAGGGAGGAAGGGAATGAATCTGAAATTCAAAGTTTTAAAATCAAATGTTTAAATTTTATACATATATATGCATATATATATATATATATATATATATATATACTATTATTAATACTATTTTAAATGTAATTGGGAAATAAGATATACAGGCACTGGGCCATAGAGATCCACCATGACCTACTGGAAAAGTCTAAAGGGGCATGTGAGAAAATATGGGAGAGAGCAGATTGGAGAAGGGGATATACTGTGGGACTGATATTTTGGGGATGTGGGTAGGGGAAAAACAGGGAGAAAATTTGTAACTTAAAATCTGGCAGAAATGAATGATGTAAATCAGAAGTTAATAAAGTATTTGAAAAATGGGAAAAAAAGAAATTGTAGCATGCCCAGTTGCCACACCCTAGTAAAACCTTCTTGGCAAATGGGATTACCCAGACTGAGGGTAACTGACAGACCTCAAATCCATCAGTGATTTAGGGGGTGTCTACCCTAAGCATGTGAAGACTTCTACTGGTGGAATGAGCAGATGAGAATAACTCATTCCAGTGCCTATGAAGGTGACTAAAGCAGGTCTGTAGAGTGCCTAAAGTTTGGTCAGAGATTGAAGATGCCAAGGTCATCCACTGCATCCTAGACCATAGCCAGTCATCTTGACTTTTGTCTTGCCCTGAGCTTCAATGACTCAGGAAGAGAGAATGAGGCTAATTACTTTGTACCACTGTGCCTCAATTAAATCCAATGCATAGCAAATCAAGACATCAACCATGATGTCACTGGTCTTTGAAAATCAAAGGAAGGACCAACAATAACAACAGCAAAAACATAACCATTTGACTAAATTATTTTGGTAAAAGTATCTTTCTAAGATGGGTGTACTAATGGACTGTTGGAGTTGTGAACTGGTCTAACATTATGGAATGTATGGAATTATTCAAATAAAGTGACTAAAAGATCAAAAAATTGATCTGTAATGAATAACAGGAGTTTGGCTTAATTATCTACTTTAAAAGGGATAATGGATGATGAATACCCATTGTACAATCTACACTATACAGATCAGAAATCTTTAGAGTTAGTTCATCTACATATGTGCTTTGGTCATGCAAAATTGCTTTTGAGAAATTGTTCTTTTTTTTAATGTTCTCAGGGTTAACTCAGATTTTATTATTTATTTGTCATACTTTTAAATATCAGTATTCAGCCTCTAATGCATGAATATGGATCTTTAAGTACTAGGATTTTCCAAGAATTTAATATAAGGATGACCCAAAAGGGGAATGGAGTACCTATGGTGCCCTGAACAGATTGAAGAATATTTTCAGTGAGGAATCATATAAGAAAATTAGTGATGGAAAGGATATTATAGGAGAAATGTATGATCACAAAACCCAAAATTATTCTGGTCACAGAGTTAGAACTAAGAATGACTGGTCGACCTCCTACATGATCCATTGATATCTATGCAATTAAGAGATCTAGAGGAAAATATCCAGTACACTGAGGCTACCCCTTATAGAGGATTTATGGGAAAACAGGTTCACCAAGTATCAGTTGTTGGATGGAATCACTCATGAGCTCACAGACTCATTAAGTATCGTGGAAGAGATTAGTGGGAAATTATCGACAACAATTACAGTACCTAACATTTATAATAACACTTACAATGTGTCTAGCACTATGTTATTTGCCTATATATGTTTCAACTGAACATTATACCTTTGAATTTTCCACAGGGCAGCTGTAAATATCTAGTCCCAACAACACAGACATTCGATTTAACTAGGTGTGACTAAAATTGAATTAGAGTTCCTTAAGTGCCATTGAAAATAAAAAAGAAGCTGAGATTGAAAGCCCCAATCAGAATCCCATAGGGCATAAAAACATTAGGAGGGCAAGGAGGAGTGAGATCATTCATGCCAATGGAGGCTAAACTGTAAGATGCAAAGCCTACTTTGGGGTCATGAGGAAGCCAAGGTCACAAAATCTTAACAGAACTTTAGAGTTAATCTAATTTGTCAAGGCCTGAATTTAGAGATAATAAAGGCAAGTGCAAGATAGGTTAAGAGACTTGTCTTAGGTCATACAGCTTCAAAACTCTTATTAGAATAGAGCTATTAACTCCTATTATGAAGTTCTATGTTTATTCACCATTCCACATTCTTCATCTTTGGGTATCAGCAATAGGAATTTGAATTAATTTTATTTCAGTTTCCTTGAATTTCTCTCAAGTCTGAGAAACTCAAATAAAGGGATTTCATCTAGCTCTACCATTTTATTCTGATTTTTACTGCAAATTATAAAAAGACAAACAGAATTTAGCTTTGAGCTAATTCAGGTTCCATGTCAAATTCTACAACCAGTTATTCACCATACATGTCCAGACTTCTCTCCTCCTGTCTAGACACACCCTATCACTGTCAAAAAAAATTAAATGCTATCACTGGACTTTCTGTGACAAAGATCTGAGAGATATAAAATGCACATTCTTTTACAGGAAAAATAAACTCTCAAATCAGTTCTACCCCTATGCTGACTGTTCCTTTCATTACCATAAGGTGGTTTCCTTTGACTTATAGAGATTTATCTGGCTCATAGGAGGACTTTCAATAGGAGCAGCAGTGAAATGAAAGGTAGTGGGAACTCATTATCACAGTGGAAAGGACCTGAAGCTGAACTCAAAGCTACAGGTCAAAGGGCACCTCACACTCAGGAGGTTAAAGAGAATAGGCTCGCTTGGCGCATCTCCTGGAAGGCAGTAACTTTGTGTGGATTTTCTTTTCCCTTTCTTGGCTGTCTAAAGGCAGTCCCATTGCTACTTATATTCAAGTAAGATATTTCATCTGACAAGGAACATACAGTTCAAATAAGCTGTGCTTGGCCACTGTAGGAATGCCTTTGATTTAACTACAGTTTTTGCACTAAGGAAAACACCTGTCCAAAGAACCCTCCATCACCAATAAACACAAATTGTTGCCATTTTAAGATACTGAGAGAAATACTTTCTGCAGCATAAAAATGAAGAGGTGAATATATAATATTTATACTTTTAAAAATGAAATGGACACACACATATTTGCCCTCGAGCTTATCAGAATTCAAGTGACTGGATGCATCAAAGACTGAAGGGGAGATTGAGCTACCTTGATTTTGAACTTAAAAAAAAATCTTTCCTTGAATTTAAAGTAATTGAAAAGCACAGGATGTCACCCTGAGACCAAACTGCTCAGCTCATCATAAAAAAAGATACCTAGAGAGATATAGCTATGATAGTATAGGTCATAGGGATGAAAACAGATCTATGATTTCTTTGGTATAAGGAACTCTCAATAAGGAAACTCCCTCTTTCAATGCAGAGACGTTCCTTATCTGTATAGAGTTATAGAGGGATGCCTAGGGCACTGAGAGGTTAAGTTATTTGCCTAGAGTCACACAGCCAGTATGAGTCAGAGGCTAGACTTGAACATAGATCTGATTGTTTTCAAGGGAACTCTCAATTCACTAAGCTTCACTGTGCAGAATTATTGATAATAAAATTAGATTTACTTTACTGATTTTTTCCTAAATTTTGTGGTTAAAGCATCAGAGAAAGGAAAAAAGAGACAGAAAAAGAGAATGAAGGTGGGATCATAATATCAAGCTAGAAGGTACAGAGTCATTGAAACCAAGGAACCAAAGAATATTAAGAATAAATTGGTATTTAATAGTATAATATGCTGTATGTTCAAAGAAAAAGAAAACAGAAAAAGATATCATTATGAAAGTAGAAGCCAGATTTCATGGGATTGAGAGGATAATTATGAAGTTGAAGGAGTGATATGGACTCTTCATTCAAAAAGTTTGGTAAGGACATAATTGGAAAGAATTTGGATCATTACCAGAGGGGTCAGCAAGGTCAAATGTAAATATTTTTAAAGTAGGAGAAATTAGAGAGCGGGGAGACTAGAAATGAGCAGAATCAGGGTATTGGACTGGGATGCAATATGTGTAGATAAGGGTTAGTAAATAATTTACTGTATATCCAATAGCAAAGAAATTGAGTTTTTATCATTAGAGAAGATAAATACTTCTTTTAAAAAGTTGATTCCTTTATTTGTCTAAATTTTAGAATCCCCTTAAATGAGGAGTTGGGTAGGCTATTTTTCTGTAAAATTTCAAAGCAAGAGATAGAATCTCTTCTATAGCACTTCCATTCACAGACCAGAGAATTCAAAGCTAAGAATGCCTACTATATACTATATGAGTACTGTTCTAGTACTGTGGAGCTTATAAAGATTAATAAATACTCTTGATATTTAAGGAGCTTTAACCCACTTGAAAGAGATTGTAAATATATAGAAATAACCACAATACAACATGTAACATAGGTAGTGGCATAAAATAACTAGGCATTAAAATTTCAAAGAAATTCAGAGAAAGGGCAAATAATTTTCAGAAGGGACAACAATGATAATCAATTTGTATAGTGGTTTAACATTTGTGAAGTACTTTCCATGAATTATTTCATATATAACTTATAATAGCCCTACTTATGGTATAGGTACTATTGATATTATTAGCCTTATTTTACCAATGAGGAAACTGAGGCTTAGTAATATTAAGTATCTTATTCATCCATTATCATACAGTTTCAGAGGTAGGAGAAGAAGTCTTCTGAAATTTACTTATAAACTTTTATTTTTAATTTCCACTATGTAAACAATGCTTTTATAGATGGGTATGAATTCAAAATACAGAGATGAGAAGAGGAAATACCTGGTGGAGAAAATATGTAAATAAGGGTTTGTTATGATGTAACATCAGAATACCCAATTTGACTGAAGTGTAGGATGTATTAAAGGGATCATGGGATAAGATATTTTAAAAGAAATTATTACTTTCTTGACAGGTTGTTGTCCTTCATTCTCAAAGAGGACCAAAATGACACCACCATGTTAGAGTCAATTTACAGGGTGTTTGACTGTGACTGATCAGACCAAAACAAGCTCAGAATGCTCTACCACAGGTTGAGCACACATAGTCTATGTGAACATTTGGGTCAAATTCTCTAAATTCTCATATCTTGCATTTCTTTTGACCTACAACACCTTCTGTGCTGAGGGCATGCCATGCTGGACTGTCCTGTGCCAGTGTCTTTCATGTCACACAATCAATTCCAAAGTTCTTATGAGAGACATTGAGAGTGTCCTTGTATCACTTTCCTTCTGACCACCATGTAAGCACTTACCTGTGTGAGTCCTTCATAAAATAGTCTTTTTGGCAAGTCTATACTTGGCATTAGAATAATGTGGCCAGCTCATAGGAGCTGTGTTCTTTGAGGTACAGACTTCATTGATTAGATAACAGGACACTGTAGAAGACTGAGAGGGTGGAATGGATGGGCAAGAATGAAGGTAAAGGGTATTTAGGATGCTACTGCAATAGTCTAGTCAAGGGGCAATGACAGAGTCTTACCTAAGGCTACGATAGTATGAATGGTGAGTATAAATGCAAGAGACCACTAGAAACACAATATCAACAAAACTTGGAATCTTATCGAGTTGGCTATCAAATTCCATTGATTTCACCTCTGTAACATTTCTTAAATTCATTCCCTATTCTCTACTTTTCTCTACCATCACTCTAACTCGACCTTCATTATTGTTCATAGAAACAACATAAACATGTTCTAATCCATATTTCTCTTTCCATTTTCTTTCTTTTTCATTACATCTATACCAACACTTCTGACTAATCTTATATGTAAATGTTGTCATAACATTTTTCTGCTCAAAAGTAGCTCAGTAGCCCCCTGTTGCTCCTAAATACTACAAATGGCTTTATGTAACATCAAGACTTCAAATCTGGCTTCTTTCACCTTTTCTGCTTCCTTCCTGTTTTATATTTCTTCCCCCTATAGCTTCTTTACTATAGCTAAACTTGACTGAGAATATCATACACTATTTCATGTGTAAGAGTTGGACTTTTGCTCACACTATTCCTTTTCCTTGTCATGTCCTCTTTTCTACTCTTTGCCTGCTGAATCTGTGTCCATCATTTGAAACCCAATTCAATTTATAGCCCCTCCATATAGATTTCTTCCATGCTTCTATCATTAATAATTGACCTTCATAGAATTTATTTTGTTGTATATCTTTATTTCACTGACCCTAATATTCAGTGCCCGGGAGCACTGAACAAAAGGATAAATTCAGGAAGTACTTTGGTGGGGCAAGTCATAGGTTTGACTTTGGATAAATGAGTACGATATTCTGGAGGAGTGCACAAGTAAAAGTAAGTAGGAAGCAATTTAAAATTAAGAATATAAGCCTTGAACCAATAAAACTTTGTTACTATTTAATACACAACTGAAAGATCTTTAAGTTTAGAATGATTAATGATTTGCTTTTTAGTAATTATTACTTATGATAATTTATTTAGAATTAGTTAATTGTATCATCTTTTTTAGTAGCCCTAAGCTGTTTGATATAATTGCTTTGCAACCATTTCAAAGATTAGTTACTTCAATATTTGAATATATCTCTGATCTCATCAATGTAAGTCACCCTTCCAGTAATGTAGATTGCAACCCATCCATTCCCTTGCCCTCTCATCTTGTGTGACTTTTGCTCATGTCCTCCAATTAAATCATCCACAGCAGGGACACAATATACCAGCGACCTTTCCCTATATCCCTTATTATTGAATACATACCTATTAATGTATAAGTTATATACCTCTCACTTTTAATACATGACTGAACCTCCTCCTCTTCCAGAAATATATCTCACTGATCATGTCAAATGCACTGTCTCTCCAGAAAAATTTTTCACTGTTAACATGTCATATCCTATTCACACCCACCATGTGCAACTTTATTTCTTCAGAGAATTTGCTCTTATAAGATTCATGGCCTTTTCACATTATTAGAAGAAGTTAGAAATGAAAAATATGGATCAATGTTTCAAGAAAAAGCTTGGGACCCTTAAAAGCACTGTACTATTTCCCAAACTCACTCTCTTCCTATCCAATTCAAAACTCAGTTCATCACTTATCCATACTGCCAACCCAAAATACTATATCAAGTATGAAAATCTACTTTAATGTCAAAAATGATGTTTTATACTTCTATGTCATATTACAGTATTTATATTTATATGCCTATTTTCTTGGAGGTAAATATAATTTACAATGAAAATGTTTGGTGTATATGTGGATTCATGAATAACTTTGACCTTTGAAAACATTTATTTTTTTCTCTTCACCCCCCAATAAAGATTAAAATGAACATTAAGTAATGATTGATCATTATGATCAATGAGACCAGAACAGTGTCACTGATACAAACATGACTTTTTGGTGCCCTTCTAAACATATTTTTAATAGCAGTAATGTAATTTCTGGTGTTATTCTTCTACAGGTTAAAATTTTTTTACAATTTAACAGACTATGTAAATTGTAGAACTTGAAAGAGGAGCCATCTAAAGTAATTAGATACTTAGGAATCCATATAATTTGGTAGTATTAAATTTTTGTTGTAATATACAAAGTGTTTTCATACGATCTCATCTAATCTTTACAATAACACTGCAAGGAGGGAAGGTAGCCATTTTGCAGATAATGGGTATTAGTATAGCTGTTTTGTAAAACTCAGAGAGATTTTTTGGCCCAATGACAGAGAGCAAGAAAATGTAGAGATGAGAGGCAAAGCCATTTTCTAATGACAAATACAGCCATTTTTTTCAATGAGAAACAGTTCTCAATGACATCTTAAGGGTCACAAGTATTGACACTGAAAGGAAAGGCTTTTTGGGCTAGGACATAAGGGTTTCCATGGGTTAATTGAGAGCAAGGATATCATGAGCCTTAGCCTCTAAGTTGCCTCTTTGCTAATGAGTTCCACAACATTTTCTTATTTCGCAAGCTCTATTGTGATTCTGATCTTAGTGTTACTGATTTTACTTTAGTTTTTCTGACCCTGGTAATGGACTCTTTGAATGGCCTCAGTTTTCTCAACAAAATAGAGCATTTGGTCACCCTCTGTGAGATGTAAGTTGGGTGCTGAAGGAGAAAGACAGACAGACAGAAAGACAGAGAGAGACAGAGAGAGAGAAAGAGAGAGACAGAGAGACACAGAGAGACAGAGAGAGAGATACAGAGAGGAAGACAGAGAGGCAGAGACAGAGAAACAGAATGGTTTACAACATTTGCAGTCAAGCATGAAATAGTGAATAAAAAGCCAAAGCTTAGTATTATCAAGTAATACTGAATCTCAGCTGAAATTACACAATATTAATTTATAATGGACAATATTTTCATAATTCCATTAATGTCTCTGGAGATACTCAGAAATTTAAGAACAGGAATGAAGAAACACATGAGAGGTTTTTCAAAAATTCAGATGAATGTGTTGGGAATGGTAGAAAGTTAAAGAGAGAGTATGGCTATGGATTCTTGGGTGGTATCTAGTGAATGACTGACCATGATGCCAAAGTTCAATAGATTTGGACAATAGAGTTGATCCAAGGGAACAGGTATACAGTACCAGTGAGGGAAAAGGAGAAGAAGAAAAGTGTGTGTATTCATCCATCCACATATATGCACATCCTCACAATGCACATACATACATGCATACATACATATGTGTATATACATGTATACACACATATATATGCACATAAGTTCTCAAAATTCAAAATAATTTTCTCTAACTCATAGATATAGATTTGTGTGTAAATATTACAGAGTATGTTAGTATGCATAGTATATATAGGTTAGAGAAACTAACACATGTCTATGTATATTCACATATGCATGTATATGTATCTATATACATACAAACACATATATACATATATACACATGTGTGCATGTATCAGCAAGCACCCCAAGCATCCTCAGGGTGGTTGCCGACACAGGTTCTTAGATCTGCTTTGTTAAAGGAAAGCAATTCAAAATGGGTTAGCAAGCTTACTTTAATCAGTCAAATATGTATCATTTACCTAGTTCAGGGGAAAAAGGTCAGCACCCCGAACTTCAGAGTATACAGACAGAATTATCAAGACAGAGAAACAGATGAATAGACAGGTTTCCAAACCGTCCAACCATTATATCCATACCAAATCAACATCTAGGTTTTTTTTTTTCAAAACCGGGGGACTCTCAACAATGGCTTCCCAGAGTCTCATCTGATCAAATCACAGAACACTTCTCAAAGTGAGCCCCAAAACAAAGCCTCACAAAAGGGATTACATAGCCTTCTCCTGGGTCAGAGAATGTAACAACCTTCTGGACCCACTGGCCAATCAAAAAGTATCTACTGAAAAACAAGCCTCCCACCCCAGGCTCCAGGTGCACTTTAGTCTAGGGGCAGGGAAGATCTTAAAAATTCACATTTCCATTACAGTGTATCAGACCCTTTGAGGCATGGATATTATTTTTTGAACTTTTAGTTTCATCTGTATGAGAAACTTTGGATTTAGAAACTCTACTGAGATAGAACAGAAATTCATCTATAACATATTCTTAGAGAATTGGCTGCAACGTTGGAACTCTAAGGGAATTGTGCATGGTCTTGCACCTATGTATCAGAAGTACATAAACTCAGTTCTTCTGAACACCAAGACTAGTCATTGAGTCTACACCATGCCATGTTTCTGCAGTAAAATTCCTAAAGACAATGACAGAAGTTGATGTAGAGAGGAAACATGGGGCGAGTGCCATGATGAAGTTGAGTTGGGAGAGTGACACAGTTTGGTAGGTGACAGCACTGGGAGAGGGATAACAGGCTTAGCATGAGGAAGGCTGTGTGGCTTAGTAGAATGAGTACTCTATTTAGATTCAGGAGATACCTTGGCCTTAATCAATAACTATGTAATCATGACCTCATCGCATAATGTGTCTGACATTCAGGTTCTTAGTCTTTAATCTAGATTTAATAATACTTGTAGTAACAGATTCATGAGACTATTGTGAGGATAAGCTGAATAGTCTATAAAAAGCACTTTGTAAACCTAATGGTTGTCCTATCCATTAATTATAACAACAAATGAAGAAACTAGGTCATATAATCTGATCATCTAGTATAGTTGGAGACTTTGGATGTGAATATGTAAAGTATTATTAAGGGATAACTTATTAATGCATAGTCTATAATTAGCAATAAGGAACAAAAGAATATACAAACCTATACTCTAAGGCTTTGAGATAAATGTTGGAGGCAGAGTGTGGTGGTGGTGGTGGGAGAGGAGAGGAGAAGGTATGGCTTTCATGGCAGAGGATAAAGAAGGATGTCATATCCTTGACAGAAATCCAGGTTCCATATATAGTGAGGAGATGTGGCAGTAGTCAAGTGAAAGTCACAAAATGTAAGAAAATCTGCTGAGAAAAGCTGAGATTTGCAAGGACACAGTGGATTAGACTAAAGAGAATGACATGGTAGGAGAACATCTGGAGGGAAACAGGGTTTATCAAGATGATATCAAGAGAATTTATTTTAGAAACAGTAGAGAGTTAGAGCCTGCATGTAAGGGGAAAAACAAATTGGTAAACTAGATTGGGAAAATGGAAAGATTCAAGTTAGACAGAATCTGCATATGTCTGGAGTGAACTACTATACAGAAATTTTTTTCTATCATTAAGGAAAGTATAGACAGCATGATTTAGTAGATAGGGTATTTCACTAGGACTAATGATTATCTGGGTTCAAATTCTGCCATAGACACTTATTAATTTTGTACCCTGGGAGAATCATTTAATCTTTGTGCCTCAGATTCCTCTGCTGTAAAACAAGAGGGTTGTACTTGATGACTTCTAAGTACCTTTCAAATTCTAAATCTATGATCCTATTAATTTAAGAATATCAGTTTCTAACAAGCTCCATATAACATTGTGTTGCCTAAGGTTCACAAAATGCACTGTTATTTTTCAAAGGAGAAGCCCCTGAATGCTCTATGGAATGGGGAAAAACATAAAAATAAAACCTGGGTAACTATTATATCATCACTCTAATACATTGCTTTCTCTATACCCTTCTGGGAAACTGATTAAGAAGTAAATCAACATGCTTTATAAATAAATTGATTGGTTAACATAATACAGCAGGAGGAATAAATACAATTTCAGACTTAATCACAGTTTCTTTGGCAAGATGAATCCCTAAGGATCAATCTTTCTATAATGCTTCTTGATCAGTAAATCTTTTCTTAAGACTTTTTCCATTATTTCTGGCATCTGACCAAGATATGAAGTCCTTTGTAGCCATGTAAAGAGTTAATTTTTCTTAACTTGGAACATTTATAAGATAAATTTGAAGAATCTGTTTTGTGCTCGAAACCTAACTCCTGCACTTATAGGAATATTAAAAATAAATGCATTCTATAAATTGATTGAATAAGAAGTCAAATCGTCGATTTTACATCATGTAGGGCATCTGGAGGTTTTGAAATTGGCAAACTACAAGCTTTATCAGAGAAAGAAAAAAACTCCCTTCATATGACAACGAGAGCATAAAATTAGTTCAAATGAGATCGGATATTAACACTTAACTATTCTTTTTCATGGTTAATGTCTCAGTTCAACAAGTAATAATAACCTACAAGGATATATGTGGCATCTTATCATTTTCAAACATATTTACCAACAGTTTCTTGTTTGATCATAATTACAGTCAATGAGGGGAGGGGACAAGGTAATCATATTTGTATAACTCACCATTTTAGAGAAGAGAAAACTGAGTTTTGGAGAGCTTAAGTAACTGACTCAAAATCACACAGTTAATAAGTGTTAAAATGGCTCTAAAGTTTTCTACTCTTTCTTCTATGGTATATGGTCTCTATCTCTGTTTTGCATTGGAGATTCCCAAGAGGAATACTTAGATTTGATAAAAGTCATTTCTTTTTTATTTTTCAGCCCTAAAAATCTCAGTAATTTTGAAAGATTTTAAGAAATTGCAAAGGGAAAATACTGCATACTTTAAAATGATACTTCCAAACCCAATTCAGAGTAATTTTTTAGTGAGCTCTTTGATAATGAATAGCAAATTGATTCCTGCATACTTTTCATGAACAATTCACATAAATATAAGCATAGTCACTCCTTGAAACATTTAAACTTATTTATTTTTCAAGTTTCATGATTTCATCTGGGCTATATATCAAAGGAATCTGGTTCTTCTTGGGCTTGAAGAGTCTGATTTCTGAAGAGAAATGAGGAATAGAATAGACATGAACACAAGATAGAATATACCAAATCAACATTATTTTCCCCATTTATTTAATATTTTATTTTTCTACTAATAATCAGATGTAAATACAAATTTTTAATATTTTTTTTCAAATTTTGAGTTTCAAATTCTTTCCCTCCCTTTATCCTTCCACCCCATTAAGAACACAAAGGATTTGAGACAAGACAAACTGACATTATTAAATTAAAAAATCAGTTGATTGATCTTAAGCTATGAAATTTAACAATTTCATTAACATTATTTACATTTTGTAAAACTCCAAGGTACAGAAAATATTTTACAAATAGAAATAAGTAAAATCTTTAAGCTTATTCTCAGTAGGCTATCATAGATTGTTGTTTTCCAATTATTCTCAAAAATCCATTAGATGAATTGTAGCTCCATAATGCTGTCTAACATAATTCTGAAAATGCTGTTAGGACTTTTATCATCATCACCAGCAACATTTACTTTAGCACTCTTCAAAGAACTTGAGACAGGAACTATTTAAACTTTTTTTTTCCTTTACAGACTTTCTTCTTTGTTCAGGTTAAGGCAAGTTAAACCATTTATCTGTGATCTAAGCATATTTCATTAATATATCACTTTCTGATTTCATCTTGAGATGTTAGGAATATGAGTCATCTCCATAATTTCATCATACTTTATGCCTGCAACATCTTGCTCAGGCCAACTGCAATTGCCTCGTTGAAGGCTTGAAATTTATGTAGAGCATGTCCCCAGTACTGGTAGTACAACGAATCCTGATATTAAATGGCTGCATTTTTATCTCAATTTGGGGCACAGCCAAGTCTTTTTGAGTTCTATCAGATAAAATGTCAACTGTACATGTTCAAATCTCGTTATTCCATATGCTACTATAAATGATGTTATGTTTATTTATGGAAGTTTATAAAAGTTAAATACTAAAATTAAACACTGCTACAATAATGAGACTAAATATATTCCTTGAGCCATGTGCATTTTCATTGGTAAAGCAAACAATTGCCCAGCTTTCTTATGCCTTCATTATATAGTGAGCCTCACAGGAAAGAGTGAACTAGGAGTATCAATGGATCTGTTATCAGGAAAAATGGGACAGAAGGAATAGGACTAACAAGTCAGATAGGAAGCCAGATAGAAGATGACCAGAACTAAAATTACAACTAGAAAACATATACATAAGCACACACACATATACACCACACACAAATAAGCATAATATTATTTTCCTTTTTCAGAAAAAATCCAAGATATAGCTCTTAAATGAATTCAATATAATAAATAAATATTCATAAGAATAGAAATTCTCTTCCTACCCAAAATTATACATTACAAAGAAAGTACATGGTGTTGTGCTGATCCCTCATATTGTGATGATCAGATTTTATGTTTCATGACACTAGCCAGTCAGCATTAGGTTTGCTGAATCTGCCAATTCATGAAAAGGAATTTTCAGTACCCATGAGGAAACCCAGTGTATCATGAACTATGGAAATTCTTATACTATCCAGAAGTTAAAAACAAGAAAAGGAATCATTGACAGAGGACGTAAAACAGGTCTTGATCTAAGGCTATGGACACTTCATAATGTCAAGAGAATGTTGATATATATATATATGAAGCCTCTGGAAAAAAAAAATTGTATACTCATATGTAAATTATGAAACTGTGAATGTTCAAGCATAAAAAAGATTAAATAATGACTATCAACTTAAATAACAAGTAGTTATATTTACATGTAGCATGCAAATTATTTAAGCAGAGAGGGAGTTTTGATTATGTAGCAAAACAATTTGGATTGAGAATAACTCTAGCCTGGCACAACTCAAAGTAATCAAAATGGAACTGGGTTTTCAATATGATAATGTTTCTGTCAATAAACATTCTGAGAAAAGAGAACTCAATGCAAATCTAATAGACTGGTGTTCTATTAGATTGGTGAGGTGAGCTGGTGAGGAAATTTGGAATAATGTAGTGGAAAGAGACATACTCTTCTAATCAGGAAGAGATAGATTGAAGTCATAGCTCCGATATATCCTGACTGAGTGACTCTAGGCAAGTCACTTGCTATCTTTAGATCCCAGGAAGCTCTCTGTGACAAGTTTTGTAGCAGTTGTCAATTTGTTTTGATTAGTTGATGAGTGCAAGGAGTTTCCACACAGGGAGGTGCCCATATTAATGAAATCACAGGTCCAGGCTCTTTCCTTCCCCTCAAAGAGGAAAATTTAAAGCAGAAACAGATCTGAGAGAATGAATGTAATTATAAAGTGAAATCAATAAACATCTCTAAGTGCCCTCCATGAGCCAGGTACTTAGTTAAATTCTGGTGATACAAAGAAAGCCAGAAAGATTGTTTTTGTCATCAAGGAGTTAATATGCTGATGAGGCCACCAAGTAATCAACAAAGTAGAGCTTAAGAGACCTCTTCTGATACCTCCCTCTTTCTGGCTCTTGTACAGTTATCCTAAGCTGGATGTAAGGTAAAGGATAATCTAATTTGGGGAATTTTCTGAGTAAAATACCTGGAGGCTGCTAAGTTCATGGGTCAGGCAGCTTGGTGGACATAACTGCTGATGACAGAGCCATAATCTAGAATGTTTTATACCTAAGCCATCACCACAAAGTTTTCTGAGTCAGGTATCTGGATAGAAGGAAGAATGCCTTCCAGGATTGGGGCTGTGACTGGGGAGGGAGTGGGGTATTCCAACTCTAAGTTCACCTTACTACCTAGTAGCTTCGTATTTTAAATAATTATTCTTGCTAAATCTAAGTATTAAATCTGAAGTTTTCTACTACTAAAGGACTCTAAATATTATTGACTTTCTCTAAATTAATTAATTCATGCTTTAGAAATGGTCTAGGGGGCCACTAGGTGGCACAGTGAGTAAAGTGCCAGCCCCAAAGTCAGGAGAACACAAGTTCAGTTCTGGCCTCAGACACTTAACACCCACACCCAAACACACACCCACACCCACCCACACCCACCCCCACCCGACACCCACACCCACACACACACAACTAGCCATGTAACCTTGGGCAAGTTACTTAACCCCAATTGCCCTCGAAAAGGCAAAAAAAAAAAAAAAAAAGAAATGGTCTAGTTGTTAGAAAATAAAAATTTCTACATAGGAAACCTAGACAATAAGGATGTAAATTCCTTACTCCCAGAAGTATATCTGCGAGGAACGATCCAACGTTAGATGGGAGTATGAATTGGGGATTTGAACTGGAAATACCTCTGAAAGACTAATTTCTTTGAGCCTGTGTTAAATTGCCAAGTAATGAGACTAATTTCCAGCGGAATTTGTGCCTAGACATATCCAAAAAATGGTTATGAAGAATGTTTTGCAGACTACCTAGTCAAAATTATATGTGTAGTCTTTTTTTTTGGAAAGCTTGGTATGGGAAGGATAAACCACACCAAAAAACATGAAGATAAAAAGATCACACTTTGTTTGGAGAGAGAATCTTGATCACTAAAGTAGCTGTGACAGAAAGTTCATTAAAGCCTAGATTAATTAACTAGATCATGTTTTCTACATGTTTCATTTCAAGTATAGCTAAATAGTATTCATTTTCACACTGACATGTCTACAACAATTAAAAAAGAATCAGTGAAGTCAATGGGATAAAAAAATCAGTTAAATTATTTAGTGTAGTAGAGACCAAACAATTAATTTGGTGACTATACTTTGACTTTTTAACCTTTCATTTTTAGCTTGTTAAGGACAAAGACATAGAGACTTTATGCTTAGAATTTTGTTTTTTAGAATATCTCATTTTAGGATGTTGGAGTCAGGAGTAATTAATGATATCTTCATTCAGGATAGTTGAATTCAAGAAGAAAATTTGATGAAATGGTGGAGTTTGTCCATATTCAATTTATGTCTCTTTTCCTGATACTATCAGGAAATAGAAGGCAGAATCAAATTTGAAAGACTATATTTTTACCCAGAAAGACAAAGGAGAAGTGTGGAAATTTTCAAACTTTCTAAAATTCAAACTTTAGGTTATTAAAATGGTTACAAAAATGGTACATTTTAGGTTACAAAAATGGTACATTTTAGGTTACAAAAATGAATCATTCTACTTATTTACAGTTTCAATTATGTTCTATCTTCAGGAAATACACAAGAATTCTTCATGTTTATGTTAGTAGTTTTCTTACTCAAAGAATAATACTTTTATAACTATTTTAAAATGCTTCTTTTTCTCAAAGAAAAAAATATTTTTAACAAGCATCTCAAAATCCTTTTTAATAATTGATCAGATCTGCTATACAATTGTGAAAATATAATATCAGTCATTTCATTGCATGATTCTTCATCTAGCTATAAACTAAATTGCTTATACCCCATTCTCACAAATTATGCTCTGTTTCATTTTTCATTTAAGAGGCTGCTAATTCTAATTTTAATCCTCCATTTGAGTAACTCCAATTTAAAATTGTTGATGAGTCTTGGCAATATTTAGTTCTAATTTAAAAAGTAAATATTGCATTTATTTTAGCACGTTGGCCTGAATAGACTCCTGCATTTATCATGTCCTGGCATTGATTAGTCTACTCATGGTTCAATTGATTCAGACATTTTTACCCAGATAGCCATATTCCCACTGAGCATTAAAATGTGCGTCCAAACTGTTTAAGCCTGTCTTGGCTAAAAGGCAGCTTAGTTGCAAACTTTGTATTCAGCAGCCACTCCTGTTGCCTGAGTAGTATGCTTAATGTTAACAGTACATGGCAAATGCCAGGGTGCTGCCAGTCTGCAGAAGTTGAAAGAAATAGAAGGGAAGTATTTTGAGGTTTCTTTTTCCAAACCACAGGGTGTCGATGGAAACAAACACGGCAGTCCCATCAGGCCTTCAGATTTCCCCTAAGTGCCAAGAGGCGGTTCTTTCTCAGTCACCACAATTGTTCCTGTTTAACATGGCAGTCTTAAGCCAGACATAATTAGTCTTTTTCTTGACAAATCATTTGTGCCAAGTCTTGACAGGTTGGAAACCAAAACAGTTATGCTGCATTCTTTAGGGTCTGAACCAGACAAGATTTTTTAAAAAGAAATAAAAATGAAAGCGAGTACATGGTAAGCTGTAACAGAACCACATCTCCACAGCAAGTACAAAATCCACATCATGTTTGATCAAAATAATTATGGATGATTTTATTGTTTTTTGCTTTGCTGGTGCTGTAACATTTAACCGTGTATGTGTATACTTAAGTATCATAGATGTCAATAAGAACAATATGGTATATAAGACTAGAAAATGAGTAACTTAATGTTTAGGAGAGTTCTAAAAGACAAATATTGTAATATATTTGTATTTGACATTTAATAATAATGATAGCTCACATTCAAAACACAATGTTTATAAATCATTTTACATACATTGTTTTATCTTATCCCAAGAGAGCCCTTGAGTTAGGTAGGTACTATTATTATTCTGATTTTTAAAGATGAGGAAAATGGGATTGAGAGAGATTCAGAGACCTTCTCAGGGTCAAAACAGTCAGTGTCTAAAGGAGGATTTGTCCATATTTTATTGTCTTCATACATATCACTTTTACTACCACGCTGTGCTGCCTTTATTTGGAGAGTCAGGACAAAAAATAAAAAGATTGTTTATCTCAGTGATTTCAGGAATTAGCTATTTTTGGTATAATTAAATGATATGTATGGTCCAGTGAATATCCTAGCATAGATTTGTTAAAAAGAAAGTTCAAACTTCTTTATATTTTACTCTTTTTTCTACTTATGTGGAAGTGAAATGGGTAGCAGGTAGTATTACTTGACAAATTGTTTAGAGTGGAACTCCTGATTTGGAAATGTGTGGGCAATTATAATTCTTTATGATATGTTATTAGATATTTTGTAACTAACCATTATTTAAATTTTGTGTCTTTTGGTTCTGTGCTGTACATGCTAGTATATCTGTAAATACTGAAAGGATTTTATTGGGATAGGGTGTTGGAACTGGAGACAGGAAGATCTGAGTTCAAATGTGGTTTTAGACACTAGCTGTGTTACCCTGAGCAAATCACTAAACTGATATGTGCTTCAGTTTACACATCTCTAAAATGAGGAAGATAATAAAATTTACTTGCTAGTGTTGTTGTGAGGTTAAAATAAGAAATTGTAAAAATCACTTTATAAACCTTAAAGTATTAAATAATGCTAGTTATTTTTACAATTACTGTTGTTACTTGTTATTTATTATAGTTTGTTTATCATTATTTGGCTATCTTGGGTTATATTGGTCCAACATTTGATATTGCCCCTCACAGTAGCAGAAATGGGTTGCCTTCTTCTGGCACCTTTGCCTATCTTTGGACACACTGGAATAGTCAAAAGATCATTTTTTTAACATCTTCATTGGTGCCTTTCTTTGGAAAGCTTGGATTAAAAAAAATGATTATTTTGTCTTTTTTCAATGATTTCAGAGAGTAGCTATTTTCAGAATATCAAATAAAAATTTCTATCAAATAAAATAAAAGTGCTTTATCCTAGGACTCAGTCTCCTATCATCTGTCTTGGACTACATTTGTTGCTGTATCTCATCATTTTCCCCTTCCTACAGTCAATGTTCCAGTTAAACTGTCCATTGACTTTCTGACCTTCTTCCTCTTTCACCCATTCCACCACTTTCAATCGGTGCTGTCACATCTCTGTCTTTTCGCTCTTATCATTAGAATAGAACCCCTGGGGGTGACTAGGTGGCACACTGTTTAAAAGCACCCACCCCCACCCCCCAGTCAGGAGGACCTGAGTTCCGTTCCGGCCTCAGATACTTAACACCTACACAAAGAATCTAGCCATGTAACCTTGTGCAAGTTACTTAACCCTAATTGCCCTCCAAAAAAAAAAAAAGACTAGAACCCCTCTATGTATACCCCATATCCCTAAACTTCACCTTTCAAAATCCCCCTCTCATCAAGGTTTATTGCAACTGCAACCTCCCACTGGAAGACATTCTTCCTCCCTCTTCCATCACTCCCCTCTTCAAATTTCTCATCATACGTACCTGGGACTGTTTTCTTACTATATTATCACTTACATTGCAGTTATTAATCACATCTTTTCTCCTTGTTAGATTAAAATGTTTTTGAAGTCAGAGACTGAGCCAATCTATTTTTTTATGCCCAGCAATGATCATATGGCTTTGTACATGTGAGATAGAAAATGTTTGTGTTTTAAATTGAATAGTTCTGTTCCCATTTCACTTTGATTTTCTCTAATTTCCTTGACGTTTCTATTGCCACCAATTCTGTCCTCGCTAATCTTTTTTTTTTCCTTTTCATTTGTCTAGGCCTATCCTCTTGATGATTCCACTCCCCCTTATCTCCCTTGTCTTAAGATTCTCTTCGATCATCTCCACCATGTTGTATCATTTGTTAATTGATTTAGAATCTTTTCAACCACATCCTGATCAAAAGGGAAAAAATGATATGGTATCCTGGTACCTGGCTATTCTTTCCTGCATAATATTGGAGGGCTTTTCTTGACAGTGATAATCTTTGAATTTTTTTTCCTTATGCTTAATATAGGAAGTCCTACTCAGGAGATGAAATGACTTGGAGAGTTTTATAGACCTGGCCATGGGGCACAGTGAACTATTGCTAAAGTACTCACACACATATAACATAAATATGTCACATATATATACACACATATATACATATATGTATACATATCTATATGAGCACATAAAACATAAGTCAAAATTTAGGACTTATCAGGTACTAAAATTTAAATTTAGTAGGAAAATAACCTTCTCAGTACTTAAAGTCCTTGGCATGACCCTGGGTATAAGCATGATAGTTTTAGCTTAAAAATTGAAACTTCATCGCAAAATCTTTTAATTTATCACTTTCAGCAAATGACAGTGTCTCTGAGCCTCCATTTCTTTACCTGTAAAATTAGGTTGTAGACTAAATAGCCTAAAAGGCCCTTTCATTCTTTCGAACTATGGTCTTAGGAATTCCTTGATTATAGATGATATATTTTAAAGAACATTTACCCCTTATCCAACTGGAGAAGGAACCTTAGTTATTACATACATAGTGATAGAGTTAACAGGGTTGGAAATCAGGAAAAACAAAAAAAATAGGAAATGGCTTCTATTTTTCTCACTTCTTTCTCCCCCTTTGCCTTGTCTGACACAAGGGTTCCCTTTGCACAGACGGAAACAAGGAATAGACTTTTTAAAATGGCTTTCACCTATTCAGAGGGGGTTAAGTCCTTTAGCATAATTAGAAAGAATAATGCCTATTTTTCCCTACATCAATTCCTGCCTTTGTCAATACTTTGCATAAAAACTAGAGAACATTTATTCCTGCATATCATGTGAATCAAGAGAATATTTGCTTGCTTTAGTTAATTAATAAATTAAATGGTCCTTTAAAATAAAAAGAAAGCAGAACTGAACAATAGAGAAAAAAGAAGAAAAAAACAACTAGAAACATTTTACTTTTGTTTTAAATTTAAAATCAAATGAAGGTAACGTATTTAAAGTGCTAGAGGATTTTGGAGACATTTGTAGAACAGAAGAGTAAAAATAACAATGTGCTGTAAAATGCCTTTAAAGGGTTAAACATAAGGACTAGTTTTGAATAGTGATGAGTGCATTGAATAATGTTTTCTGTGTTGTATTATTTTTTTAGCCAAGGTTAAATTTAAACTTCCTTGTCTTGGATACAGCTAAAAGCCTGTGAATTTCTTGAGGCTCTTTAGGTAGCCCAAGATTTGGGGAATGGATTGGGGGCTAAACTGTGTGGCTAACTTTTTCAGAACGTTTAGGCAACTCAGTGACTGATTCCTAGGTCCTGATAACAGAGTATTGAGTTGCATGAGATCAAAATAATGAAGTATGAGTGAACCTTAATTGCTGTGGTAAAAGAGTTTACAAAAATATACAGACTATCCAAAGACCAATCTAAGAAAATCTCCTCAGCAGGGAGCGCCAAATTAAAAATTAATCAATACTGTTTATACTTCTACTGTTTTCTCTTATCATCTGTTTGTTTGAACTAAAGTCTTCTGTCTTCATTACAGGTCATTAATGCCTATCAGCAAATGGTAAAGTGTTTAAATTCCTCTAAGTATCTTAGAATTTCATAGCAGGCTGTCACTATTTTCATATAAATGTTATTGTGGCCAAAGCAAAGAGTCTTCCTAATGTCTAACAAATAGGTATCCCTCACAGTAGAATTCTGAATGCAATTCCAATTTATGAATTTGCTATTACTAATTTCTTGGTATGTTTTAACTCTTATCATTATTGTGTTTCCATCTAATCACCTACATATTAATATATCCACAAAAATATTTCCATGCATTCCCAAGTATACATATCCAGGCAAAGAAAAGAAAAGAAGCATAAGGCATAAAAATATGCAGTTCCACAAAATGAGAGAAATTATGGAAAATTGTCTTTAAATTTAATTAACAATATCTGCCTAACATGCTAACTGACAGTGCCTGCGATGACTGTTTCTGGAATGAGAATTTCATCCATTTTGCAAGAGCCCAGTCCTTATAGGGCACTTGCTTTATGTTCTGTGTGCCTGCATAATCTATGTTATTATTTTAGAAGAAACATTTAGAAAATAAGTCTCCATTCCATGGTTCTGTTTCAAATTCGTAGGAGAAAAATGGACACTGGCAGAAAAAGCAATAATAAACAAATAGAAAGTAAAAACCAAGAAGACTTCTTAATTGAAGCATCCAGAGCTTCTAGCTGATATGCCAGGAGTACAGAAAATATGTACTGCTTGAAAAGACACAAGTGTCCAAGGAAGCCATGTCTGTTTACCTTGGGTTTTCACAATTTAGAAGTGTGGATGCTTGAATGAGTAACTACACTGGCTAATTGTGGCAGGATTTGTCTATTTGCTTCCTGTCTGACTCATACTAACCTCAAAGTAATTTTCTTTGTTGCCTCTGTAAATACAGGTAATGATATTATGGACTTACCATGAAAATGACTTTAAATTCAAATAAATTTCAACTTAAATTTTAGAAGCATTTATAGCTGTGAAGTGTTTACTTTAAAAATAATTTAGAGGTCATAAAAGGGCAGGTACAATTTCAGTTAAGTGAGCAGTTGGTTCATATTGCTATATGTCTTGTTGGTTTTTAATGATTGGTAGTTTGTCTTTTTTGAGTTCAATCCCAATAATGAGGTTGTATGCATCACATGGTATATGGATTCCCTATGCCCTTGGGTGGCATTTTAGAAAGCCGTAGTAGAGCTGAGTTATACCCAAGTGGGCATAAGTAGTGGCAGAGGATGTGACTAGACTAAGCCGTAGTCTTGTTAGGGAGCTCAGGTTTGCCTTTTCTAATCCAGGATAAAATCCCAGGTCCTACTTTTTCTGTCGTTTCTTTTGGAGTTTCATAAGACCCCTGGGGTGAGGAATGCCTTTTCACCTTTAGATTAGATACTGTGACCTTTATAAAAAGCAAACCAACCCACACTATACATGTCTGGGTGATTTTAAATTGGATTACCACAATGAGCTCCACTTGGGGTTACCCATGAAGACCACATGACACCAATACCTAGAGCAAAAAGAAGTCATTCAACTGAGTAAGGAATGCCAATGGCATTGAACACGTTGCCCTATTTGCTTTTGAATATTACAAGGTGGAGTAATTATGACTATAAATCATGTAGACTTTACAGCTAGACATGTTCTTAGAGAGCATCTATTTTGAGTCCCTCATTTTTCAGATGGGAAAAGTGAAGCTCAGTGTTGTTGAGACTTGCTCAAGTTCACACAACCAATGAGGCAATCATTCAACAAGTATTTCTTTAAAATGTCCTATTCGGCAAGTACTGTACTGGGGATACCAAGCAAATACAAAGCAGTACTTGACCTTAAATAGTTTATGTTTTAATGGGGAGACCACAGGTTTATAAGTACACAAAATAGTCAGGGGAAGGTACTAGTTGTTGAGAGAGGGTCTGGGAAATATCTCCTGTAGAAAGTAGCATTTGAGCTGAGTTTTGAAATAAAATATTCCAAGAGTTAGAGATATGAGGTGGGGGGAAGTAGTCTGGGCACTGAGAGCAGCTGGGAAAAGACATGGGGATGGTAGATGGAATATTGCACATGAGGAACAGCAAGTATATTAATGTGGTTAGACTTTAAAGTGCATAGAAGGAAGTGAAGTGTAAGAACACTAAAAGAAGAAAGGCGCCATTGAAGACCTATAGATGCTGAACAAAGGAAGACATATTTGATTCTAGAGGTAACGGGCCCATTGAAAAAGGGTGACGTAATTAGAACTATACTTTAAAAAGACCACTTGGCAGCAGTGTGAAAGTCTTGTGAGAATAATTGCTGTAGTGAGTGGGATAGAGAATCAATAGGGATGAGCAGGTCTAATTTCTTCTGTGAAAGTTCACTTAAGATTAGATAGAAATTTGAAGTGGACTAAAAGAGTATGGTTTTATAACTTCTGTCCTTCAGTAACATGTTCAAAACACACGTATACACTATATAAAAAAGGGCAAAGAAGTAGAAATTAAAAATAAAAACAACTAGCTATTCCTCAAGAGGGAACATATATGTTATTTATATATGTCTTCATTTTTTGAACAACATATAGTCTAATCCTTTCTAGAAACGACAGAAGTGAATTTGGTTTAGGGAGTGAATATTATTAAGTGAAGCAAGAGAACAACTCCAAATTCATGAATTCTATTCCTGTTTGTATTTCATTTTCAAAGATTAAAATGTCACATTGCTTTAATTGTGTTTCATGCTTTGGTCAAAGGTGTTCCCACCTCTCAGCCAAAGTGTTGACAGTGATCAACCTTTAGGTTTGATCATCACAGGAAATTTTGTCAGGTAAACCAATAAACACCGAGGGATTTTTTGTAAAAAAAAAAAAAACCTTTAAAAAGTACATTTTTGTAAAAGTATATATTTCATAAAATAATTAAAAGTATGTATTTTGTAAAAAAAGTATAAAAAGAGGATAATTCATGAACTTGCCAATTATCATACTAGAATTAATGCATGTGTATCTGCAAAAGGCCATTTATTTGGTTGTTAGTATTGTTTACAGTTGAAGAGTTTTTGTTTGTTCGCTTTTTCGTCAAGTCCTTGGGATGGTATACAACTTAGGTTTCTTATACTTCCACACCCTTCCCCCATTTTTTTCCCTAGCAGATTAGGGGAAATCTAAAAAATGGCCATTTCTCCTCTTCTTTCCTCAGTGAAAGAAGATCTCTTTTTAATCTTATTCAATAAATAAGAGCTAGTCATTGTTTCTTAAGAGATTTGCTTTTTCATTTAACAAATATTTGTGATGATGAGTCCTGCAGAGTACACTCTAAACACCTTTTTTTATTTTTTGTTCTCCTATAGTTTTGATGTTCAATCCCATGGTGTTTAGCATCTCTCTTTCTTTCTAGTCGTTAGCATGGCTGTTTTTAAATGCATTGAATCATGGAAGCAAATAAAGGAAGGAAGCCTATAGGCAGTTCAGTCATGTGTGTCCATGTGAAAGTTGCCTGCACACAGCCTGGGGGGAAGCAACTTCTCTGCCTTTAGATATAGGGAGGCATGCTGTCAGCATTTTCTTGGAGAAAATACATTTCTGTTTTAAGTAGGAGAAGAAAAGTATATATAGAAAAAGAAAGCTTGCGCTTTGAGACCTGTCTAGGTGTGTTTATAAGCCCTTGGTAAACCGTTAGATCTGTAGCTTTTGAGACTGTGACAAATACAGAACATTTAAAACAAGTAAAAGATTATCTCTTCTAATGATTAGCAATCTGTTGCCCAACTTGCCTTTCTGATATCTCCTTTTCTCTTTTCTCTTTACAGGTGAAGCAAACTTTAAAGCTGTCTTTCCTTTGTTTGCCTCTTCATAGCTATGCCCAGGAAGGCCATTGGGTCCTAATACAGAAAAGAAATTTCTGTGACCTTTGCTCCCCCAAAGCCAGAAGAGAAGTAGGAAAGTGATTTTCAGGTTTTCAGGTAGAGATGCTAATAAGTGCAATGAGTTTGCATTCAAAGAAGATGACCTACTGCCTCTAGGATAAAATAAAAGCTGCTTTGTTTGGCATTTTAAGCCTTTTCTAGTCCTTCTCCCAGGCATCCTTTCTAAGTTTCAATAATCAACAGACATATACAAGAATTAGGGTCTTTTCAGGTTTGTTGGATATCATACTCCTTCACAATGTCTTTGTTCCTGCCAAACTACTCTACTTGCTGTTAACTGGGGTTCTCTACTATATTTCTTGCTTCCTCAGTCTTTGAATTAGTTATCCCTGAAATGGACTCTTTCCTCACCTCTGCCTCTTAAAATCCCTCAAGTAAATCAATATTCAGGCAGTTTGCCTATCACAACCTACAGGAAATCTTTTCTGAAAGTAATCATTGTCAAAATATCTCCAGAGCCTATCAAAGTAGCTGGTACGCAGGCACGGCCAGGTGGCGCAGTGAGTAAGAGCACCGGCCCCAGTGTTGGGATGACCTGGGGATCGAATATGGGCTCAGATACTTAGCACCACACCCATAAATAACTGGCCGTGTAACCTTGAGCAAGTTACTTCACCCCAATGGCTTTAAAAAAAAAAGTAGCTGGCACCCACTAGGCCCTTAAAAATTTCTCTTTGATTAGTTGATTGACTCCTGTCATCATCTGTCATATCTGTTGAGTTAGCAGACACCCACTAGGCCCTTAATAAATGTCCATTGATTGGGTGATTGACTCCTTTACATCATCCCTCAAATCCATTAAGTTTCCAAATCTTTTTGATTCCATATCTTTGAAATCTCTCTCATCAATTCCCTTCTCTCTCCTTACAAAACAGATAGACAGAAGAATAGCCTATGGATAAGTACTTTATTATGTCAGTCACTTTTTTTCAGTATTAACATCCAGGAAGTTCTTTCTCCAATCCCCATACCTTCAGTATTTTTCCCTCCTTCAAATATTCTCCATCACTTAGTTTTTTTGTATGATATTTTGTAGATATTTTATTTTATTTTATTTTATTTTTTTAAGCAATCGGGGTTAAGTAACTTGCACAAGGTTACACGGCCAGGTGTTTCTGGTTGGGTGCTAAGTGTCTGAGCCTGGGATTCGATCTCCAGGTCTTTTCAACATTGGAGCCGGTGCTCTTACTCGCTGTGCTACCTGGTCGCCCCCTTTTTGTAGATATTTTATATAATATTTATATACTTTTGTGTATAATGTTTATATATTTTGTATATAACATTTTGTATCAGTTATCATTGTATCAGTGTATCATACAATAATCAATTATTGTATCAGATATTGACAATTGATCTTTTCATTCTCCTACTTTTTTGTGTGTGTGTGTGTTTTTGGAGGGGCAATTGGGATCATGACTTGCCCAAGGTCACACAGCTAGTGAGTGTGAAGTGTCTGAGGCCAGATTTGAACTCAGGTCCTCCTGACTCCAGGGCTGGTGCTCTCTCCTACAGTTTTGATGTTCAATCCCATGGTGTTATTACAATTTTTATTACAATTCCCATTTTAGTAGTTAGGAAACTGAAAACAAGAGAGTTCCCCAATGTCTCAAAGCAAAGGAGTATCAGAAGAGGGATTCAAACTCAAATTTTCTTGAAAAGTGCAGTGTTCCAGTCTCTATACAATCTGTTAAAACTTCTCCATTTCCTGATCTGTAAGAGTGTAATAGTAATGTAATTTGAAGTTCCTTTTGTATTGCTAAGCTGAGAGGTACTTAGCACCTAATTCAAATTAAGCCTCTGTTACAGAAACATAAGTTATGAATTCCTGTTGCTGATGTAACAGGAAGGGGCTGAAAAGGGAGGAGCAATACTGTGTATTGGGAAAAGCCCCAGAGAGGGAGAGGCAGGTCTTCTTGGAGCTAGGTTCTGGAGGCTGAGGAAGAGAGGCCCAGGCTGGAGAGAATGATTTTTTTTGAGAACCTGGATGAAGTGATTTTGATTCTGGGAACCAGCTGAAACTTCTGCTGAGTCCAAGGGCCAGCTGGAGCTGCTGAGTCTGAAGGCAAGCCAAACTGACAAGGATTTTCATGGACCAGCCAGAGATGCAGATGACTGAGAAAGCATAACTGTGATGTTGGTACTTTGTATGAACCTGTTTTTGGCTTTGTTAAGCCTTGACTTCCTGGAAACAGACACTGTGAAGGATTTAAGGTGGACTGGACTCTGTGAGTTTCAGTGTGGTACAGGAACTGCATGGAGAGCTGGACAAGGAACTGGGAGCTGTCTGTCATTAAACCCAGGTGACAAGTTTGGTGAATCCAGGTAGGTGAATCCAGGTCTTTTCATCTTGACCCGAGGTAGGCTCTAAGATTCCCTGGATCCCTCCCCTCCCCTGGATCCAGGGAATCTGAGAGCCTACCTCAAGTCAAGATGAAAAGACCTCTCCATGAATACTGAGTCGCGACTGACACTGATATGGGGTTTTTCTTTGGGACTCAGTTTGGGAAGAGTTGTGTCCTTTGGCCAGATGAGCCTCTGGGAAGCCATTGAGCTCCATGGCTTTGAAAACCTAGGTGTTAGTGCTTCCCTCTCTGGTAACTAACTAGGTATGGATGGAATGGTCAGACAGCTAGAAGCCCTGTCTGCTGAATTGTGTAATTTACAATTGTGTGATTTGTACTTTGTGATTGAATTAAGGAATCTGTGATTGACTAAATGAATGTACTACTCAGGGATAGAGTACTTTGACTTTTGTATTTTGTGTCCCTTAAGGAGGCAAGTCTCCTTAAGGATGATTAAATGATTGAATTGATTGAATAAGCAAATGTTTGTACTTTGTTCAAAACCATGTGACCACTGTGGTGAAAACTATGTGGCCATTTCTGTGATAAGTTCTTGTGAATGCTGTACCTTGATTTACTGTGAATGTTTTGCTCTGATTTGTTACTAGAGTGTTCACTATACTATGCAATCAGAACCTTGAAAGCTGTTCACAGCAGCATTCTTCAGGAAAGATGCTCATGCTTGGCTTTACAAAGAGGTGATAAAAAAACAAAATAGAAAGAAAATGTTAGCACATATATCACAGGGTTGTCTAGAAACTTAAATGGAATACTATGCATAAAGCATTTTTCAAACCTTAAAATACTATGCCAATGGCTTTATTGTTATTGATAGTCTATTGCTCTGAGCTATTCAGTGTGGCATCCAACCTTCCCTTCCCATTTGGGTGAGCAAGCAATGCTGTAGATCTTTCCTGAGTTCTCTTTCCGCTTCCAAACTTACTGGTCCTTCTCTCTGCTAGAGTTAATAAATGTTGGTAATAACCACACAGCATGACAGAAAGCTCTGGACTTGATGTTAAAAGGTCTGGGTAACTGTTGGCAAATCATTTAACATCTCTGAATCTCAAATTTTTTATTTACATATAAATTTGATAATAATACTTGTACTACCAACTTCATTAAGTTTAAGTTATACAATGTAAAATTGTACATAACCACGAGCAAATTATCAGGGTTACCCTTTTCAAATAATATATTTATACAGGGTGTCCCAAAAGTCTTAGTGCAGCTGCAAGCTCTTATAACTTGAAACTGTACTCAGATTTTTGGATAAATTTATATTTAAGAACTTAATTAAAGCCTTACTTCCCAAGAATGAGTAGTGAAGAGGGAAAGAAAGGGAAAGGGAAGGGAGGGTAGGGAGAGAGAATTATAGCATTGCAAAGACATTGCATCTGGGGGAATTAGAGAACCTGGATTCAAATCCTGACTAAATAGTTTTCTGTACTTTGGCAAGTCATACTTCTTTGGGGCTCAGTTTCCTTATCTTAAGAAAAAGAAGGGTTTTGAATCAAAGTGTGTCCAAGGTCCCATGTTCTGTTTTTGATCAAGGTATTTTGGGGTGTTACCTAAATAGAGCAGGCGACTGTGTGTAAAATCCTGGCCCTGGGAGGATAATTGGGTCAGAAAAGAAAGAATCTAAGCATCAACAACCTCCATGTCATTAGCTCCCTTCATATGCATAGCATTCTAAGAAATGAATCTGTCAAGATTTTAGTCAAGTAAAACATCTAGAAGTGGTTAGATAAAGCAATTGATAATAGCTGCAAGCCATTCAGCAAAACAAAAACAAAGGCATAAATTGAATGAGAACTTAAAAAATAAAAATATAGGCTATGGAAGTTTAGAGTTTTTGGGGAAAATTCACCTTAAAGATCTAGTTCACACTCTCCTTTGCCACTTCTCCACCTCTCACCCTGCTTACCTTCTAGAGATGAAAATATTGAGGTTTGGACAGGTAAGTTTTTTTGCCAAAATTAGGATTTAAATCTAGGTCTTTTATCTCAAAATCTAGCATTCTTTTCTCTAAACAATTCTCCAACATAACTTAAAATACAAAGTTTAAAAAAGTATTCATTTTTTTCCATTATCTTCACTTGGCAGATGGTCATCTGTCTGAGAGCCAGTGTGGCTTCAAAAACGGCAGAGGAACAGTTGATATGTTGTTTGCTGCTTGGCAAATCCAGAAGAAATGCCAGGAACAGAAGAGAAGTCTGTACACAATGGTTGTAGATCTGATCAAGGCTTTTGATGCTGTTAGCCATGAGAGCTTATGGAAATTTTGTCAAAATTTGGCCTCCTGGAGAAACAGATCAGCATTGTACTTCAACTTCATGATGGCCTATCCATTGCCCATTCATTTCCCATTCACTAATGCTTGTTCCCATGCTTTTTGAAATGACGTTTTCAGTCATGTTGTCAAATTCTTTCAATGAGGATGAACATGGCATCAAGATCAGCTACCACAATCTTCAAATTAAAAGGGCTAAAAACCAAGACCAAAATGGAGGGAGTGATGGTACATGATTTTCTGTTTGCAGATGATTGTGCTCTCAAAGCAGCCTCTGAAGGTGAAATGCAAGAAGGTATGGTTGAATTCTCTGTTGCTTTCCAAATTTTGGCCTAATAATTAACACCAAGAAAACACAGGTGCTCCATCACCCACCACCAAACCATCCATATGTGGAACCATCAGTTACAGAAAATGGAGAAGTTTTAAATGCATTGGATAAGTTCACTTACCTTGGTAGTGGACTTTCCAGGGATGTAAGCATTGATAATAAGGTTGATGCATGCCTTGCCAGAACTAGCTCAGTGTCTGGAAGACTCTAAAGGACAGTATGGGGGAGAACAAATATTAGGCTGGTCTACAAAGCCATTGTATTGACCTCATTGTTGTATGACTGTGAAACCTGGACAATCTACCAGTGCCATGCCAGGAAACTTAATTTCCTGTATTTGAATTGTCTTAGGAAGATCCTGAAGATCACCTGTAAGGATAAGGTACCAGACATTGAGTTCCTTATTTGAACTAAAATGCCAAGCATTCAGAAAGCCCAACTCTGATGGGTAGTCCATGTTATTTGAATGCAAAACATACACTTGCCAAAAATACTATTTTATGGTGCACTCACTCAGGGTAAGTGTTCACATAATGGACAGAAGAAGCAATACAAGGTCATTCTGAAGGTCTCTCAAGAACTTTGGAATTGATTGTGTGATATGGTAGACACTGGCACAGGATTACTTGCCTGGCATGCCCACATCAGAGAAGGTACTGTGCTCTATGAACAAAGCTGAGTTGAAACAGCTCAAAGGAAACACAGGATATGCAAATTTAGTGTATCTACCTTAAATGTTAACATGAACTATTTTTGTCTGACCTGTGATAGAGTATTTTGAGCTTATATTGGTCTGATCAGGCACAGTTGGACACACTGAAACTTTACTCTAGCATAGTGATGTCCTTTTGGTCCTTTTCAGGAACAAAGGACACCAACCAACCAATTTCTAATAATATGGAAGGATAACCTGAGAGAGCACTGAAAAAAGAAAGTCTGAATATAGAACTAGAAACAGTGATAAAATGAGGCTGAAGTGAAACTGGGATGGTCTCTTCCCTTAGCCAGGTATCTTCCTTGCTCAGCTGTCATCACGCTACTATTACGCTCTCCAAATTCAGAATTTCACTCAAAATTAAGATGCCAACATGACATATATTCTAAGAGCCTTGAGAAGACAAAAATACCTGCCTTAAAGACACTCACTATAGTACTTCAGGGCTGAGATTAGGGAAGGATGAGAAAAAGTTAAGAAAAGGAAACATAAATTGGAGGTTAAGAATATTTCCTAGAGAATGGAATTTAAAAGGAAAAGGGAGGGAAAGAAACACTTTTTTCCTTTGTCTTTATTCTCAATTTTTTTTTGTCCATTTAGTTTCTCTAGCTATGTGACTATGGGTAATTAATATAACCTTTATGAGTCTCAATTTCTTCATCCATTACCTGAAGGGACAGTCACTTTTACTTTTAAGGCTCCTTCCAGCCCTAACATTTTACAATTCCTTAGGGAGATAAGACACAGATTCATGTCATGTTAGCTAAAGGTGTAGTGGGGATTCCTCACAAGCAGGGATTACACTCTACAACTGATGAGATTCCTTCCCATTCCAGTTTCTGTGATCTGTTGATTTCATGAATACACCGTATAATGAATGTCCTTTCCAGAAGTCATAACTTAATGCGTTCTTATACTGTAGAAAGGACTTTAACTTTGATTTTATCAGCAGAACAGAAACTCTGACCATTCATCATACTTAAAGGTCTAAAATACAGGTTTGGTAGCAAACTGCATGTAGCAAAGATGATTTTGCACAACAAACACAAAAGAGTTCTGTTACCAGAAATGGAGGGGGCAGACATTGTGAGGTAATACAACTTTTGGGGGAAGGTGATGATGGCAATGACTGAATAATAAATTGGAGACAACTTTGATCTGTGTCGGTAGAGGGAATACACACAGATACTTGAAATATTGAGTAGTACAGACAGTAAGTTCCATAGCACAATGAGTCATTTCATCTTTTCCCCCGTTATTTTGTGAAGAATGTTGTGATTATATCTAATATATGAAATTTGCTGAGCTTAATGAAATATAGAAGCTATATTTGAATAGATGACTACATCATCAAATGTTGCATCAGCTCTTACAGCACATATTAAATGAATTATTGGTGACGCCTTTGAGTTTAAGAGGTAGCACTGTTATTGTTTCCTTGGTTTAGGCAGCTAGGTTGCACAGTAGAGTGCTAGGCCTGGAGTCAGGGAGACCAAGGTTCAAATCCAGCTTTCTAAACTTCCTACTTGTGAATCTCTGGGCAAGACACGTATCCCCTATTTGTTTTAGTTTCCTTTTTTTTAAATGAGGATAATATATTATCACTAACCTCCAAGAGTTGTTGTAAGGATAAAGCGAAATAATAATTGTAAAATTCTTAGCACAGTGACTGGCATATAGCCCTATGTAAACATGTGAAAAACATAAAATAGGCCAGTTTGGTTGGACCGCAGAGTGTGTGAATGGCAGTCATGTCAATATTTCTGAAAAAAAGAAAACATTTTTTTTTATTTTCTTCCTTAAATTAATTTTGTTTTCAATTTATGGAATAAAACAAGCATTTCTATAACAGTATAATAAAAACTGTCAATCTGTTATGTACAACTTGCTATTCCTTTTAAATATGTAATAAAACTATCATGAAAATTTCTCGTTTTTTTCTCTTCTTCCCCCACCACTCCCTAGAGATGACTACCATTACACACACATACACATACATACATACATATATATAATACATATAATATTTGTGGAAACATATTGTGAAAAGCTTCAAATGTCAAAGGAAGTAGTATGTATTTAATCCTAGAGGCAATAGGGTTCCACAAGAACCTGTTGAGCAGGGAAATAAAAGAATTATGCTTTAGGAATATCACTTTAAGAGCTATGGAAAGGATAAATTGGAGAAGAGAAAAAGAATTAATTAGGAGGCTATTGCAATAGTCAAACAAGAGATGATGATGGCTCAAATTATTTTTGTGGCCTTATGTGTGCAGATTAAGGAACAAATGTAATAGACATTATGATGGTAGAATTGACAAGACTCAGCAACTTGTTGGAAAAGAAATATTTAGTAATATGGGGAAACCCTTTGAAACATTGGGAAGACAAAAGAGTACTGAGAGAAATGAGCAAAGCATATGCAGGGGGAATGATACTCCTCATGGTAATAGTCACATTGGTGAGGTAAGGCACGTCTTAACCCTTTTCCCCTCCTTCTGTTTTGTTTTATTGTTCTTATATATTCTGGTCAAAAAGGGGGCACTGCCTTAAGAACTTCAGCATTTTTAACAGAAGTGATCTTGTCTTTGATGGGATTGGTTTTTGACCACCACCAGTATTCAACCATTGGCAGAAAAAAATTGCCAATCCCCCTTTCCTGTCTTTTGTCAATGATTTATTCCTCATAGATAGCTAAACTATTTTCTTTAGGATTTGTTGTAAATGTATATAGTACCTATAAAGAAAAGAAAATGACGAGAGTTGGAAGAAATATCAAGTTAGATTAAAATGCATGGTATCGTTCTTGTCATAGTGGTTGTTAGATGAGAAACTGTCTGTGGAGATGGCATCTATGGGACTTGAAGGTGGTGTTCTAAGTGTCTACATGGAGTCTTTTTACTAGTTTGGTGACTGCACCCCACTCTGCCTTGGTATACTAGTATATCAGTTTGATTAGGCTTTTATGGCAGGCTGTATATCCCCAATATGCTATCCAAAGACTTATATATAACTTATAGACTGCCTTCTATAAACACTTCAGCCTGAAACAATTTCAGGAAAAATATTATTCCCAGGGTAGCAACGCAGCTCACATTGCTTCCACCAAACACTTCTCTGAAAGGTCTCCCCTGAGCTTAAGCCAGTCTGCTTGCAACATTTCAATTGTTTCATTTCTCTTTTTTTCTCCTGTCTTTGTTGTTGCTCTAAATTAAACTCTACTGGAGACTGAAGCATTTCATATTATAACAATGCCTGTCAGGAGTGCTTTACTGTGCATGATAAAATGTAAACTCTTTAATTAACTTTTTTTTTTAGTAATAAACACCAGAAACTGTTTTAGCATCTTAATAAGTATACACTTTCAAAGTTATTTGTCTTTCTTCTCTGTTGCACATATCTGATTCTTTGATGCTGTAGATACATGAACATCCTATTTTCAGAGAATTATTTTATTGTAGTCAAGCTTCCGTAATTTGAACTCTAATAAATCATACTTTTACCATTCAAACATACAACATTGACAGTTTTCACTAAGTAAAGCATTAAAACAATTTCTTAGTCTGAAAATTTTTAGATTATTAATTGTGGATAAGGGAAATACATTCTGAATACAGTAGCTTCTAAACTGAATGGAGGATATACGGGGAAGATTCATAGAGGAACTGGCAATTGGGGGTGAAGTTGGAAGGAAAAGGAAGATCCAAAAAGGGGCAGATGGGGTGGAGGGGTGTAACACATTCTAGGCCTATGTGAAAGAATTGAGGGAAAATATGACATTTACAGTTTTAGGAATTGCTAGTATTCTACTCCAGCTGTAAATATTGAAAAATGGAAAGGGAATAGTACAAATTAACCCTACATGTCCTTATACAATTAGGAGGAACAAGGGCTTGGCTGAAGCTAAAATTCTTTTGTAGCCATTTTTCACTTTTCTGTAGTAATGACTTTGGTTACACAAGCTAGAGGATAAAATGTTCTCTTTATTGTTTTATATCCTCATCTTAACACTCCTATTTATTAGAATTCTATCCCTGGTCATAGTCAACTTTTGAAATCCTGTATGTCTTTCAAGATCTAGTTCCTATGTTGCTTCCTCATGAAAACTGATTCACTGCTTCCTTCTTTCCTGATCCCCCTATACCCCATTGGATATGATTTTGTTTGCCTTCAAATTCTCATAGTTTTTTTTTCTATTTCTTATAAACTTATCATTATCTAATTTGCATTGTACTTATGATACATGTATTTTATCTCTTAATCATTTGAAAGGATGTTATCAGATGTAATTTATCTTTGTATCCTCATATCCACCTAGAATAGTATATGGCATTTTCCAGGGAGTTGGGATGGGGGGCATCTTTTTGTGTTCAAACCTCTAACTTTTCCATGTAGGAAACTCCCTGATGAGGAAAGATCATTCTTTCTTTTTCATTCGATCACTTATTTATGTATTTTTAAACATTTATTTTTAGAACAATCTTTTATTTTTTCCCAATTACACGTAAAAATTTTCTTTAAATTTTTTTTTGAGTTCCAAATTCTCTCTTCCCTCCTGCCCTTCTGCCTCTCTGAGAAGATAAGCAATTTGGTATAGCTTATACATGTGCAATCATGCAAAATATATCTCCATATCAGTCATGTTGTTAAAGAAAACACAGATAAAAAAAACAACAAAAAATAAAATGAAAAATAGTAGACTTTGATCTATAGTCAAATTCTATCAGTTCTTTCTCTGTAGATGGATAACATTTTTCATCATGAGTCATTTGGAATTGTCTCGGATCATTGTACTGCGAAAAATAGCTAAATCATTCACAGTTGATCATCATACACTATTGTCGTTACTCTGTACAATGTTGTCCTGGTTTTGCTTACTTCAATTTGTATCAGTTTGTTCAAGTCTTTCCAGGTTTCTCTGAAATCATCCTGCATGTCATTTCTTACACCACAATAATATTCCATCATAATCTTATGCCACAACTTGTCCAGTCATTCCCCAGATTATGGACATGCCCTCAATTTCCAATTTTTTGCTGCTGCAAAAATAACTGTTATAAAGATTTTTGTACAAATAGGTCCTCCTCCTGCTTTTATATAAATCTCTTTGGAATACAGACCATGTACTGGTGTTTCTGGATCAAAGGGTATGCACAATTTTATAGTATTTTGGGTTTAGTTCCAAATTGCTCTCCAGAATGTCTGGATAGTTCACAACTCCACCAACAGTGGATTAATGTCCCAGTTTTCCCACATCCCCTCCTACATTTATTAATTTCCTTTTCATCATATTAGCCAATCTGGTAGGTTTGAAGTGGTACTTCAGAATTGTTTTAATTTGCATTTCTCTAATCAATAGTAATTTAGAGAATTTTTCCATATGACTAAAGATAGCTTTAATTTCTTCATCTGAAAACTGCCTATCCATATCTTCGACCACTTATGAATTGGGTAATGACTTGTTTTCTTATAAATTTGAGTCACTTCTCTATGTACTGAAGAAATGAGACCTTTAAGGGGAAGCTAGGTGGTTCAGTGAATAAAGCACTGGCCCTGCAGTAAGGAGGACCTGAGTTCAAATCCAGCCTCAGACACTTAACAGTTATAAACTGTGTGACCTTGGGTCAATCACTTAATCCCAATTTCCCTGCTTTTCCGCCTCCTCCAAAAAAAAAAAGAAAGAAAGAAAGAAAGAAAGAAAGAAAGAAATGAGGCCTTTATAGGAAATCCTTGCTGTAAAAAAAGTTTCCTAGATTTCTGTTTTCCTTCTAATCTTGGTTGCATTAGTTTTATTTGTGTAAAAGCTTAATTTAACATAATCAAAATTGTCCATTTTACATCTAGAAATGATCTCTATCTCTTTTTTTTTTCATCATATATTGTTCCTTTCTCCATAAATCTGGGCAAACTATTTCTTGCTATCTTAATTTGCTTATGGCATCACCTTTTATATTTAAATCATATGCCTACTGTGTATCTTGGTATATAGACAAGCTGCACGATGCTTGTCTATACCTAGTTTCAGTCATGCTATTTTTCAGTTTTACCCACGGTTTTTGTCAAATAGTGAATTCTTGTCCCAAAAGCTGGGGGCTTTGACTTTATCAAGCATTGGGTTACTATGGTAATTTACTACTGAGTTTTGTGTGTCTAATTTATTCCACTGATCCACCACTCTATTTCTTAGCCAGTACCAAACAGTTTTGATGTTTCCCACTTTATAGTACAATTGGAGATAGCCATGGCACTTCCTTCACATTTACTTTCATTAATTCCCATGCTGTTCTTGACCTTTTGTTCTTCCAGATGAATTTTATTATAATTTTTTCTAGCTCTATAAAACATTTTTATCTGGCAGTTTGACTTGTATATCATTGAATAAGTAAATTAGTTTAAGTAGATTTATTATATTGGCCTAGCCTACCTATGAAGAATTAACATTTTTTTTGACTTGTTTAGCTTTGACTTTATTTGTGTGAAAAGTGTTTTATAATTGTGTTCATATAGTTCCTGGATTTGTCTTGGTGTTTAGGCTCCTGAGGATTTTATGTTGTCTACAGTTATTTTAAATGAAATTTCTCTTTCAGTCTCTTGTTGCTGGACTTTCTTGGTAACTTATAGAAATGCTGATGATTTATATCAGTTTATTTTACAGCCTACAACTTTTCTGAAGTTGTTAATTATTTCAAAATGGTATTTTAGTTGATTCTGTAGTGTTTTCTCAGCATACCACACAATCATTTGCAAAGAGTGACAGTTTTGTGTTCCTATTGCCTATTCTAATTCTTTCAATTTCTTTTCCTTCTCTTATTGCTATAGATAACACTTCTAGTACAATACTGAATATCATTGGTGATGATAGCCAACTTTGATTCAGCCCTGATCTTATAGGGAAGACTTCTACTTTATCCCCATTACAGATAATGCTTTCTGATGGTTTTAGATAGAAATTACTTATCATTTTAAGGAAAGCTCCATTTATTCCTATGCTCTCTAGTGGTTTTTTTTTTATGTGAATGAATATTGTATTTTGTCAAAGGCTTTTCCTGCATTTATTGAGATAATCATATGATTTCTGGTGGTTTTGTTATTTATATGGACACTTATGCTTAGTTTCTTAACTCAGAACCAGCCCTACATTCCTGTTATAAATCCCACCTGATCATAGTATGTGAACCTTATGATATATTGTTGTAATCACTGTGCTAGTATTTTTTTTTACATCAACATTCATTAAGAAAATTGGTCTATAGTTTTCTTTTTATGTTTCATTCTTCCTGATTTAGGTATCAACACCATGTTTGTATCATACAAAAGAATTTGGTAGGGTTCTTCTTTGCATATTTTCTCCCAAATAACTTATATAGTATTGTAATTAATTGTTCTTTAAATATTTGGTAGAGTTCATTTGTGAACCCATCTGGCCATGGGGATATTTTCTTATGGAGTTCATGGGTGATTTTTTCAACTTATTTTTCTAAGATGGGGTTATTTAAGTATTCTATTTCTTCTTTTGTTAAACTAGATGATTTATGTATTTAAAATAATTATCCATTTTGCTTAGATTGCAGGATTTATTGGCATATAATTGGGCAAAACAGCATCTAATATTTGCTTTAATGTCCTCTCCATTGCTGGTGAATTTACCCTTCTAATGTTTGATAATTACAATTTGGTTTTCTTGTTTTTAAAAACCAAATGGTTTAATCTATTTTTATTTTATTAATTAAAAAATTAATTTTAAATTTATTCTATTTTTTAAAATAAAACCTGTTACTTGTTTTATTTATTAGTTCAATGTTTTTTTTTTCACGTTTATTAATCTTTCCTTTGATTTTGTTGGGGTTTTTTGGAGGGGGAAGGCAGGGCAATTCAGGTTAAGTGATTTGCCCAAGGTCACACGGCTAGTAAATATTAAGTGTCCTAAGTAGGATTTTCAGTTTGTTCTTTAATTGGCGATTTTGTTATTTTTGAATTTTTTATAGCATGCCCAATTCATTGATCTATTCTTTCTCCATTTTATTGATGTTTAGATTTATCTGCTTCTGAGAGGTGAAGGTTAATATACTTAACTTATGCCCACACCCTCTGTCTATGTATACACATTCTAACTGTCATAATGAAGTTCTTAAAAGTTATAAATATTATCTTCTCAGTAGGAATGTAGGCAGTTTAACCTTACTGAATCATTTATGATTTCTCTATCTTGTTTAGCTTTTTAAGCTTCTCTTGAGTCTTATATTTGAAGATCGAATTTTCTGTTTAGTTCTGGTCTTTTCATAAGGAATGCTTGAAAAATCATCTATTTCACTTAATATAAATTTTTCACCTGAAGGATTATGCTGTTTTTCTGGGTTAGTGATTCATGGTTGTAATCATAGCTCCTGTGCCTTTTATAATATCATATTCCAAGCCTTACTATCCTTTAATGTAGAAGCTGCTAAATCAGGTGTAATTCTGACTGTGTCTCCATGATATTATAATTGTTTGTCTGTTTTTATTCCTGGCTTCTTGTTGTATTCTTTCATTGATCTCAGAGCTCTGGAATTTGGCTGTAATATTCCTGGGAGTTTTTGTTTTTCAATCCATTTTAGCAGGTTGTCAGTAATCATTTAAATTTCAATCTCACCCTCTGATTCTATAATATTAGAATAGTTTTCCTCGATAATTCCTCAAAAGATGCTGTCCAGGCTCTTTGTTACTCGGATGGCTTTCTGATAGTCCAATAATTTTTAAATCATCCCTCCTCAATCCATTTTCTGGTCAGTTGTTTTCCCAACAAAATATTTCACATTTTTCTATTTTTTTTCATTCTTTTGATTTTGTCTTATGACTTCTTACTATCTTATGGAATCATTAACTTCTGCTTACCAAATCTGATAAAAAAATTCCTTTCAGTGTGCTTTTGTACTTCCTTTTCCATTTGGCCAATTCTACTTTTTAATGAATTATTTTTTTCAGTCAACTTTTGTACATGTTTCCATTTTTGTGTTTTGTTTCCCAAGCTGTTGACTTTTTTCTCATGATCCTCTTGCATCACTTCCATTTTTTTAAACTAATTTTTCTTCAACTCTTTTATTTGATTTTTAAGATCCTTTTTGAACATTACAAGGAGTTCTTTTAGGGATTAATTAATTAATTAATTAATTAATGTAATTAAAATTTTTCTTTGAGACTTTGCATATAGGCATTGTGAAACTGTTGTCCTCTTCTGAGTTTGTGTTTTAATCTTCCCTATCATTATAGGATCTTTCTATGGTGAATTTTTTGCCCATTTTTCCAGCATATTTTTTTGACATTTAGCTATTAAAGTTTGACTCTGCTCCTATGGTAGAGTGGACACCATCCCAACTTGCTGTGGACCTATGCCAAGGACCATGGGAACTTGCTGCTGGTCTACAGCAGGGGTTGTGAGTCCTCACTGCTGGCTTCTGCCTGGGTATATGAGGACTGTCTCAGGAATTTAGCTATGGCTTTGGCTTGCCCAGACAATGCCTACACTGGAGTGTACTCTCCTTTTCCCCAGTGAGAAAGACCTTTTCTGCCAATCTTATAAGTTGTCTTGAACTGGAAAATTGTTTTACCCTTTTGGTTTTGTCACTCCAGAATTCATTTTGAGGCATGATTTTATAGTTGTTCTGAGGGGAATTTGAGATACTTTGGGTGGTTTCCTGCCTTACTCCACATCTTGGGTCTGCCATATCTTATGCATTGGTAAAATTTGAGTTTTAAATCCTCTCCCTCCTAATCCTTCCCCACCCATGATAAGAAAGTCAATATATCAATTAGTCACATAAAACATATTGCCATATTACACATCTTGAAAAAAAAAAACAAGAAAAATAAGGATTATTTAAAAGTATGCTTCAATCTACCTTCAGAGTTTTTCAGTTCTCTCTCTGGAGGTAGAGAGTATTTTTCATTATGCATTCTTTGGAATTGGAAAAATCAGTCACTGAACTACAACTTACATAGCATTATCAACAAGCATGGAGTATTAAGAGTCCAAGATTTTGTGACTCTAGCCTTAGCCCCATCCTACTTCACTCCTTGCATGAAGTGGGCATTTAATCATATTTGTTGACATCTGATTGATTGAATATGTTTGTGCAAGGCTGGAAATAAATGCTACTAAAGTACCTCTAGCAACAGGTTTTTGAGCAAGGATGAAAAGGTTTTCTCAAAAATATTCTTTCTCACAAGTCTAACAGAGAACCAACCTCTCTGAAAAGAATCAATACCACTGGTCAGGTTCATTGCTGAAAACTCATTATGACTTAGCAGAATATTTAAAGAAGAAAAGAGGGTAACAGTTTACTCTACCATTTGCTTTGATCATAATATCAAAACTATTTTCTAATAGTAGGTAAAACTATTTCTCATAGAAGGCAAAAATGACTGAAACAAGTAATTGTTTAATGATTTCTAAGGCCACAGACTACTTTTACTATAATTGTTATTAGTTCATGAAACCATATAGGTTGAAATTTTGTCTCCAATAAAACAACTCCAATGTTGACATCCATGCAATGAAATGTGCTGTAATGGCATTTTGGTTGTTAATATTGTTTATTGATCAATATAAAATTCTAAAAATTATTCTCCACACACATTTAAAATCTTTCTGTACTTTCAAGGGGTACTGATTCTCCTTTTTTTAAGGATATGAATTCAACATATTGTCTAGAATCGAAATAAATCATAAATGAGTCTTGCTAAATGGTTAGCCAGTAAATATGTGTATTTAAATTGAAACAATTTCGCATGCACTTTACTTATTCATTGATATTCATTTTATCAAAGCATCATTTTGAAAGAGCCATCTGAAGTTCAAAAAGCTGTTTCACTCTTGTTCAGACTTAAAAAAAATCTGCAGTCAAGAAGTTATATGGCAGTAGCCATCGTCAGCTTCATCAATCTATCATCATCCCCATCATCCATCACATTATTAGAAAAATTAGGGCATCCGACTGTTAATTAATATGTACAGTTTTTAATCACATCATATCTCTTTAACTGGAATTATCAAGTGTTCCATGTATACTAATTATCCAGATATTTGAAGTATTCCCCTTCTAGCAGCAAAACCTCTGAAAATTTTTTTCACCTTTCAGATATATTTTAAATATTAAATATGTATTATTTATATGTTATATAAATTATATATTGTTTTAAAATATTAATATATTATATATGTATATATCATTATATATAAATAATATTTAACTCTTCCACATTTTCTAAAATCAAATCTATGTCACTGGGAAGGTAGGAGATATGTTGAATAGAGTTCTGGACCAGGAATCAGAAAGACCTGATTTCAAATCCAGGTTCTGACACTTACTAGCTATCTGATTCTGGATAATTCACATAATTACCTTCTACTTCAGTTTTCTCATCTGTAAAATGGGGGTTAATATTAATACTCCCTCCTAAGGTTCTTGTGAGAATAAAAATATGAAAATATTTGTAAAATACTTGGCAAAAGTTTATAAATGCTAGCTATCATTATCCTCCTCTCATGTAGATTCTGACCCCTTCAATCTATAATATAGAGTTGTTGATGAGATGCTGTGGTAAGAAAAAATCATGCAACCACTAAAATTTCGATAATGAATCTAGCCGAACTCAGTATTATCTTTGGACAATATACAATTTTTGCCAGAACCACACTCAAATCTTTAATATACCTGGGTAGACTTTTTTGAAACTTGTGACTTATTGGACAGCCTTTAATAGAACAGGGAAACCTACATCAAACATTGGTCACTTGCTAAGTGCCTACTATGTGCCAGGAACTGTGATAGCCTATAGAACATCCCTGGCTCCCAAGAAACATCAATCTAATTGGGAAGACAGAAACAGTCTTTATACTCTTAAATACAAAAAAAAGGAAGTAATTTGGGAAGGAAGGACCTAGCAGTTGGGGATTAGCTAAAGCTTCCTGTAGAAGGTGGGGCCTAAGCTGAATTTTGAAGAAAAAGAGAAATTCTATGAGGCAGATAGGAGGAGGGAATACATTGCAGATATGGGAAAGAGTCAATACAAAAGCATGAATACAAGAGTTGGAGGGTTATATTGTTGTTATTTGTCCTTTATTCTCGAAGAGCACTGTGGAATCATGTAGGTAACGCCATGACATACAAGTGAATTAGATTTAAGTATGTGAGGGGTGGCTAGGTGGCACAGTGAATAGAGCACCAGCCCTGGACTCAGGACCTGAGTTCACATCCAGTTTCAGACACTTAACATATACTAGCCGTGTGACCTTGGGCAAGTCACTTAATCCCAAATACCGTGCACTTCACATTCCAAAAAGCAAAAAAACACACAAACAAATAAATAAATTTTCAAAAAGATTTAAGTGTGTGTGTGTGTGTGTGTGTTTGTGTGTGTTTGTGTGGTGGGGGTGAGGGGGAACTGTGTAAAGTCACTAGTCTTATTTCATTCTCCAGAACCATTTGGGTCCAGTGATCAGAAACACATCAAGACGACTTGAGATGGCCCTAGATGTTGTGGAAGACCTTGGGCTTAATCACTAGATGGGTCTTGCCTCAATCACACTGAGACCTTCTAGAGACCTTAGCTTTAAAGGAGTATTATGAGTGAGGAACCAGAGATAAAAGACTAATTTGGCTTAGTCAAGAAGGCCACCAGGAGGAATAATATAAAAGAGGCATAGAAGATGAAGTCAGGTTGTGAGGGTCTTTAAAAGACAAATATAAATATTTACATTTTGTCCTAAAAGCTAAAAGAATTTGTTGAGTAGGTTAGTTATACCTGGCTTCAAGAAAAATCACATGGGTTGATGTGTGGAGAACAGAGGAGTGTGTGAAGAGAATTCAGGCAGGTGTATCAATTTGAAGGTTATTGCAATAATCTAAGCCAGAGGTAATGAGAGCCTGACCTTAGGTGATGGGTAGATAGAAGCAGTTATATACAAAAGATGAGGTGGAGGTAGATACTGCAAATTCTGGCAACTGATTGAATATGTGGAGTAAAGAGACAAGGATAAAGTTGTGGTTATGAACCTACAAAGAAAGATAAGATACTGCCTTAGACAAAAATAACAAGGTTTGGATATGGGACGGAATCTGTGGGAAAGAGTTCCTTCTGCTTGTTTAGAAACTTCTAGCCTTGAAAAGGCATTTGAATATTTCATGGAAGAAGCATAAAAGTTAGGAAGGCTCTATTACACAGTGGGGAGAGCACCAGGTTTGGCTTAAAAGCATCTGGGTTCAAAAACCTATCTTAGTCATTTAAGATCCTTGGGCTTCATTTTCTTTATTGGCAAAGACAGAACGTTGGATTTTGGCTTTTGAGATCGCTTCTAGATTTATACTACTAGGAAACTATATATATATATATATATATATGCACATTTTTTTCTTTTTCAATATCATCATATGAATATCCATTTGTTGTAGGATCCTGTAATAATGACATCTTCAGGGACTATTGAGAATTACTTATTTTTCACACTAGGCAGATGCAAACTGTCATGCTATTTAAATTTTTGCATCCTCTTTTCATGGTTTTCCTTTTTTTTTTTTTTTGTTCTCTGCTCTTTTGACGCCCTTTTGTAATTTTTTTTTGGTGGTTATCAGCTTCCATTCCTTGGAAGTGATTTCATCCATTTTCTCCTTCTAAATTTCTGTGCCCCCTCTGGTTATCTGTATGGCCGGATAGTCTAGCCTGTTCGAATGTTGTCCAAGCTTGTTAGAATGTCGTCCAAAATAAGGATGTGTAGATTTCCTATAAATGACTGAGTAGAAAAGGATAAAGGAGTTCCACCCTAATCCCCATAAGGATCTAAAATGCATACCATTCTGCTGTTCAAGCAAAAATAAAAAAGAAAAAGAAAAGAAAAGAAAAAGGGAAAAAAGAGAATGGGTCTATAGGGAGACACAAGAAGATATGAAGAACTCAGAAAGTTTGAAACTATAAGAATGACCCCCCCAGAGCCTCCTCTCCCTTTGGTCCTGCAGGGTTGGCCTTTCCTCACAGACATTTTCCACCCTTGGGTCCCCAAACATGGTGGCAGGGGGAACCTCCTCAACCAGCTCCAAGCCTATGTGGGTTGAAATGTTCTAAGATTTTTTCCCTTCCCATTACTTCTGGCCCCACCCACTGGCTTTGGTTTTAGAAGTTCAAAACTACCACCCAGAATGAAACTCTAGGCTGGGAACCTAGGAATACCTCAAAGAAAGAGAAATTCCAATTTGATTCAATTAAAAAAATAAATGAAGAAGAAAACAATAACCTTAAAACCTAATATCATGTACGATTGCACATTTATGTGAATATGTGGGATAAACATATAAGAATAATATGATGTTCTTTCTTTAGTTGTTAGTTTTAATACTTGAAATAGTTGTAGAAGAATGAGAAATTTGATTCACTGTTAATCAAACAGCAGTTCAGTAGCTCAGTAGTTAGAATATTGGGCCTGGGATCAGGAAGACATGAAGGCAAATCAGGCATCAGATACTAGATAAGTAATGCTGGGTAAGTCTTTTAAACTCTGTATGCCTCAGTTACCTCATCTGTAAAAATGGGACATATAATAGCACTTGACCTCCCAGAGTTATTGTGAAGATCAAATGAGATAATTGTATAAAGCGTATTGCAGGACCTAGCACATAGTAAGTACTATATAAATATTAGCTATTATTATTTTTAAGAAGATAAAATATATGGAATTTATAATTTATAACATTAGACATGAATGATATACATTTTTCTATTAAAAGAAAACAAGTAACAGAATGAATCAAAGAACCAAGCTCACCAAGGTTTCTTACAAGTAATATGCCGCATACACCATTTTTCTATGGATTAAAAAAAATAAAAGTTTGCTGTAAAATATAGTGTGAAACTACAAGTTAAAAAATCAATAATATTAACTGATAATGTTGAAAAGACTGAGACAAAATTATTGAGAAAATAATGAAAATAAATAATAAATATGTAACAATTTTCAATTACATGAACTAAATTATTTTAAACTTAAATTCATGAAAGAAAAATGAATGGTTTTGAAAGTAAAAAGACACAACCTAATTTTAGGGAACCTCAAAATATCATTATCAGACTATGACAAATCCAATAATATATATCAATAAAGAAATCACAAATTTGAAATGCCAACTTTATAATTTAAAATTAATAGTTTTACAATGATACAAAATGGGAGAAGATAAATATTATTTTCAAGTACAAATGGAATTCTCCCCAAAATATTACAATTTTGAGTCAAGGAGGAGATTTAAACAAATTTTCAGACTACTATGCAATAAAATTAGCATGAAATACAATTAATATTAGAAAAAAACAACACAATCACTTTATAAATGAAAACGCTTCATTATCTAAATTTAGGGAGAAAAAAATAAAACATTTTAAAATACAATGATAGTATGGGATTAAAGGAGGGTAGCACAGAAGAACCATCACTACTCTGTTCTAGAAATTATGTCCCTCTCGAGGCAGCTTAAGATTGCTTAGCCCTTCTCCCCACACTTTTCTTTGTTTTGGGTATAATATTATTGATTCTTATTGAGCCTACTGTCTATTAAATTACCCGTATAACATTTATTTAGACAAACTGCTATATAACCAGGCTTCCTCACCTCATACTTTTAGGTTTGGGTGGCAAATAAATATGTAACAGGAGGAAATAAGAGCTATGTAGTACTATATCTAGACAAAGCAAGAGACTGGAAATTCATGAACTCTTAGAAAATGAGCAGGTCAAAATTCTTTCTGATTTCTCTAAAGCACTTTGTGGTATCTTGTATGTTGTTGTCTGACTCTTTGTGACATAAAAAATTTTCTTGGAAAAAATGCTGGAGTGGTTTGCCATTTCCTTCTCTGGGGAATTAAGGCAAACAGAGGTTAAGTGACTTGTCCATGGTCACACAACTAATGAATGTCTGAGGCTGGATTTGAACTCAGGTGTTCCTGACTCCAGTCTTATTGTTCTATCCATTATAGTGGTTCCACTATCTTGCATACTTGTGTTATACAATATGTTTCAGTGGTTCTTCAGTTGTGTTGCATTTTTTCCCTTATCACAATAGGAGATATTCATTTGGATCAAAGGGTCAGTATTAAATTTTAATAAGAAAACCTTAGAACCTTCTGTGAAAAAACAGGAGTGAAGCAATCATAGATATAGTATATGAAATTAAAAAGTTTAGATAAAGAAGATAACATCTCTATTTGTGGACAACATGATGATTTATTTGGTAGATCTGAGACAATCAATAAATAGCTATTATTGCCATATATGATAAATGAACAAAAATCACCATTTCTATATACAACCAGTAAAAAATCAGAAAACATCATATAAAAGAATTTTGGTCATTTTTTTGTTTTTTTTTCCAAGCACTTTGCATTATCTTATGTAAATATATGTTATAATGTGTTTAGGTGCTTCTTTAAAATATAGAAAATTGGTTTAAACAAACTAAGTATGCTTTCATTATACCATATGAAAAATTATTTCATTAATTAAAACATACTTTATTCAACTTTAAAGGAATGATTCCTTTATATGTAGCAAGGTACACCAATGTATGGGATCTCATAGAATGATTATACAAAATATAAAAGTTATTACACTTGCCTAAGGGGAAAAAATCTTAATTTAGTTTAACATTATTTAACAGTACCTAAGTCTGTTTATTTCAATTCCACAGATCTATCAATTTCTATCTGAAGAAACCTAATAGAGAGAGAAATTCTTAATGTAGATGATCTTAGTGAACTAAATCGAGTATGAGTTCTCATTTACCTATGATTCCAAAATTTGCAAATTATGTCTGATCTGTTTTCCACAAAAGCAGGAAGGATGCTCTAGTGGAATTATGATGGCCTTAACATTATTAAGTACAATCATTGTAGATAAGACTTACCTTTATGCCTGTGTAGACAAGGTCACATAGTCCTATCACTTGAACTGGAGAATTGCTAAGGTCATGCATTTTTTTCTTGGCTGAGTGAGGATACTGACAGTGCCACTGCTCCAAATAAAGCAGGTTGAGGGATCAATAAGTATATTGTATGCAACATTTTGATCTGTTTTTAAAAAATTGGGAGGAGTTAATCTAAAGAACATGATTATTGCACTAATATTGAAGTGAACTTGGCCACAGGATCTTGGCAGTTCTTCATTATGTAGTTCCAGAGCTATACATATAGATGTCCTTGGATGTTGTTATTATATAATTTCAAAGATAACAACCCACATGCATAGAACTCACACATATTAATTTTATAAGCAATAACAGCAGCCAGGAAAGTTAAAATGTTCCATGACTTTCCTCCAAGACTAGAAGATATTGAAATAAGAAGATCCCATGGTAGTTTAAAAAAATTCTTGTGTATATCTAAGTACAATAAAAATGTTATGTTGGGGCCATAATCATTAAAAAAAAATAACCTCCAATATTATGCCCAGAAAGACTTTCTCATTTTCTCACTTCCTTTTGGCAGTTCCCTAGCCTGCTGTAGATTGAAGAAAATAGGAATAAGCATCTTTCGACCACAAACAGATGTGCTTGATAAAGAAAATGTCAGCAAAAATACTAAAGCAATGTGTCACAGCAGCTTTCTGACAGATAGAGGGAAAAGGTAAAAAATGTTCTATCATGTCCGACAAGGTGTTCTTTTTGAGATTTAAAGATCACTGTGCAACTTTAAACATGTTTGTCACTTTGGCTCTGACTGGAGCTATCTGGAGCTTCACAAGAACTTTATCAGCTCAGCATAGGGGGGGAAAAGAAAGAAGCCCATTCCCATTTATCTCAGCCAGGTTCCCTTCAAAGCCAACAAATAAATTACAGTGTACATTTGATACAAATTGATTTCTTAACTCAAATAACAATGTTGTCCTCCCAGTCAGGCCATGTGTCACTCATTCGCAAGCCTGAGTGAAAGGCTCAATCTGTCTGTGTGACAGAAATAGGCCTGACGCATCTCACCGAGGAATGCTAATAATCCAGGCCTGGCCTAGGCCTTTGTGGGCCAGCCATGATAAGGAAAATCAGCCCGTCCTGTCACACACAGTGTGAAGGCCTGATCAGTGTTTGTTCCAACAAGCTATATAGGCCTTGGAGTTGCCATCCTATTTCATGTAGGAAAATAAGATCTGGTCACTATGGTTAAGATGCCAGTGACTATGATGAAGCCGAAGTGAAAGGAAACCCATTGAATATCTTGAACTGATCTTATCAGAGGCTGGAGAAATGAGATATTGGCAGGGGCTGTTGAGATTCTTACAGCTGAGCAGGTTAATAAGGTTGGGAGGCAGGCCACTAGCTAATTGGATTTGCCTTGGCTTGATAAACAGTGGCAGGCCTATTGCCAGAAAAAAAAAAAAAAAAAAACATATACAATGTGGCTTTTTTTCCCCCAGCTTTGTTTCTCTATAAGCCACAGAAGGAAGGAAAAAAAAAAGTTGCCCTTTTGAAGTTAAAGGTGTCTTCCCTAATTCCCAAATGAAGAGACCAACAGAGTCAAACTGCAGAACAGTAGTGGTTGGGTGTTCTGATTTTAATCAAACAGTATTTAACCTTTCTGACCCGCTGAAGTCAGCCTACATCAAAACATCGTCACTCCAAGAGCTAACTGGAAGCAGGAGGGGGTAAGGGGAGCCTGTGGAAGCTCTGGCATCCTCTTGGAATGTTCCAAGGCTTTATTAAAAGTTCAAAATGAAGGAAGAGATAATGCTTGACTTTTTGTACTTTGAAAGATGCACTGCACTGTGTGCATATGTTGAATTTTTTTCCCTCTGAGATCCATTCAATACACGTAGGAATGTATTACAGGTACCGATGCACATGACTATTTGTAATATAGAGTCAGCACACGAATGAATCTGTGTTCTGTCTACCTTCACTTAAACATATGAAAGTATTCTGGAATAGACTCAACAAACTTTGTCAATTTACCATTTTCATGTTTCACATTACATATGATTGTCATAGCATTGGCATCTAAATTAAAATGGGTAGCTAATATGTATATAGTGCTAACTAGGTGTCAGATGCTATGCTCAGTGTTTTACAGTTATCATGTTTTATTCTCACAACAATACTGGAAGATAGATGCTATTATTATCCTCATTTTGCAGAAGAAGAAACTGAGTCAAAGAAGGTAAGTGCCTTACCCAGGATCACACGTCTATAAGTATCTGAGGTCGGATTTGAACTCACATCTTCCTATCTCCAGGCCCATTGCTATGTCTACTGTACCACTCAGCTGTCCCTATGTATCTAAACACAGTAGGAAATATGGAGAATTTACAATTAGTTATGGTCTACAGCTAGTATCGTCTAAATTATTCTTTAATATCTGAATTATCTTAACTCACATTTTTGTCATTATAATTTAGAGATAGCTTTAATTAAGTTTTGACACTCTTAAAGGTATCAAATCACTTTTCTTGGTCATTTCTACAAATCCTTTTAGTGAATTTCCCTCTTCTATTAAAATTGCTAAATGAACTTCTTCAATTGTTCAGTATCTTCTGATATAATTCCTCCCTGTAGGAACTACAGCAATTTTTTAAATTACAGGATAAAATATGCATAAATACATATATGTGTATATAGATATATGTCTATGTGTGTGACCATTTCCATTATTAGACACTTTCTTAATTGGTTGATCCTAATTCTTTTTTTTTTCTTTTTGGAGGGCAATTGGGGTTAAGTGAATGCCCAAGGTCACATGGCTAGTTTTTGTGTTGTCTGCGGCCGGATTTGAACTCAGGTCCTCCTGACTCCAGGGCCGTTGCTCTATGTACTGCACCACCTAGCCACCCCAGTTGATCCTAATTCTTAACTCTTATCAAATCTACCAAAACACCATATAATATTTGTTGTCTTAATATATCTTCAGAGATTATTTCATACTTAGATTTAATTTTATATATTTTATTTGTTTTCTCCAAGAAAGTCCCACTTAAATGCCTCTTTTTGTTGTACAGGTGATGCTGTGTTCTCAAAAACTATTCTGTAAGAGCTCGATCTCTAATAAGTGCTACCAAGCCATGGGGAAAAAAAAGGAAAAAAATAACTTTTGAGTGTGAGTCTAAGAACTCTAAGCCTCTCAGTTCCTCAATCTACTTAATCCCTATGGCCTTTTGTCTACTCCATCTTAGGTACAAACAGAGATGGTCAAACCTTTATCTTGCAACCCCTCACATTTTAATTTCCTTCGTCATGAACTCCAAAATTATTTTGGAACATAAGCTTTTAATATACCATCTTTTCCTATCTTTGCCTTATGAACCTTATTCCTAGTCTTTTACCTTACCATGATCTCTAACCTCTCTACTGCTCAGTTCTTTCCCAGGCAACTAACCCTGTATTAACTACACTCTCTTCCCTTCCGTATCTTGGCCCATTTGGTAAACTGACTCGACTCTACCCTATCCACTATTCTTGAATCGTTCATCCAAGCACATTTCTCTTTCACTCATATGTATGTGCTGATGAATGCAGCTGAAGGAAACCACAACACTGACTGAAGAGATCCACCACAAATTTATGCCACTCTCACTACAGCAAGGGCAACATTCTAGTTCCCCATAATTTATTTGCTGTCCAACTTTTCACAGTGGCTCTTCCAAATCTTATCCCTCTTCAAACCTCTCTGCAAACCTTCTACATCACACTCTCTGCTGAGGAATTTGTCTCATACTTTACCAAAAATTTGACATGCTCCAAATATTCTGAGGTCCTTTATTAATTTATATAAAACTTTACTCAAGGATCTTTAGCATCTTAGGTATCTTTCTGCAAATATTCTCTACTTTATCAATGTCTTTCTTAAATGTTGATCTCTAGAATTTTATACCATATTCCATATTTGATCAGAGTATAAACAGAGTATCATCTCCTTTTGCTAGGAAGCTATGCCTCTCTCTCACTAAATCCCATTATCACATTATTTTGAAAGTGTCTTACCTTACCCCTGATTCATTTTAAGCTTTTAGTCCAATAGAATCTTTAGGTCTTTTTCAGACAAAGTACAGTCCCATTATGTCTCCTGTTATGGGAATATGAACTTAAGATCTTCCCTGCCCCTAGGCCCTTTGATAGGTTTAAGTGCACCTGGAGCCTGTGGCAGGAGGCTTGTTTTTCAGGAGATACTTGGTGATTGGGCAGTGGGTCAAGAGGGTTGTGACATTCTCTGAGCCAGGAGAAGACTATATAACCCTGATTGAGGCTTTGTTTTGGGCCTCACTTTGAGAAGGGTTGTGTGATTTCACCAGATGAGACTCTGGTCAGTTAAGCCCCTGGCTTTGAAAACCCAGATGTTGATGCTTCCCTTTCTGGTAACTAACTAGGTATGGATGTAATGGTCAGAAAGTTGGAGGCCTGTCTGCTTGATCCATTTCTCTGTCTCCTTGTAACTTCTGCTTGTAACTCATTTGTATTTTGTTTGTATTCTCTGAAGTTCAGGGTGCTGACCTTTTCCCCCTGACCTAGGTAAATGACATATGTTTGATTAAAGCAAGATTGTTAACCCATTTTGGGTTAGTTTCCTTTAGAAAAGCAGATCTAAGAATTTGTGTTGGCAGCCACCCTGGGGATGCTGGGGTTCTTGCTGCTACATCTCCTTATAGTCTACAACTGTCAAGCAGAATTTTTAACACAAGGATAAGGCATTTCATTTATCTTCATTTAATTTTGAGGCAGCTAGGTGGCACAGTATATAGAGTGCTGAACCTGGAATCAGACTCATTTTCCTGAGTTCAAATCTAGCCTCAGAATAGCTGTATTATCCTGAGCAAGTCACTTAACCCTGTTTGCCTTAGTTTCCTCATCTGTAAAATGAGCTAGAAAAGGAAATGGCAAACTGTTCCAGTATCTCTGCCAAGAAAATCCCAAATGATGTCATGAAAAGTAGAGGAAGGGGTGGCTAGGTGGCACAGTGAATAGAAAACTGGCCCTAGGGTCTGGAGGACCTGAGTTCAAATACAGCCTCAGACACTTAACACTTACTAGGCGTGTGACCTTGGGCAAGTCACTTAACCTCAATTGCCCTGCCCTCCCCCCTCCAAAAAGTAAAAAACAAAACCAAAAAGAACAAGACTGAACATCAACAACAACAATAACAACAACTATTTCATTTCATCTCATTAGATTCAGCTCAATGTTTTAGACTATCAAGATCTTTTTCAATCTTATCTCTGTCTTTCCAGGTGTGAACTCTCTTTTCCAAGTTTGTGTCATTAATAAATATGTTAAACAGTATTGGGCAAAACAGAGATGCCTGGGGCACTACTCTAGAGACCTCCTGCCAAATTAACATTAAAACTATCCTTTGAGTCTGGGCATTCAGCCAGTTCCAAATCCATCTGCTTGTATTATCATCTCATCCACATTTTTCCATCTTTTCCTCAGTAATATTAGGAGATACTTTATGGAAAACTTTGCTAAAGTATAGATAAACTATATCTGTGTGATTCCTCTCATCTACCAGTTTAGTAACTTTGTCAAAAAATTAAATAATTTTGGGTGGTCTGGACCAGTTCTTGATAGAGCTAGAGTGACTATTGACACTACTCTCCTTTCTAGATCCTCAGTTTACCTTGTTTCTAAAAATCTAATTTTCCTAGGAATTGAAATCAAGCTCAATGACCAGTAGATTATAGACCCTGTTCTCTTTAAATATTTCAGTACTTGAGGATACAGTTTATCTGAGTCAGATGACTTGAATTCCTTGAGGGTAGTTAGGTAGTATCTTCTCTTTTACTCATATTGGTCATCAGTTCCCTTTAAACCCTTTTCAGTCTCAATTTCAGTACAAAGGTTATTCTCCATGACTGAGAAAACAGAAATCAAACAAAAATTGAGGCATTGCCTTCCTTTTAATTCTGAGTGTCATCAAGCTATCCATCCCAATCACCAGACCTAGTTCATTTTTGATCCTTCTCTTTTCTAACACAAACACTCATCATGCATCTAACTACCATCCTTTATACCCCTTGTCCCCATATCCCTGAAGACACCTTGTGTTGTCCTGAGCTTCTCTCAACATCTGCATCTCAGTCTGAGTTTTAGCACCCCTGATTCTATTTTTATAGGACTATATATATATACTTGTAATTATTTCTGTGCTGTAGTGACAATCACATCCAGAATAAAATTTCTCCTTGTTGGTTCTTTCATCATTTGATGGATGAAAGCATTATTGAAGCAAATCAAGAGGTTATTAAGAGCTCTGTTATGGCAGAGAAAGAATTCAAGTAGATATTTTGATAATTGTGTTTTTTCATCATTAGTATATAATAATCCAATATAATAATCCAAGCTATGGTTTTTCCCAGATAGCTCATGTATTTTTTCTACTGTTTTTCTTTTGAATAAGGTATAGACATTCAGTGTGACATTCACTCATGGTTTCATCCCACCACATCCCAATGAAATCTATAAAGTAAAATTTCTCACCTTGCATCAGGGCTTCTAGTTTCTTTAGCTTGTTGCCAATCCTGTGAGCCCTCATTTTTAGATTTTTAAAGCCTTTGATTTTTTCTGTCTCCTTTTTTTTTTTGATTGGGGTCTCCTGTTAAATTTAACTATTATCCTTCCTTCCTTCCTTACAGATACACTCTATGCTATCTATCTTGGGGGACAGACATGGGTCTTTCTCTGCCACCATTTTTAGTTCATTTATACCTAGTGATTTGAACTCATGAAAAGAAGCTAAATGTCATTTTACCATATGTTTTCTATATAAAGATCATTCTCCTTGGCAAAAAAAAAAGAAAAAGAAAAAAATTGAATTTAGCAGCTTTACTTTCTGTCTCCATTATTCATTATTCCAATGCTATCTACCCTGAGCAGTGGTACTAACCCCACATCCCTCCCCCCATGCTCATTTTATTTCTTATATAACTAAAATACTTTTATTCTGTCTTCTTTGTATCTATTTTGGACCCACAATCACACCCCCCACTATGTTTCCCACCTCTCGCTCTTGAATTTCTCTATAATCATCAAGCACTTATCCATTGCCTTCTTTGTGTCAGATGCTGTGCTAGAATTGATTGGATCATAACTGCCCCCCCCCACTTTAATCTAGCTGGTTCATTTTGAACAAAACACAACTTTTCAGAGCTACATTGCATCATTCTCATCCTACCAAGGTCTGAGCCATGCAGGGGGTGGGAGAGAGTCAAGTGCACTTGCCTGCGTTCTGATTTCTAATGCGCGTTGCTAGTGACCCGGTTTTCTGTCCGCGGTTCCCTGGAAAGTCAGTATCTCTTGCTTTTCTCCTTCATAGGCTTTTCTTTGGGGTCCACTTCGTAGAAATACACAAGCAATTTTATCATGTCCTCAACCTTTGCATTCTAAAGTCTCATTGATTAGGTTTATAAGACCCTAGGCAAATATAGTTATACTAGTCTCCTTTAGTTTTACTCTATCCCTGGCCCCAGAACCTGTCATGGCTACAATTTAAGCCAAGGTGCTAAAATCCTAATCCCTTTCTTAGACACTATCTTTTGGATCAGCCATTCACTTTCTATATATTACTTTCTCTCACCCAAGCCCTTGGCTTTTATCAGTGCCAGTCATGAAAATACCTTGTGTCCTTAAGGTCTTCAATTCCATGCCCTAGACGTTAGCTGCGTTTTCTTGATTCTTGCTAACAGTATCATTTGTTCTCATGTACATCACTAGAATGAACAGGAATGAGTATTATTTTCCTTCATAAAACTACAGGCATAATTAACATCTTCCACATGTCAGATTATTTTTAGAGCTTAGTGATCTTTTTGGAATTGAAACTTAAATTCAATTCAACAAACATTTAAGTGACTGCTATATTTAAGGCACCAAGTATGTATCAATAAAAAGCATTACTTTTAGTTTCTACTCTCAGAGAGATTATATACTATTAGGAAAGAAAAATCATATATACAAAAATAAGTACAATAAAATGATGAACATAAAGAAATAATTCAGACAAAATTTAATAAGAAGTCCAAAAAAGAGAAAAAAAACCTTAGTTTTGTGTGGAATAGGGGAAAGAATTAAGGGAGGATTCATGGAGAGAGGATACAAAGGAATGTGGCCTTTCAAATCAAGATATTTTGAACACGAAGAGATGAAATCGGGAGAGGATGGGGGTGGAGACAGTTTATTCTCCCACTGAGTATAACATAAGCAAAAGCACAGAAAGTACTAGAGCAGGGTGATTGTATACATACACATACACATGCACAATTATATACAAACATTTAAATACAAACATTCAGAATATTATTGGATTTTATGGATGCCCTATAGTAAATGGAGAACCAGCCCAGCATCATCATGATTTTGATTTAATTCCCTCCTCTGTCAAATATTGACTATGTGGCTCCAAGCAAGTCACTTAATCTCAGTATTTTAGGCAACTGAAATGGTGATTGACCATTTACAGAAGAAATTTCCTTTGTGAGGAGCTCCATAAATTGAAAATTACACAAATGAATTTACAGGTCCAGGTGAAAAATAACAGCAGAATTCAAAGCTGGAAATAACCTTTATGATTACCTAGGCTAATTCTCTAAATGAGAAAAAGTGAAATACAGCAAGCTTAAACAATTTGCCCCAAGTCATGAAGATAGTAAATTGTAGAGCCAAGATTTAAATATATTTCATCTGACTGCAAACCCATTACTCTTTTTCCTACGTTATGACTCATGTGGAAAAAGTTAATTATCCTCATAGTTTTTTGAAGGAAAAAAAATTGTTTTCCTATTCATTCTGGTGATTGTAGCAGTAAGCACCCTAGCATACCCAGGATGGCTACTAACACAGATTCTTTGATCTGCTTTTTTAAAGGAAAGCAAGTCAAAAAGGTGTTAACAATCTTACTTTAATCAAACATATATGATGTACCTAGTTCAGGGGGAAAAGTCAGCACCCTGAACTTCAGAGAAAAAGAAAATAAAATTTATAAGCAGACAAAAAATGCAGACAGAGAAAATAACACAATTCAACAGACAGGGCTTCTAACTGTCTGACCATCACATACATACAGTTATTTACCAGAGAGAGAAGCATCAACATCTGGATTTTCAAAGCTGGGGGCTCAATGGCTGCCCAGAGTCTCATCTGGCCAAATCACACAACTCTTTCCATAAGTAATCCCCAAAGTAAAACCTTGCCTCAGAGGTATATATAGCCTTCTCCAGGCCCAGAGGAATCACAACCCTCCTGAGTTACTTGATTACAAAGTAACAAAAGTTATGCCTTCCTGATAAACAAGCCTCCTACCACAGCTACCATGTGACCACATTCAGCCTATTCGGGGGCAGATTTTATTTTCAAATCAGGAAAGGTCCTCAAATTCACCTAGGCCTATTTAGGGGCAGGGAAGGCCTTTAAATTCCCATTACCATTACAGTGATGTACATGAGGAAAGATGATACTGTCGGAATCAAGAAAATGTTTCTAATGATAATTATATCTGGGTCACAAGGACACACATATCCATTCACACATACATGCATATGGGTGGTAGGTATTTGTCTGTATAAGCATATGTATATTGTGTAGTACTTATAGCTTACTCACAATTACTATGATGGATTTTTTGTATTTCACTGATCTAACTGCATTTACACTGAAGTTAATATATTTATAACAAGTGGAACCAAGTGAAAAGTATCAAATCTTAGTGGAAATGCTGAAATAGTTTTATTTTTAAAAGGCATTTGTCAAATCAATGACAATGCAGAATGGTCAACTTGCTTAGCAATACTTTTTTAGAACTGTAAAATATTAAAGTTGACCTTGCTTTCTAGAGAGAGGATAAGAAAAAAAAAACCTCTATTGGATAAGAAGAATTAGGGGGGAAAAGTTATATGGTAGAGCAAAGTGAAATGGCTTAGGCCAAATAAAGAAAAGAAAACAAATTTAAACTAAACTTTGTTTAAAATTAAGATTCAGGTTTGTTTGTAGAGAAAGAAAAATCTTTCCTAGTGTTGAGTGTGTTTCTCAGACAGCATCCTCTTATACAAAATTGGCTTTGTCTGAAAATATCTTATGTATAATCATTTCCTCCTTTAACATTGTGAGTGTTTTATTATCTTTGGATACACTTCAACACACCATGGAAGCAGATGCACGGAGCCGACTTAGGGATATTGAACAACATTTTCTACAATGAAATTATGGTAAAATATGTAAGTCAAGTAACTTCTCCTTTTTTAATTTAACATGGTGTTCAAAAGAAATCTGGGAGAATTCTTTGAAGCTTTCACTAAGGAGATCATGGGAGTTAGCACTGATAGGGATCTTAGAGGTCATCCAGTTCAATGCCTTCATTTCACTGAGGGGAATTTAGGTGACTTGCTCTAGGTCACACAAGGAGTTAACAAGTTAACAAAGGAGCCTGAATTTGAATATAGGTCTTCTGATTCCAAGACGAAATATATACACTCACATACACATATACTCTGAAAATCAGATTTTTGTTAGGTTAATGTATAATCTTTATGAAAAAAAATGCCATCAGATTTCTAATCATAGGTCTCAAAACCATGTATGTATACTATTATTTAACTGATTATTCAGGGTTTTTCATATTGATCAATGTAATTACATTATTTACATTTTGATTTTAATAATATTTTCCACCTAAATTTTGTTTAAGAAGGGAACCAATCAAAATAAAGAATAAATTCACTGACCCTCCTGTTCAACATTTTTTTTTATCAATGGCAAACAAAATTTCAAGTGATGAAAAATTAAGTCAGATAGTTTAGGTGTTGGACAAAAAAGACTAAAAATTTAATTTCTGTTGGCTGCTAAATTTCTATTCTGATATTTCATGTCATTATGGAATGGAGATAAAACTGGTTTCTGGAAGACAATATTCACAGATTGTAGGCCTCAAAAGCTAGAGATATCTAGGTAGATCAGTGGATAGAGTACTGAATTTGGAGTCAGGATGGTTTGATTTCAAACCCAGCCTCAGATACTTGTCTGACCATATACTACTGGGCAAGCCATTTAACCTCTCTCAGCCTCAATTTCCTTATCTGTAAAAATGGAGATAATAATAGCAACTACTTTCTAGGGCTATTGAGAGACAATAATGAGGAAATACTTGTAAAACTTTGGAAGTCATAAAGCATTATATAAATTCTGGCTATTATTATTATTAGGAAACACGGGTACAGAGACCTGTATTGATTGTGTGTATGTCATCAGAGGACCACACTAACTAGGTTTAGAGAGCTTTACTAAAAGGCTGGCCACAGAAAGAAGAATTTTTTCAGCTGTAGAAACTCAACATAAATGTCAATTGCTTTCTACAATTTGTGATCTGTGTCAATGGAGAAAGTAACTGCATTGCCAAAATCATGGACTCTTCATATTGGCCATTAATCATTCAACAATTTGAAACAGTGGATGTCACTGGCATGTTGGAATTTAATAGAGATAAATGTAAAGTCCTATATTTAGGTTACTAAAAATAAAGTTCATGAGTACAGGATAGAAAGAAATTAGCCTGAACATAGTTTGTGTGAAAAAGACCTAAGACTTTTAGCTGACTATAAAGTGTATATAAATCAAAGTGGTTAAAGCATTTGGCAGCATATGGCTATCAAAGAAATTAATGCAATCTTAAATTGTGTTAACAAAAATTAACTCTGTGTATGTGTGAGGGAGAGAGAGAGAGAGGGAGGGAGGGAGAGAGAGAGAGAGAGATTTTAGACCCCTTTGTCCCTTTGGTTATCTAATAAAACCTATAGACCCCTTAACAGAATATTTTTTTAAAAACATAAAATAAAAGTCAAAGAAATAAAAGTAAACCAGTTATCTAAAATGCAGTTAACAAAATGATTTTTAAATAGTTCAGAATCCAGATTAAAAACCTTTGGTTTAAAAAAATGAAGAGCCTAGCTTTATCTACAGTGTTTGGCTACATCTAGAGGAAAGTGTCCAGAAGTCGGTTACATCCAAAGCTTTATGTATCATCTTGATTAAGGGGTAGATTGCACCCACAAGTTCAGGTGTGACAATGGGAGCTGGGAGGATATGGGTGCAGGAAACTATGTGGGCTATCACAGATGGCCAGGCTTGTAAGCAGTTTTAAAACCATGTCATGTGACAATGAATTGAAGGAACAAATGATGCTTAGCTTGGAAAAGAGACTAAAAAAGCATATGATAAATATCATTTTTTAACAGAATTTTCTTATGGAAGAATTATATGTAGCAACAAAGAGTCCCACATCAGTGAATGCAAACCTTAGAGAGACCCAATAAAAAGAGGAACTTTCTGACTTTAAGAACTGTCTGAACTAGAATGGTTTCCTTGAGAAATGGTGAGCTTCTCTTTACACATTCAAGCACAGATTGCCTGATGACCAGTCAAATATGCTATAGAAGAGCTTGATTCTAGGTGGGAGGTTTAACTGGATAATTTCTATGTGATTATGTGGTGTACTTACCTTCACACAGTTTAAGTGAATGGAAACAGGAGGTTTGGAATTTACATTTTATAAATTCTTGGTTTTATATTGTACCACACTTTGAAATAAGTATTTCATGTGAGAGGCAATGAGAAAGAAAGGTAAACAGAGAAAGACTTTATATGTTGAGATTTAAGTCTGCACATTGCCTAATGTCTCTAGCAATGAGACTATGTTAGCAAACAAATGAAATAGGGCTACATTTACATGAGTACTGACAAGGTTAGTCATTTGGTCTATGGAAATTCTGCTTTCATTGAAGTTATTATTGCTCATTAGTAAATGAAAATGTATTTGAATAAACACATGTGTGTTTGAATTGAATGAGTCATATTCAAAAAGATATCATATCAATGATGAAACCATCAATTATTTTATGTGTGAATATTCAACAAATAAAAGTAAGCACATAAGTTCCTGTTGTGGTTGTTTTCAATTTGACTGCCACATACGATGATTAAGAAAAGCAAAACTTACACTCTATTTCTGGCTGGGTGTAGAAGAATGTGTGTGGGAGCTACTCCATGTTGTAGGAGCATACAGAAAATCTGGCAGGTTTACAGAGTTTCTGGGAGGTCTCTGCCCACAGTGCTAATACATCCTAAGTGAGACCAAAGAGAAAGGGAATGAGGAAAGGGGGAAGAAAACATTTTATTTTATTTTTACATGGATAAAATTCAATTTTGCAGACCCTTTAATTTGAGAAGGTATGATTTAAATGGTGGAGTAATAAAGCCAATGTAGGGCTCAAAGGATCCCTGTTGGAGGAAACAAGCCAATATTTTGGGGGTAGGATGTTAACCTCAGTGCTGAATACAAAATTCATTTTAACTTTAAAAAATATGACAATGAGGATTTTTCTATTCTTATTTTCATGGAGTATTCCATGCATGTACTCCTCTGGTATAGTAAGAAGAAGGAAGAAAAAAGGAAGACAGAAAAATAAAGAGAATATGAAAACACGTGATATTACAAATCCCCCCGGGGCATTTGAAAACTGTTCCTTTTCTTCACATGTCCATACTATTGAAATATTCCAGCAATTTGCAGAGAATGGAATTTTTTTTTCAGTGTTAGACTTAGGAATAGGAACTGCCAACGAAGTGTAAAAAATAAGAGGTACTACAAGGTTCTACCTTACTCTATTTTTTCTTAAATAATATTACTACTAATAAAAATAATGATAATAATAACAATAACACTATAATTTTTATAGAAATTGAAGGATTACAAAGTACTTTTCTTACATTACCTCATTGGATCCTGTATTCAAATTTCTTGAATTTTGTATTATTGGTCTTACTTTTTCAGGTTCAGGAACTGTCTCCAAAAAGCTTCTAACAAAATTCACAAGTAGCTTGGAGATATATAGAAAAGACTGTAGTGCACATTGGATTACTTAATTACATTTTCTACTTACTAGAGGCAGCTTCTGGCAAAGTGTCTGGAGTACTGAGCTTGGAGTCAGGAACACTTGACTTTAATCTGGTCTCAGATATTCCCTAGCTGTGTGACTCTGGGCAAGTCACTTAACTTCTGTCTCTCTCACTATTCTTGGAGTAAAATGCGGTGACAATCGTTGGAGAGACATAGTTTCTGGATAATTTAATCACTTTATTACTAAGGCCAGCAGGTTATTAATAAAAGAGTGGTCACTTGGTTGTCTCTTTTAGACCAAAGAATCCTAAAGGAAGCAAGAAGAAGTAATGAAAACTGCTATCATGTTGGAGATGCAGATGCATATTATGATATTTCCTCAACAGTTTCTTATAGAAATAAGAGTGAAGATGGCTCCTCCTGCTGATAAGCATCTACTACTGACTCTACTAATTGGTGAAATAGGGCAACCTCTTTCAAAGCTGCTGGATAAGATTTCACAGCTAGGTGACTAAGGAGAATGGGAAAAAAAGTTAAATTTCCTTGAGATAAAAGTAAATGATCAGCAGATTCAAAGTCAGAATAGATTGATGAGAAAAAAATTGCTTACTGCTCTACTGAGAGCAGGGGTCGATTTTGGAAGAATTAACAGTATTCCAACTAATGAACTATATAAAATGTATGGAGAAAAGGGGCTTAATATTAGATGGAATAGAGATGTGAGAACTTCCCCTACAGATCTCCTTGAATGATAGTATCCAAGTTTGTCACACCTTTGGAGATACTCAGATCAAATAAAGTACTGGGAAAGATTTTGAAACCCTTATATAAAGTTACTCAGAAGAAATATGAATTTGATTGGGGACCTGAACAAAGTAAAGCTTTTGAAGAAGCTAAGACTGCTATACAATTGGCCCTAGATTTATGACCAAAAATGGTCTAGTGGAATTACCAGTGACTGTACAGGATGAATATGCAAACTGGAGTTTATGGCAGAAACAAGAAAGCCAAAATGTAACCTTAGGATTTTGGTCTAGGAAACCTCCTTCATCTGGAATTCAAAATATACCATTTGAAAAGCAGTTATTAGCTGCATATTGGGCTTTTGTAGAGACTGAACAACTGATTCAGGGCCATGAAGTGAGATATTAAGCTTAGCCTGGATTCCTCATTATAAACTGGGTAATGAGTACCCTAGCTTCCAACAGACTTGGACATGCACAAGAGATCATCATAATTAAAAGGGAATGGTATATTCAAAATAGAGCTAAAATAGTATATTCAAAATAGAGACCCAGAAAAAAAACATGTAAAAGTGGAGTTTCTGCTCTACAAGAATCTATAGTAAACATCAATATTGAGGGAAATGATACATTCCCTGAACCAAAGCCACAGTTGGTACAGTCCTTGGTAAAATGGAATGATGGATATGATGGATTAACTAAAGAAGAGAAGAAACATGCATGGATTACTGATGGGATAGTAAAATATTTGGGCCATAAAAGACATTGGAAAGTAGTAGCCTATTATAATCCATGTAATAGGTGGACTTTGGAAAGTACTGCAATGGGTTGAAGTAGTCAATATGCTCAACTTGTGGCAGTATATCAAGCCATTAAAACAGAACAAGGAGGGCAGTGTCATATATTCACTGCAGTGTCATATATTCACTGATTCATGGGCAGTAGCTAGTAGGTTAGCTACATGGATGCTGTAATGCGAATGTAAATTTGGAAGATCTTCCCTGCCCCTAGGCTAAAGTGCACCTGAAGCCTGGGGTGGGAGGCTTGTTTTTCAGTAGATACTTCTTGATTGGCCAGTGAGTCAATAAGGTTGTTACATTCTCTGAGCCAGGAGAAGGCTGTATAAGCCCTGATGTGTAGCTTTGTTTTGGGACTCACTTTGAGAAGTGTTCTGTGATTTGATCTGAATTCTGGGAAGCCGTTGTTGAGAGTCCCC
>NW_027185712.1:24927482-24948595 GCF_028583685.1 Petaurus breviceps papuanus
TAATTCTGTCTGTGTATTCTGAAGTTTGGGGTGCTGACCATTTTCCCCTGAACAAGGTAAACGATATATGTCTGACTGATTAAAGTAAGCTTGTTAACCCATTTTGAGTTGCTTTACTTTATCAAAGCAGATCCAAGAACCTGTGGTAGCAGCAAACCCTGAGGACGCTGGGGTGCTTGCTGCTACAGATGCCCATGTGGAAAACTCATTCATGGTAAATAAATGTGGGGCAAAAAATTATGGGAAAATATATGGGACATGTCTTTATTTATGAATTTGTCAGTTTTTCATGTAGATGCTCATGTGGCCCTCATCATGTCAGAATATAAGTACAATGCACATGCGGATCCAGTAGCAATGATTGCTACTCAACATATTGTCCCTACTCTTACACCAACTGATGATCCTGTACTAGCAAAATGGGTCCATCAAATTGCTAGCCATTTAGGAGTCCAGGCCACACACCAGTGGGCACAAGGTATTGGTATCTCTCATTCCTTGTTAAAGCAGATAGCAGAGGAATGTCTTATATGTCAACTGGAAAAGGAGCAAACTGTTCTTCAGGTAGTAACTGGGAAGATAGCAAGGGGAAAAGTCCCAGGCCAAATCTGCCAAATAGATTATATTTATATAGATTATATTACCACAAGAGAAATGATGCAAATGTATATATACTAGATGTACTAGTGATTTGTCCTTATAATAATGAGACCCACAAAAAATACCTGTAAAACTCTAGATCTCATAAGACTATATTATGGAACCCCAATGAAATTTCAAAGTGACAGTGGGTCACATTTCAAAGGTAATGAAAATATATTATATATTAAACAATGTAGGATGGACATATCATATTCCATATTATCCACAAGCATCTGGGTTGAATGAATGTATTGTGAAATAATGAATGAATGAATGTATTATTGAAAGGACATTTAAGGAAGTTAAGCTCTAATCAATATTGCAAAGATAACTTGTTCATTGCTTTATGTAATTTGAATAATACACCATTGGGAGGAAGTACACCTCTAGTCAAAATGATGACCCCAAATATGTAAATTAGAAAACAGTAGACACGTAAGATCCCTAATATTGAGAATTGGACTGTGAGGCAAGATGTCCCAACACCATATCCAGGAACAGCTGGTTCAGCAGGATATGACTTGCATTGTTTAGAGGATTTTGGTCGGATAGAAAGGAAATAAGAATCATCTCTATTGGATTATGTATGAGAATCCCTAAGCATCATTTTGCATGGATATTACATAAATCAAGGTTAGCAGCCCGAGGAATACATGTATTGGCTGGAATATTAGATTCTAATTATCAAGGAGAAATTATTGTGATGTTGCAAAATTTAGGTAAAGAACCCATACAGTTTTGTAAAAATAATAGAATTGTTCAACTGATTATTATTCCTTGTGAAACAATACCCCTTGCGAAAACTGACCCTCCTTCTGAAATAACTATCAGAGGAACTGAAAGGTTTGGTTCTACTGATAGAATAAAATTGGGAGCTAAAGTATAAGTAAAATGGAAGTCAGATGATGTTCCAAAGGCTGCAGAGGTTATAGCACATGGGAAAAACAATACAGTAAATGTTGTTTATTGAGAAGATAATTACAAATTCTTTTTTCCTTAACTAATATATTCTGATGTGAATGAGGCTATGATAGTGAGTTTGTGGAATCCGGAAGCACATCTGACTGTATTTTTGTCTCTTTTTGGCTTTTTGTGTGTTAAACTTTTTTGTAAAATTTGTTTCCAGCATTCTTAGTACCCTCCACATCAGATGCCTGATCACTTAAGCAGAATGCCATCCCTGTACCACCTCTGGACCTTGGCATCGCCTGAGCTCCAGATACCAGCTAAAAACTGACCTTTCAAATGGGATGGACCTGCTGTCAACCAAGCTTGGGATGCCAGCCAAAGAACTGACCTCTCAAATGGTCTTGGGGCAGGGACAATTTTATGTCCAATTTCTGCTGGAAGTAGTCATGGAGAAGAGATCTTTGCCCCTGACTCCAAAATTTTGAGCCCCATTCATTCAACAGGGAAAATATGGGGTGTGTGAGCCCAAGCCCCCACACTAAGATATTGTTTCATGTGCTTATTTTCTATTTATCCCATTTATAATGTTGCAAAGTTCTGTTGACGCCAGTTACCCCACCAGTTACTCCTAAACCCTCATTAATATATGTAATGAAATGTGTTGTTAATGTATTTTTGCTATGTTAGGGACATGAAAGATTTTGGGGCCAAATTTAATGGTGATGGGAATTTCAAGATCTTCCCTGCTCCTTAATAAACCTAAGGAAATTTGAAGACCTTCCCTGTTTTGGAGTTATACCCTGCCCTCTAATAGGCTGAATGTAATCACATGGAGCCTGTGGTGGGAGGAGTTTGCTGAAGGGTGGAGAAGAGCCCACAGGAAGTTGGGAGTCAAAGCAGCTACACTGGAGGGAGGAGAGGACATACACAAGGGAGAGAGTTAGACTTGTGAGTAAATGTTGGTTTGTGGGAAGGCTAAAGGATTCTGTGGCTCACTGTGCTGTTATGGCTTATTAATTTCTTTGCTGCCATGATGGAATCAACTTACTGGTTTTGGGATTTGGTTTTCTGGTGTCTGAATAAATGTTTTTGCTTCTGTCTTCTCTATGGAGAGTCTGTTATGTTTTGTAATCGAGCACTACGTCAGCATATTTATAGTGACCATTGGTGATATAAATATTGTGTTGGTGCTGCAGAGAAGTGGTGGAAAAATAGGAAGTACTAGTCAACATTTGATACCTGGAGGACTAGGGAAGCATGGACAGAAGAAGGAGATTTCTAAGCAAATATAGAAAAACAAAATCAACAAAAAATATATATAGATCAGTGGTAGGGGAGGAGCCCTGCCATGGGGCATTGTTCTCTCCAATACCTGCAATAATTGGCATTCTTCTGAGAAGGAAGAACAATGGAAAAGGAGAATAAATGGATTAGATCCTACAAGGCAGTGGCAGAATGTGTGCAGAGAGGAGATCCTAGAATACATACTATGGAAGTTTTGATTATATGATAAGTGCAGAGAAAAGTGAGAGACTAGATAATTATAGGTGTCATGAATCAGAAAATGTGAAATTATAGTAAACAGAAAGAAAAAATGAGTAATGAAGAGAGTGAGAGAAATCCTTTATGAGAAGTGACACAAAAATGAAATAAAGCAATAACAACAACTAATGAACTAGGAGTAGCTGAAGGGAAAATAAGAGGGTGGGGGGAGGGAATCTGTGTGACTGAGAGTGAAAAAGGGAAAGAAATATATAGCAATATAAAAATAAGAGAGAATAAATAACTAATGAGAAAAACACTAAAGGGAAAGAGGTAACAAATGAGAAGAGAAGATCAGAAGTGAGGGGAAAAGAGCCAGTTGGGATTGGGCCAGTCGAAAAAAAAATAAATCAATGTAAAGTAACCCAATAAAAATAATTCTTCATTTATTGAACATTTTCTTTTCTTATAACCTGAAAAAGAAAACAAATTTAGAGGTAAATGGAGGGAAATACAAACCTAAATCCTCCTTTTTTCAGTAGATTAAATAATCCAAGAAAATGAAAAAGAGTAAAAGGCTGGATAAGAAAAAAAACCTACAATTTTTTGCTCACAATAAACACACTTTAAAAAAAGTACATACACAAAACAAAACAGAGGGGATATGAAGAAAAAAATTGCTATACATTAAGTGAATTCAGAAAGGAAGGAGTTGCCATTATGCTATCAGATGAACCAAAAACAAACATTCTAAAAAAAAAACAAAAAACAAAAACTGGATGAATAGGTAACTATAGTATGCTGAAAGGAACTATAGATCACTAATTAATATCAGCAACAAATTTATAAACTCCAAAATGCCATATTCATTGTGGAAACATTATCTGAGCTTAAAGAAGACAAAGGCAACAACACAATAGTGAAAGGAGACTTCAATATACCTCTCTCAGTTTTGGACAAGTCTAACAAAAAGATATACAAAAGGGAAAATATAGAACTGAATCAATGTCTACGGTACTTTGAGTTAAAAACCTGATGATGGTGCAGAGCCAAGGTTGTGGAGAGAAGCCAGAAGTTGCCTGAATTCTCCCCACTTTCCCTAAAAACAACATTAAATCAAGCTTCTAAATGGATTCTGGAGCAACTGAACCCACAAAATGATAGGGTAAACCAATACTTAGAAGGACTTCAGGAAAAGTCTGTTTCACTTTGGTAAAAGGGGAACATAGTCCAGTTGAGAACAAGATGGTGTCACGGCAATTCATTTGATGGCTCTTAGCACCAGTATACACTAGCAACCTAAGCCCCTCAGTCCTGGCTCAGCAGGCCAGCAGTGAGGCCTCCAACCTCTTTGCAAAAGGCAAATTGTGAGCCCTTGAAACCCCAGAACAACAGGCACAACTTGGCCAGGCAACACCCAGCACAGTGGGCAAGCTACAAGCTGCTGAGGCACCAGCATGGAAATCTGGTGACCAGACCCCAGGTGTCTAACATACAAAGCTTGGGATAGTATCCCCTGTGCCTCAGGAGCAGAGCTGAGTTTAAAGTCACAAAATAGACTTAAAAATGAATAAGAAACACAAGAGAGCCTGACCATAGAAAGCTACTGTGATGACAGAGAAGATCGAGACACAAACTCAGAAGAGGAAAATGTCAAAACACCCACATGTGAAACCTCAAAGGGAAATATGAATTAGTCTCAAGCCCAAAACATCCCCTTGGAAGATTTCAACAAGGATCTTAAAAACTAAGTAAGAAAGGTGGAAGACAATTTGGGGAAATAAATGAGAGTTATAAAGGAGAATTATGGAAAAAAAAGAGTCAACAGCTTGGAAAAGGAAGCATGAAAACTGAAGAAAATCTCTCCTTAAAAAAACAGAATTGGCCAAATGGGAAAAAAAAAATCCAATGAAGAAAACAACTCCTTTAAAATTGGAATTGGTCAAATGTAAAAGGAAGTACAAACAGTAACTGAAGAAAATAATTCCTTAAAAATTGGGCAAGTGGAAGCTAATGGCTGTATGAGACATCAAGAATCAGTCAATTAGGCGAAGCCAAGAAGGCGGAGTAGAGGCACAAACTTCTCATGAGCTGCCATTCCAATCACTTCCAATACCTGTAGAAAAATGACTCTAAACAAACTTTAGAGCTACAGAACCCATAAAGAGACAGAGAGAAACAAATCTCCCACTGAAGGCAGCTGGCAGGTGGACAGAAAGAGCCTATCACACAGGGCTGGAAGCTGAGCACAGTCACACTTGAGCCATGCAGTTCTGGCCCCAGGGCAGGCCTGATTACTGGTGGCCAGAGCAGACTTCAGGAGAATGAATCACCAGCACATGTGGTGGTTTCCAGACTTCTCAACCCATAAACACCTAAGACAAATTAAAAGGTAAGTGTAGAATTCTGGTGGAACACGGGGGCAGGGGACGGAAGAGTGGGGTCTGGCCCCGAGCCCTGGGGCAAGAAGCGAAGATAGGTTAAAACCTATTTGAAACCTAATTGCAGGTTATGTGACTAAAAAAGCTTAAATAAGAACAAATTTAAAATCCGCAATTAAATACCTAATTAAAAATTCTGAAAACCAAAGGAGAGGTTAATAAAATTGAAATCAAGAAGACTATTGAACTAATAAATAAAACTAAGAACTAGTTTTATGGAAGAAAAAAATACGATTGATAAACCTTAGGTTAATTTGATTTAAAAAAGAAGAAAATCAAAGGGTGAATTCACCATTAGTGAAGAGGAAATTAACACAATAATTAAGAGCTATTTTGCCCAACTGTATGCCAATAAATCTGATAATCTAAGTGAAATGTATAAATATTTACAAAAATAAATATTGGCCAGATTAAGAGAAGAGGAAATAAAATACTTAACCCCATTTTACAAAAATAAATTGCATAAACTATCCATGGACTCCCTAAGAAAAGATCTTCAGGGCCAAATGAATTTACAAGTGAATTGTACTACATTTAAAGAACAATTAATTTTAATATTATATAAACTATTTTTAAAAATAGTAGTCCCACTAAATTCCTCTTATGACACAAATATGGTGATGATATCTAAACCAGAAAGTGTCAAAACAGAGAGATAACTCTATAGACCAATTTCCATAATGGATATTGATAAAAAAAAAGTTTTAACAAAGAGATTACAGTAATTTACTACCAGGATAATATACTATAACTAGGTGGAATTTATACCAGGAATGCAGGACTGGTTCAAAATTAGGAAAACAATTTCTATCAACAATGCAATGATCTAAGACAATTTCAAGGGACTTATGATGGAAAATGCTATCCGTATGCAGTGAAAAATTATGGAGTATGAATGCAGATTGAAATATACTACTTTCTACTATTTTATTTTTCCTTTTGCATGGTTTTTCCCTTTTGTTCTGATTTTTCTTTCACAACATGACTAATATGGAAATAGGTTGAATACAATTGTACATGTATATCCTGTATCAGATTTCATGCTTTCTGAAGGAGGAGGGAAATTGGATATAAAAATCTTACAAAAGTGAATGTTGAAAACTAAAAAATAAAATTAAAAAAGATCATGGTGGAAAGATAGATAGATAGACAGACAGACACAGACACAGACAGACAGACAGACAGACAGATAGATAGATAGATGTAATGGAAATGCAAATTTGGAAGATCTTCCCTGCCCCTAGGCTAAAATGCACCTGAAGCCTGGGGAGGGAGGCTTGTTTTTCAGTAGATACTTCTTGATTGGCCAGTGAGTCAGTAAGGTTGTTACATTCTCTGAGCCAGGAGAAGGCTATATAAGCCCTGATGTGTAGCTTTGTTTTGGGACTCACTTTGAGAAGTGTTCTGTGATTTGATCTGAATTCTGGGAAGCCGTTGTTGAGAGTCCCCCGGCTTTGAAAAACCCAGAATGTGGAAACCCAGATGTTGACTGGGTATGGATGTAATGGTTGGACAGTTTGGAAATCTGTCTACTTGATGTTTCTGTCTTGATAATTATGCCTGTATACTTTGAGGTTCGGGGTGCTGACCTTTTCTCCTGAACAAGGTAAACGATATATGTCTGACTGATTAAAGTAAGCTTGTTAACCCATTTTGAGTTGCTTTACTTTATCAAAGCAGATCCAAGAACCTGTGGTAGCTGCAAACCCTGAGGACGCTTGGGGTGCTTGCTGCTACAATAGATAGATAGATAAATGAATAGATTGGTAGCTAAATATGTTAATACATAAGTGAATAGATAAAAAACTATATTGCATATATGGTATAAATTATCTTAATTCAAATAAATTTGGATTTATTGTAACAATTACAAAAATAGAGTAAAATGGGCATATACTCTATATACTCACATATTATATATGTACATAAGTGTATATGTACATACATATATGTACATATATACAAGCATATATGTACATATACAAACATGCATACCACACATGTGTATATACACACATATGTGCACACACAGGTGTGTGTGTGTGTGTGTGTGTGTATAAAAACATTTGGGTGTCTACCAGCCAAGAGAAATCCAGGAACTATTGGAACACAATTACATAACACTTTTTACACAAATAAAGTCAGATCTAAATATTGGAAAAATACTATTTGCTCATGGGTAGCCTGCACTAATATAATAAAAATGACAATTCTACCTAAATTAATCTACTTATTCAGTGCTATACCAATCAAACTACCAAAATTGTTTTATAGATCTAGAAAAAAATAATAACAAAATTCATCTGGAAGAACAAAAGGTCCAGAATATAAGGGAAATTAAAGGAAAAAAAATGAAAAGGAAGGTAGCCTAGCCATACCAGATCCAAAACTGTTTTATAAAGTAACAATCATCAAACTATTTGGAAGTGTCCAACAAATAAAGTGGTTAATCAGTGGAACAGGTTAGGTACATAAGACACAGTAGTCAATGACTATAGTAATCCACTGTTTGATAAATCCAAAGACTCCAGCTTCTGGGATAAGAACTCAATATTTGACAAAAACTGCTGTAAAACTGGAAAATAGTATGGCAGAAAACAAGAATAGACCAATATTTCACACCATATTGAGACATAAGGGATGGTACCATAAACAAATTAGGAGAGCAAAGAATAGTCTACCTGTGAGATCTATGGAGAAGGGAAGACTTTATGACCAAGCAAAAGGTAGAGAACATTATGAAATGCAAAATGGATAATTTTGATTACATTAAATTAAAAAGGGTTTGCACAAAACAAAAAATACTACAACTAATATTAGGAAAGCAGAAAGCTGGGAAATGATTTTTATGGCCAGTGTTCCTGATAAAGGCATTATTTCTCAAACGTATAGAAAATTAAGTCAAATTTATAAGAATACAAGTCATTCCCCAATTGATAAATGGTCAAAGGATATGAACAGGCAGTTTTCAGAGGAAGAAATTTTGATGAGAAGAGAGGAGTGGAAGAGTGACAGAAGGGGGTAATGGAGGGAGTAAATTTGGAACCAAATATTTTATAAAGATGAATGTTGAAAACTATCTTTACATGTAATTGGAAAAAAATTCTATTAAGGAGAAAAAGAGATTGATTGGCATCTTCTAATGTGGAACCAAATGGAGACTTAAAAATAATATCTTAGCCGTGGGCTAGGTGGCACAGTGAATAGAGCACCGGCCACGCAGTCTGGAAGACCTGAGTTCAAATCCAGTCTCAGACACTTAACACACTCACTAGCCCTGTGACTTTGGGCAAGTCACTTAACCCCAATTGCCCTCCAAAAAGCAAAAGAAAAATCTTAATGAATGGGTGAAACAACAGTTATTTAAAACAAAATGATAATAATGAAATAACATGCCAAATTTCTGAGTTGAAAAATCCAGTTAAAGCTAAAATAGCCCTCGGAGGGAAAATCATATCCTTATAATCATACATTAAGAAAATAGGGAGGCCAAAAACACAGTCTCTCCACCCATGGCGGCTGCTTCTGTCCTGCTGGACACCATGGCCCAGAAGCCCCAACTGTAGCTGTTTGTTAAGACCAGTGAAGATGGTGAGAGTGTAGGGCATTGTCCCTTCTGCCATCATCTCTTCATGAACCTGTTGCTCAAAGATGTCCCCTTCACTCTCACCTCTGTGGACACCAAGAGGTCCTCGGACGTGCTGAAGGATTTTGCCCCGGCTCCCAGCTACCCATTCTGCTGTGTGATGGGGAAGCCAAGACATATACCATCCAGATTGAAGAGTTCCTGGAAGAGGCGCTGGGCTCACCCAAATACCCCAGCCTGGTTCCTCGATATAAGGAATCTAACAGAGCCATTAATGACGTCTTCCACAAGTTCTCAATTTTCATCAGAACTACTTCTGCTCAGGATGAAGCCTTGAATTGAACCCTGCTTCGTGTCCTGGTGAAACTCGATCTATACCTGACCACACCCCGGGAGCATGAGCTAACCGAGGAGGACCCCGAGCTCTCTGAGTCCAGGTGTCATTTCTTAGACGGCGACCGACTCACCCTGGCAGATTGCAAGCTCCTGTCCAAGCTACACATTGTCAATACCTGCTGCAGCCATTATTGACAGACACCCATCCCTGTGGTGCTCCTTGGGCTCCACCGATACCTGGAAAATGCATTTGCAGATAAGGAGTTCAAGTACACCTGTCCACAAAGCTCTGAGATCCTGTCTGCTTATGCTCGCGCTAGCTGAAAACTCAGAATCCATCAGATTAGGCTCTCACCTACTGTTTTTCTGCTCCTCCCTACACCAGCCTCAGGCACACGGACTTGCTCATTCATCACCCCCTGTGTGAGCACTCAGTGTGCCCCCTCTCCACCATTTCATGCTTTTCCTTCTAAATCCCACTGAAGTCATGGCTTCCAGGATTTCCTCTAGGATTGCTCCCGTGGGACTGACTTTCCTCACTTCTAGTCACCGTTGCACTCCTGTATTGTTTTAGATTGTTAATTTGCTTCAAAAGAGTGTTCACAAGCATACTCTTTGGTCACAAAAAAAGGGGGGGGAGGAACTGAATTTGCGTTGAAAAATTTCAACATCAAGGAACTAAAACAATCTCAGTGGAAGTGGTATTAAAAAGTAGGCCAGAAATAGATAAGCTGGAAACAAAAACCAGAAATGATAAAGCCAGAAACTGGTTCTTTGAAAAGACTAATATAATTAATAAACTCTTAGTGAATTGGATGAAAAAGAAGGTAGTACAAAATAGTATCATCAACAACAAATAAATCTTGGAGCCAGAAAGACTTGTGTTCAAATGTGACTTCAGACACTTACCAGTTGTGTGACCTTGGGGAAGTCATTTAACCACATTTCCCTCAGTTTTTTCACCTAAAAAAGGGGGAAAATAATAGCACCCACCTTCCAGATTTGTTGTGAGGATCAAATGAGATAATAATTGTAAGGTGCTTAGCACAGTTCCTGGAATGTAATAAATTCTATATAAATATTAGCTATTATTATTTAAAAGCAAATATCAAATGCAATAGAACCTTTTCCAATTAATATGGGAGTGAAGCAAGGATTTCTACTCTATTCACCTTTATTTAATAAAACTATGGAATTGTTAGCAAAAGCAATATGACAAAAGGAATGAAAGAAATAAGGATACATAAAAAGGAGATAAAACTACACTTATTTGGTGAGACTATGATGGTTTATTTGAAAAAACCCATGAAGCAGCAAAGATAGTAAATGAGACTATTAATAGCTTCAATAATTTGGCAGGCTACACCATAAAGTCTCATAAATCAATAACATTTCTTTATAATCATAACAAAGCACAAGCAGCAATAAGAAAAAGGGAAATGCTATTCTAAATAACTACAAAAATGCACAAAATATCAGTGGATCAGTGTTCCAAAGAACACAAAGGATTAGTATAAATTCAATTGCAAAGTCTTTTTAAAGGAAAAACAAACAAACAACCCAAATGACTGGAGAAATTTCAAGTGTTCATGGTCAGACCACGTCAATATAATAAAATGACAGTACTATATGCTATACCAATCAAATCACCAATGAGATACTTTATAGAACTTCAAAAAATAATAACAAAATTTATTTGCTAAAAAAAATCATTCTGGAATATCAAAGGAAATGAAAATAAGTAAGGATGGGGGAATAACACTTCCAGACCTCAAACTGTATTATAAAGCAGCAGTCATCAAAACCATCTGTTATTGGTTAAAAAATGAAGAAATAGATCAATGGAACAGACTAGACAAGAGAGATTCAGAAACAATAGAACTCAATAGTCTAGTGTTTGATAAAATGGAAAACATAAATTACCTAAGGAAAAATTCCCTATTTGATAAAAAACTTCTGGGAAAACTGGAAAGCAGTCTGTCTCAAATAAGGATTGGATCAACACCTTATACCCCACTCCACAATACATTCTAAATTGGTACAAGATTTTAATATTAAAGATCATACTACAAAAATATTTTAAAAAATAGAACTTAAACTTCTCACAACTCTGAGTAAGAAATATATTCTTAACCAAATAAGGGAAAGAGTCATCTACAAAAGATAAAATTGACATCTTTGATTATTTAAAACTGAAAATATTCTGTACAGGTTAACATTGATGCATATGACAAGAAAAGATGCAGTTGAATTGGAAAAGCATCATTGTACTAAAGTTATCTGATAAGGGTTTGATATATATACATATGCATGTATATATGTGTGTGTGCACATGTGTGTGTATATACATATATACAAACATAATTAATAAATATGTACCATTACATATATATATATACATTTATATCCATTCCCCAGTAGATAAAAGGAAGAAAATGAAAATACTCACAACTGAATGAAAAATTGCCCTAAATAACTAATAATAAGAAAAATACAAATCAAAACAACCCAGAGGTTTACCTCATACCCTTAAAATTGGCAAAAATGACTAAAAAAGGCAGTAGACAATACTGGGGGGCTTTTGGGAGGATAGATACAGTAATACACAATTGGCAAAGCAAAGAAAGGTTTCAACAATTTTGGAAAAAGCAATTTTAAATTATGCAAATATGCTCACTAAAATATTAATTTCCTTTGAACCAGAGACTCTATTACTAGGCTTATGTGCCCAAGTAAGCCATTGATAAGAATAAAAAAGTCTGTATATACTCAAAAATATTTATATCAACATTTTTTTGTGACAGCTAAAAACAGGAAATGAAATAGATGCCCATGAATTAGAAAATGAATAAATGAACTGTGATATACCCATGTAATGGAATATTACTTTGCTCTAAGAAAGAATGTGTTTGCATGGTGGGAAGGCAAAGCAATTGGGATTAAATGATTTGGCCAAAGTCATGCAGCTAGTAAGAAATGTCTGAGGCTGCATTTGAACTCAGGTCCTCCTGACTTCAGGACCTGTGCTCTATTCAATGTACCACTTAGCTGCCCCCCCCCCTTTTAGGAGGGTTTTATCTTTGGAGGTGGATTTGCCTTCCCACTTCCACAAAACAACAACCAAAAAGAAAGGATGTGTTTGATGCATACAGAGAAGCATGGGAAGATCTATAATGAAATGATTTGAAGTACCAGTAGAGTCAAGAACACAATATCCACAATAACTTCAAAAATGTAAATGGAAAGAATATGATCAACCAAAAAATTAAAAGTAAATGTAACAAAATTATGAAGCTTAAGGAGACCTTGAATGATAATATATGAGAAGACACCCTTAATTTATCCCTTTGTGGAGGTGAAGGGACCACAGGTGTTGCACATTGCATGTTTTCCCACTTTTTCAATGTATTGATCAGTTGGACTTCTTTTTTCCCCCTCTCTATACATATTATTTGTTATATGGGATGGTTCTCTAAGAAAGGGCTGGGGAAGGAATAATTGGGATACTATAGTGATGCAAAAAACAAACCAAAAACAGAATATATCAATAAAAAATTTTATTTTAAAAGATGGAGAAAAAAGAAGAGATGATTTTATTTTGGCTTTTTTTTTGGAGGTGGGAGGGTGGGGAAAATAGGGTTAAATGACTTGCCCCAGGTCACAGGGCTAGTAAGTGTTAAGTGTCTGAGACTGGATTTGAACTCAAGTCCTCCTGACTCCAGGGCCGTGTTCTGTTCACTGCACCACCTAAACACCCCAAGAAGATATGATTTTACTGCTTGAGAGGTGGGGGACTATGAATGCAAACTATTGCATACTCTGTGAGATACAGTGATTATAAATCAATTTTCCTTTACTTATCCCTTCCCCCTCCCCCCCCACCAAATACAAGAATTAACCAATTGGGGATTTAGAGGGAAATGTTGTTCAGTCATTTCAATATCTTCATGATCCTGTTTGGTGTTTTCTTGTAAATTGAGTTGTCTGCCTTTTTCTTTTCCAGCTCTTTTTATAAATGAGGAGACTGAGGCAAGCAGGGTTAAGTGACTTGCTCAGGGTCTCACGGCTAGTAAATGTCTGAAGCCACATTTGAACTCAGGAAGATAAATCCTTCTGACTCAAGCCCTGGGCTCTATCCATTGCATCATCTAGCTGCCTCTAGAGGGAAATTATTTATGAGGTAAGTCCAAAGGACATCAATAATTTTTTTTATAGCTATCCAACATGCTAGTTTCCAATACCGTTCCACCAAGACTAACAAAGCATCTCTTCAAAAGGTGTGAAATTATTCAGCTACTCACTTAAAAAAGAAATTCTTTAACATATTGAGCTTCTCTCTCTCTCTCTCTCTCTCTCTCTCTCTCTCTCTCTCTTTTCATACACTCAGAAACTCTGACATTTTGTATAGCCAATCACAAGCAGTTCTCCCAAAGATTGCTGCTGTGAACAACTTTAAGAATCTAATTGCATACTATAACAAACTCTCTATTCAACAATAAACAAAAGCAAAACATTCAAGAAACTAAAGCACAACATTCACAAGAACATAGCATCAAAACTTATTACTAAGGTGGCCAAATAGTCTTAAATACAACAAATCATTCAATAAGTCAAAATGTCCTTGGTCAACATAGAGAAACCAAATCATGTCTTCTTTCATCTTGATTCCAGGCTGGCTTCCAATCATCCTTAAGCCAATCATCTTTAAGGTAGTAATCATTCTTTTTTTTTTTTACTTTTTTAGAGGGCAGTTGGGGTTAACTAACTTGCCCAAGGTTACACAGCTAGCTTTAGTAGTAATCATTCTTAAGCCAATCATCCTTAAGGGGTTGTGGAAAGTACAAAGGTCATCTACCCCTAGGTCACAGTAAGTTACAATATCATCAGTCAGCACTGAGTACCCAAGTAAAGCCTCCTTTCATCTTAACTGGAGGTTGACTTCCAAACCACATGGCTCCTCTTCCATGCTCCTAGCTCTTGTCTGTATTCACCAGACTGTTGCCTGGATTCACAGGTAGGAATCTCTCTGCTCCTGCTCTGTATCACAGCTCATAGGGACTGCTCCACCTCAAGCTCTTTATAGTTTCTCATTCCAAGAAAACAAAGCTCAATAGGACTACAAAATTGATTTACACACATTGCTGGTACTCTTATCTCATTTCACTTTCTGTCTGAGAAATCAATACAAATCAACAGAGTGCTGCTATCTGACAAAGTAACACAAATCAACAGACAGAATGCCTCTGTCTGACAAAGTAACACAATGCAACAGACAGAACAACAAAGTGCCAACATCACAAATAGTCTGTCTCTTAGCTCTGCTTGATTCCAGCTTGTGCTCGAGCTTTTATTTGCTATGCTCCTTCCTGTTCAGGTCTTTTGGAAACCTTCTCCCATCTTGGGCTCCATGTGATTACATTAGGCCTATTAAGGGCAGTGAAGGTCTCCAAACTCCCTTAGGCCTATTAAGGGCAACACAATGTATACCAATTCCAACAAAGACTTGACACAATCAAAGTAGATGTTCAAAGGTACCTAAATAGCTGAAATAAGCAGCAAAGTACTACTTTGCTTTCCATTACACATTTATAGAGACATTAAATTCCTTTATCCAGTCCTTTCATTTTATGTTGACAGTTCCCCAATTAAAACTGCAAAAAGATGGTTTTATTTTACATAAGTGCATTTTTCCCTCACCTATTGCAAACAGAATCACAATGAGGCTTTAAAAAATGGAAGGTGCATATGAATTCCTTATAATAAAAGGATGATTCAATCCACCAACCAACAAACAATTATTAAGCATTTTTATGTACTAGTTGATGGATGTATAAAGACAAAACAAAATGGAAACATAACCTAAATCAAATGACCTTAAGTTTTATTGACCAAGGTACTCACACATATAAGTAGGTAGGAAAAAAAAATATGTATATATATAAAGCAAACACAAGTTATTGTTATTATTATAAGGGGAAAATTAGTGATTAGAAAGACCAGAAATGTCCTCTTGTAGGACATGATGCTTGGGTTGAACTTTCAAGGTTAAGATTCTATAGTGTGTGTGGGTGTGTGTGTGTGTGACAAGAAAGAAAAGGTAGACTGAAACCAATTTTTGAAGAGTTTTGAATACCAAAGGGAGGAGTTTTTGGTTTTGGTTTTTTTTTTTTTTTTTTTTTTTTTTTTTTTTTTTTTAATCTTAGAGCCAATGAAGAGCCACTGGAGCTTTTTGAGCAGGAAAGTGATGTGATGTGACACATGCTTTAGGACGATCATGTGGGCAGCTCTGCAGAGAATATCATTGAAAGGCAACGTACTAAAAGCTGGGAAGCCAATTAAGAGGCTATAGCAACAGACAAGGGGAGAGATGATGAAGTCCTTATCTAGAGCAGAGGCCATATTAGAGGAAAGAAAAGGAAAGATACTAGATATCTATATCTTCTATACTAGAATATACTAGAGATAGGGATTAAATTTGTAAAGACTTCATAACTAGTTGGATATGGAAGGATAAAGAAAAATAAGACACGAATCGCAGTGCCTGGAAGGATAGCCATATTCTCAAGAGAAACTGGGATGTTCGGAAAAGATGTGGATACTTTATTTGTTGTGCATATGTGTAGGGATATTATGAGTTCTCGGCATGTTGAGTTTGAAATCCCCAGGAGATATCCAGTTTTAAATGTCCATTAGACAGTGGTGTTGGAGGTGTATAGTGAATAGAACTCAGGAAAGACAGATGAGATATAGATACTCAGACCTGGGATTCTACTGCTTGGAGATTATATCGATCCCTCTAGAGTTAATGAGGTCACTTAAAGTATCAAAACCAATAACTTCTGGACTATGGAAAATTATGAAATATATTGAGGTTTTAAAGCATTTAGAAGTTGTAAAAGGAAATCTGTCTTACTTATCCTCCATAAAATTGAATTAGGAAACAAAACTATGAAATACCATTTCTAAACTATGTCACCTGCAATTCTTCATGTTCCATAAATACCATGGACTCCATTGCTGGACTCTGTTAGGTGAGGATTCATCTTGTCTAGCCCAGAGTCCAACCTTACTATGTTTTTTAAAGGAAAAAAAAAGGGAAGAAATGATTTTACAGCTTGAAAGTTTGGGGGGGACTATGGATGCAGGGTGTTGCATATTCTGTGAGATGTAGTGATTGTCAATTTTATTTAATTTATTTCCCCCCTTGAATTATAAGAATGGACAAATTTAGATTTAGAGGGAAATGAATCTGATATAAATAAAAAATATATCAATAAATTCCCTTGCCATCATTTTCTACACACAGCTGCACTTACTCCCTTTCCAACTGTTCTTCCTTGATAACTTCCCCCATTAAAATTTGACCTTGAAGAGAAACCTCTTGGTTTCTTGTATCTCAAGAATATATATAAAATATTAGTATATTATATATATATAACATATATATATAAAATATAATAATATATTATATATACAAGATACAATATTGTGTATCTCAATCCCTAGCACTTATTATAGTGTCTGATATATAATAAATACTTAATAAATTCTTTAACACCAATAATTCATTTATTTAGTTTTATATTTAAATGCCACCACAAATGACAATAGTGCATATCGCTGTTCTAAAATGCAAAAGATGCATCCTATTTAAAGTATTAACTAAAAGATCATAAATGCAATGGTTTTACCTCTAAGCAAATAGGACTCCAATTCTTCTTTTGTGAGGTTTACTTCCCATCCTTAGCACTCTCTTTCCTTTATCTTTTATTCATTCAACAAATATCCATGATTTGATTCAATGTTTCAACCCAAGGTCAGGGTTAGAAACATTGGTGGCTGCCCTTGTGCCACAGCCATTGTGTAATTTTCAAATTAAATCAAATTATTTAGGAATGATTCTGTCATCAGGCAAACAGATGCTGCAAATATCTCATGTACTTTTTTATGAAATCCATGACGTAAATATTTTGTGTGTATCCAGACATAAGATCTTTTACTTCCCTTATGTGCTTCAAAGAGACGACATTTAATAAGTTGAGAAAAGTGAAAGATTAGATAAGTTCATTGAATTTAGAACAGTTTGTTCTAGCAAAGAACAATCTTTTCAGCTCTGAGAAATCTACTAAACCCTCTAAAAGCAAACATTGTTTAAGGATATGAAGAGTGTCCATATCTCTCATATAGGCATGAAGGAAGGATGGAGAACAGGAGAAACACTAAAAATAGCTACTAAAAATAGCAGTAGAAAATTTGTTTAAAAGTGTTGCAAAATAATAATCTTGTATAGTTAGGAAATACCTTGCTGATAAGGCAATTTTGCCTGATATTTTACAGATAGGGAAACTGAGGTCCCAAGCGATGAAGTAGAAACTGGAGTAGAATTCAGGTATGCTGACTTCCAGTGTCCTTACCCATGTATCCTAGCTGCCTCAGGGGAGTGAAGGGAGTAAGGGAGAGAAACAGAAGAAAACCTAAACCTTCCATGCTATCACCTATGTTAGCTCAGATCTATACTGCCAGGGCTAGAACCTGAATGATGATAAGACGAACATTCATATGAACAGGGATGTTGTCCTTAGTTTTTAGTTACGTATTATTTGTCTCCCATTGTTTATTTGGTTGAGAAAAGAATTCAAGAATAACTATCAATTTTACATGGCCTAGGTCTGTAGACAGAAGTCACTGAGGCAATTTAGATGCCTGAAGCTAGTCTACATCAACCCTTTTAAAGGAAAATGGTTTTGAAATGCAATAATACTTAATATTTTAATAATATAATAATATCCCACTTAACATTTGAATATCCTATCATATCGTATCGTATCGTATTGTACCATACCATACCATACCATACCAACATAACATAATTAATATTATCCTGATAATTAAAATGTTATTAGACTATTTGTGAATACAAAGCTTGCATTTTGGCTTAATTAATTCACATAATTTATACAGGTTGACAGAAATTTATTTTGAGTGGATATCATTTAAAGTAGTAGAAACCTAGCCTAGTCACGTGCTTGTCAGATACTCAAACGAGCCATTTTCTTGTGATCCCTCCTTCCAGATATACCCTCTCCACACACACCCACACAAATGCATCCCCTCCACACAGAAACATCCCCTCTCCCCCCCACATACACTTTTACTCTCCTTCTGGATATAATCATAGCTTCTGGTCTATTTTTAAGTGACATTTATAATAGTAAAAGAGATGGTCTAGTAAAACCAAACTAGATTGACAGGTCTGTAGAGTGGAATGCTAGATTTAAGGAGGCATATTTACTTAGAACTGGGATAGGGCCCCAAAGAGGCTATTGCTCCACGGAACCCTTCAGTGCCTCAATGGCAGGACCCCATGGAAGAACAGTTCTGTCATGAATCAAATTTGAATTCTGAATGTAGTAGTGAATTCTACTAGTTCTACTCTAGTGTCCCTATCTCCTACCCCAAATAGTTTGCAAACAAAACAAAACAACTATTCATATGAACATATATATTAGAATGAAAGAAAACATGTACTTCATCATGTTTGTTTTTAAATTACCTTCACTCTATGTTACCTAGTATTAATAGATGGTAACATTTTTCCATTCCATTTCAAAGAAGAGTGGAAAATGAAACTATTTGTAGTGGACTTTCTAGCAAATTCCATATCCCCCAAAACTACAGATTCTACATATGAATTTTATTATAAATGAAGCAAGACAGAGTATTTTTTAAAGTATAGTTGATTGACAATGTTTACTGCTTGGCTCCATGTATTCTTCCCCTAGTTAATGAACATAACCACATTTAATAGTTTATTTATACAGGTAACCAGTATATTTTCAGAGACAGTGTGAGGAAGTGAAAGTAACCAAGAAAAAGGATGAGAGAAAACAGAGGGGTAAAAAAATGGGGGGGGAGGTTGTCTCTTAAAAATGATCTACCTGATAAGGTGTCCTGTGACATTAAAGACCCCTCTGATGAGTTTCATGTTAGTTTTGTGTCTTACCTTATGACACTTGATATTCTAATATAGTGCCCTGTTTCAATTGTCAACTAAAAGAAATTTTCCCCATCAAAGCACTCTTGGGTATTTCTAGGAGTAGGGTTTTGTAAAGCTTTTCCAAACAGTTTCCATTTTTCATGCCTTCTTTCATAGTATAATCTTTAGTGAAAGATCATTTTGAGTTCATTTTACATTTTAAAGGTAATTTTTATATATTAGATCCATTTATATTTTGAAAGTATATTCGCTATTTAGCTGTTTGACAAGTAACACTATATTATCACGGGGCGGCTAGGTGGTGCAGTGAGTAAAGTGCCAGCCCTGGAGTCAGGAGGACCCGAGTTCAGTTCTGGCCTCAGATACTTAACACACACACACACACACACACACACACACACACACACACACACAAAACTAGCTGTGTAACCTTAGACAAGTTACTTAACCCCAATTGCCCTCCACAAAAAAGAGGGCAAAAAAACACCATATTATCAGACAATTAATTCTGAATGAGCATCTCACTTTTTAGCATGGGCTCCTAGAATATAGATTAGGAATAAATGCATTAAAGGACTTCCTATTTCTACAAGCTTGTCGACTACTATGAAAATCATTGCTTAACTATGCATTTTTAAAGGTTGCTAGTTATACTCCTCTTTTTAGTCTTTATTTTTTGGGGGGAAGGGTGGTGACAAGTATTTGACCAATTCTTTAATATACTAAAGTGTGCTTTATGTATGAACAGTTATTCAGTTCAGCCTCCTGGGACTCCAGCTAGTTACCTCTGGAAATACTCAGGAAAAATTACATGTTTATTAGCCATTATCAATTAGACATTTTATTATTACTGGGATATGCACATATACACACATGTACACACATACACACATGTATGTGTGTGCACATATGTGTATAAATGTGTGAAGATGTGTATCTGTATATATGCATGCATATATATATATGTATATATGTATAATTTCCCAAAAAATCAGAGCTCAACTCAAGATTGCGGTATTTGTTGTGAGGCCCAGAAGCAGCCACAGGCTGCAATCTATCATGCATAAAAGCAGAAATAACATTTATGAGCCCACTCATGTAAAGCTTGAGTAGGCAGATTCATGAAATTCACTGAGATTTGGATTAAATTTAAACCATTCAATACAGCTCTACTTTTGATTAGAGCTCTGTGTGCAGTGAAAACCTCACATTTGAATGGGACTTGGGTTTTTAAGGAGTTTGAATGTGCTCAAATCAAAATTGAGCTCTAAGCTTGATCTGAAAATGTACAGTGGGTCAATTTACATTCAGCATTAAAAGGGGGACAAAGGAGATAGAACTCCATCCTTTGAGAATTTTATCCCTGGATCAGAATTTATTAATATAAGGATCAAAATATAGTCAACTCACTCCATTTGCAGTTATTAAATTATGAGGTTTCAAAATCTTTAAAGAGAAGACCCTGAGAAGACAATTGAAATCTATAAATGGAATGTACTTTATAAGTACATGTATATATGCATACACAACATTCACAAACATACGAACACACCTATCTTTGGGAAAACTTAAACAATAAAAAACTATATCTCTCTCTCTTTCTCTCTGTCTCTCTCTGTCTCTGTCTCTCTGTCTCTCTCTCTGTCTCTGTCTCTGTCTCTCTGTCTCTGTCTCTGTCTCTCTCTCTCTCTCTCTCTGTCTCTCTCTCTCTCTCTCTCTC
>NW_027185712.1:24948695-24976920 GCF_028583685.1 Petaurus breviceps papuanus
CTCTGTCTCTGTCTCTCTCTCTCTGTCTCTCTGTCTCTCTCTGTCTCTCTCTCTCTCTGTCTCTCTGTCTCTCTGTCTCTCTCTCTCTCTGTCTCTCTCTCTCTTCCCCCCCCTCTCCAAAGAAGACATCCAGCTAAAATGCTGTAAAAACTGTTTTTTAAATTGTTAAACAAACTGACCATGCCAGAATTTATGCTAAGTTCTCTTTTTTCTAAATTCCTTATCCATCACCACCACCCCTGCTATTTCTTGATTCTCAGGAAGAACTGCTGATTAAAGAATACTAAAACTTAGATCTTATTTGAATAATTTTTAAAACATCCAGAGTATTAACCCTAGCTGAAAACCTGATAACATTATATTTAATGTACATTGGTGAGATAATATTAAAGATAATTTAATATTCTTTCCAAAATATTTCTATCCATCTACTAAAATTACTAATTCAATTCTTAATAATGCATATATTTTTTTCATACGGTATCATCTATACCAGAGCAGACCCATCATAGAATTTTACAAATGAAGGCCAGATAATACAGGTTTGTGTTTTTTCCGCTGTTTTCTTTGAGTCATAGGTCATGAGAGAGCTATTTCTGGTCTTAATCACATTCCCTAGGCATCTAGCAGAATGTCCAAATCACAACTATTTGGGGGTTACTTGATATGCATAAGAAATTCATAAACCAATATTGTAGCCCATATCATAAAAGCAAGTCATTAAGGAAAATAAAAATATCTGAAAATAGAGAGCACCTGGCACCTAATAATATATATATGTACATATATATATCTTCTCGTTTTCCTATATTTAAAATGTATAACAAAGTTATTAGAAGGTGACTATTATGTGCATATTTCTTTATAATTGTGTATTAGAAAATTCAGTAAATGACTTTCTACTTCATGATAAGACATGACTTATAATTTTAAACATTAACAGATGACTACTTTAGGCTTATTAGTCACTACAAAATATGCAGTGTTAAAGAGAATCCTTACTGTGTACAAATAGATCCTTTAAAATTTGGGGGGATAATCAACCATTTCAATTTGTTTGTAGGACAGTCTATTATATCTTTGTGTGAGTGTATGGAATAGCTCTATTGACCAGTTTCAATGAAAATTTTTAAACCATAAAATTGAGAGATATTTTGGGAACTCTTCCATCAATAATTTATTCAACAACAACTTATTAAGCAACTAATATTTGCCAAGCACTCTGCTAGGTACTTATAAAGGGTATGGATAGATGTAAGGATGGATGGAAGGAAGGAAGGAAGGAAGGAAGGAAGGAAGGAAGGAAGGAAGGAAGGAAGGAAGGAAGGAAGGAAGGAAGGAAGAAAGGAAGGAAGGAAGGAAGGAAAGAAGGAAGGAAGGAAGGAAGGAAGGAAGGAAGGAAGGAAGGAAGGAAGGAAAATAAGGAAGAAGCGCAAGCATAAAAAAATATCCAGAAGATATTTTGTATTAAAACAACAACAACAACAAAAAGAATTCTGTCACTCAAATCACTAGAAAATCTTGAGAAACTATTTCTATTCAGTAAAATGAATTCTTGTTTTTGATTATGTAGACAAAATAACCCAGTTCTAGTAGAATGATTCACAATTTCCGTCCCTTTTCCTAGGATGATACATAATGTACTGAGTATCTTAGATGTTATTGAAACAGATGGTTTGCACTGTCCCAGATGTGGGGGCTGCTGTCTAACTCCATTTAAACACCATCCTAATATATCCAATACCTAGGAGCCTCATGGGCATCTTATAGTTAGATAATGGTTTTAGGAGATACTGTTTCATTGTTTAGATGGTTGACCTGCCATGACCTTCAATATGGTCTAATGTTTCTTCTTTAGAGTAGGTACAGAAATAATTGACACTAGTATTTCATTAAGAGATTTTGAGATGTAAAGATCACTTGAATGTTTTGAATTCCTTGTAAGAAAGGTTGGAATGAAAAGCTAATTAATTAGACTCCCACATTTTAGGGCCTTAGATCATATCCACCTTCTATCTGAATTTTAAAGATGTAGAGTGTTTCGAAATACTATTAAATACTTAAATATTTAATCTGTAAATCTCCATTTCCTTTTCTGTTCTCTCTATAGGATTCCCACAAGTCTTAGTATAGTTTTAAAGTTATTAAGGCTTTAAAACTGCACTGTGAATTTTGGGACAACGTGTAAATGAAAAGCAGTCCTTAATGGAGTAGGTAGTGATTCATTCATTGTTGCTCTTTTAGCATTTAACATGATGCCAACAATGATATAAGATGTTAGGTAGTTATTCCACTTTAGTTAATAACTTATTTTTTCTTCTTAGAATAATAAAATCTTTCTTACCATCATATTTCCTTTTTAGGATATTAGATCTAAAGAGGGAAAGGATATCAGAGTATGTCTGGTCCAACCTCCCCATTTTACCAGGGAGGAAATAGGTACATGGAAGTGAAAATGTACTTACCCTGTAATAGAAGGGAGATTTGAACCCAGGGTTCGTGACTCTAGTATCAGTGCTTTTCCCACTAAAACATACTGCTTATTTTTGTTTAAAAGTTGTATAACTTAATAATGTCAAATTTTTGACAAAGTAGTAGATGTGTATTACAACATACACACTTTAGGATCTTTTTGTGTTAGTGTGATTATTCCTTTCACCATTGCTGACTGAAACCCCCACCCCAAAACTGATGGTTTATACTAGTGTGAAAAAAAAATGATCTTCTGATGGGAAGCCTAGGTAGACTGGTCTTTGGATAATAAGCATCTAGATTATTGGGTATTCCCAGAGACATCCATTTCCCATCTAAGTGGGGCTGTAATGAAGAAGGAATAACAGTTCACACTTATGTGGAAAACACACATATACATATATGATGTATTTTAATATACATATATGGAAACATATCCAATGAATCTTTGATCCTTAAAGTAAATCTATAGTTACTATTATCCACATTTTATAGTTTAAGAAACTGAATCTTAGAGCAGTTTAGTAACTTGCCCTTAGTCAGAGAACTTCTTTGTGTCAAAGACAGTATTTAGACATGGTTTCCTCCTGAAGACATGTCCAAACATTTAACCCTGCACCAAACTTCCTTGGCTAAAGTAATTGCTTTAAATGACCAATAAGGTACATTTTTAAAAAATAGAAAATCCATATTTGTTGCTACCTCTACTTAGTAATTCACTGTTTTCATTTGTTTCGCATAATTTTTTGTTTGCTTTGGTTTGTTTTGGAGCCAGTTGTTTCAAAGTATTGAGAGAGGTTCTCCTGATTCCCTGTGTGCCCTGGGAAAGAATAGAAGCTGGGTTAAAAAGCAGCAGAGAATATGCAAAGGACAAAGTTGTCTCATGTCCGTTGAGCAATGTGAAAGCGGGGCATGTGTTCTGCATACTAAAAATCTGCAGCATTGAGGAGGTTGTGATCTGGGAGGTGCTGGGAAGCATTAAGGCAAAAAAAAAAAAAGAAAAGAAAAAGAAAGAAATCAGCGGCACCACATGCTTCCTTCAAGGATGTGGGTTCCTCTAGGAATCAGGAAAGTGTAAAAGAACGTCTTTTCTGTCAAGTTATGAAATAAGCCCTTTGGTGAATTCTCAAGTGCATACCAGACCCAGGGAAATGTGTAACATACCAATATTCACTGTGTACAATTGAATACTGACCAAGAAAGGACATAAAACGGGCAATTATGATGTCACAGAAACATTTTGGAACATTCATTGCAAGAAACCCAAAACAAAAAAAACCACAAAACAAAAACTATACTTTATGGGTAAAGAAAAGCTTAGAATCAACTGATTGTACATATTTAATAAACTGTGATCCTCAAATACAGTGTTCAAAGGGGGGAAAGAAAAGAATGATTCCAGCCCTTTCAACCCTGAGTTTGCCACCTCCTTTCCTACCATTAATATTTAACACAGTACCCTCCTGTCCACTGATACAGATTTGGAGAAGGTGAGGTAGAGGGAAAGGAGAGAGGTGGGAATTGAGAAAGACACAAATTGTCTTAGCTTTGGCACAGTATCAACAAGGCCACTTAAAGAAGAATGGGACTAAGTCCCTATGGTGTGACTGGAAAGATGAGAACTTTCCCTTGTTCGGGTGTTCTTAATGTCGGTCCCTTGAACCTGTTTTTGTTTTAAATTTAAATAATTCTATTTAAACATTTTTTTTGTGATTCTCTCTATATTATGTATTTTAAAACATCATTGACCTAACAAGAGTCCGTGACACACACACAAAAGCTTTAAGAACCCCTGGCCTTGATGTTTAACCTGGAGAAGTTGAAGATCTGGGACGCAGACATGCACTCTAGAGTGACTGCCACTAAAAAGAAATTGGATTCTTTGAGAATATTTAGGGTTTCCCCCAACAGATGCTAGGGGGCTCTTTGTATCCTATAGAACGTACCTAAAGGGCACCAGCAATTAGCCCAAATAAAGGCCCTTTGACCTGCTATTCTAAGTGTTCCCTTTACACAGGAAGTCAATGCATCCTCAAACGATTCTTGGTCTCCTTACCAAAATGGCAAAAGTACATAATACAGTGAGGAGAGAAAGTGTAACAGCTACAAATCTTACCTTGGAAGAAGAACACATGACATTTGCTACTTCCTCAGACACTTATATGATCATGGACAATTTCTTACTGACTTAGTTCCTCATCTACAAAATGAAAATGGGAACAATGATATTCTATTTCCTACCTGCCTCTCAGAGTTACAAAGAAAATTTGCAAACCTTCAAATGTTACATAAATACATTTCTTGTTATTGATTATAATGACTGTGAACTAATATGGTTTCCAAAGAAGGGGAACTTACTGGTTTTCCAGGTAGCCCACACCACTTAACCTCAGTTCACCTGTTTACACTTTTTTTTCATTGTTTCTGTTTCTGCCTTTTGGGGCCAAATACAACAATTATGTTCTTATTTTCACATGACAGCCCTTCAAATACTTGAAGATAGCTTTTATCTTTCCCCTTTATCTCTTCTTTTTTTCCAATTTAAACAATCTCTTCAACAGATGTTACTGTGACCTGGACTCGAGGTCTTTCACTCTCCTGATTTTACTCCTCCAGATTTTCCAGTTTGTTAATGTCGCTCTTAAACCTTTGGTGCCCAAACTCAATGCAATCCTCCTGATGAGATCTGAGAAAGGCAGAATACAATGTGACTACAACATCCCTATTCCTGGAAGTTATAAAGGTAATGGGGAAAAGGGCCAGACAGTTTTAGGAAGGATGGTTCTTGGTGAGGTCTATCTGATTGGTTTCCCATTTCTTAAGTTATAGGCAGGTGTGGGCCAAATGGCTAAGAAGTTAGATTTTTCTGAAAGAAAATTTCAAGATAGGGAGGATCTAGAGAATGGGGTGTGAGGTGCCAGGCAAAATGAAGGGTTGGGGGTGGGGCATATCTTTAGAATAGAGACAACTTGTGCCAGGATAGGACCTAAACATAATAGTATTTTCTGAACTACCGAACTAAGCATAATAGAATTTCATCTTTATTTTTATAAAATTTCATTTTATGGGATTCTTCTGGCTATTGTAATCTGTTATGCCCTTTTTTCATTCTGATTTACCCAATATATTAACTATCGCACATGAAGAAGTAGCTTTACTCCTTTCCAAAGCTAACCCTTATACCCACTTAAGTCATCCCATTCAATCTTGGTTCCTCCAAAATAGCACCCCTCTATTACTCCTCATTCTATCACTTATTTTCAATCTCTTCCCATCCACTGGCTCCTTCTTCACTGCCTACAACCATGGCTGTAACTGCCAAACCTGAAAAAAAAACAATCCTTTTTTGATCCTTCCACCCTGTTAACTATTGTCCTGTTATCTCTTCTGCCTTTGTGACTAAATACTTGAAAAGGCTACATACAATAGGTGTTTCCACTTTCTCTATCACTCTCTTTTTAACTTCTTACAATCTAAATTCTGACCTTATCAATCCAAAGAAATTTCTCTTTTCAAAATTACTGATGATCTCTTAGTTGTCAAATCCAGTGACCCTTTCTCAATCCTTATTCTCCTCTATCTTTCTGCAGCATTTGACACAGTTCATCATCCTCTCCTTGATACTCTCTTCTCTCTAGGCTTTCAGTACACCACTCTCTCCTGGTTCTCTTCCTGACTATCTAACTGCTCCTTCTCTGTCTCTTCAGGATTGCTTTTTTTTTTTCTAGACCTCACTCTCTAAAGTTCTGAATTGACATCTTTCTCTTCTCCCTCTATACCACTTCAGTTGATCTCACCAGTTCCCATGGATTTAATTATCCTCTCTGTGCTGACAATATTCAAAACTACCTATCCTGTCCAAGTTTCTCTGTTGATCTCCAGTATCATACCTCCAATGCCTTTCTAATGATCTCAAGCTGTATTTCTAATATGTCTTAAACTCATGTCCAAAACAGAAATCATCACCTTCCCCCCTAAACCTTCTCTAGCTCCCCTTTCCTATTATGGTAGAGGGCAACACTATCCTCCTAGTTCCTCAAGCTTGCAACATTAGTATCATCCTTGAACCCTCATTATCTTTCACCCTCATGCCTACCCCAACCCTCATCTTCAATATGTTAGCAAGACTTGGCAATTTTAGGGTGGCTAAGTGGTGCAATGAGTCCTGGAGTCAGTAGGACCTGGGTTTGGATCTGGCCTCAGACACAAAAACTAGCCATGTGACCTTGGGCAAGTCAACCCCAATTTCCCTGCAAAAAGCAAAAGAAAAAAGGACTCGCCAATTTTGCCTTTGCAACATCTCTCCAGTATTCCCACTTTGCATCTCTGATGCTGCCACCACATGACCTCATCACCGCAGGTGTGCATTATTTCAATAGACTACTAATGAGTCTGCTACCTTAAATTTCTCTCTAGACCAAACCATCTTCTATTCAGCTACCAAAGTGATTTTTCCTAAAATGCATGCCCCACATGTCACCACATTCCACCCCCATTCAAGAAATTGCAATGGTTTCCTCATGCACCAAAGATCAAATACAAAATCCTCATCCTGGTGCTCAAAATGCTTCATAATCTAGTTTTCTCCCCCCTTTCTGTCTTTTTCCACCTTATTCCCTATCATGAACTCTTCAATTCAGCGACATCATCCTTTTTGTTCTTCAGCAAACAAAACATTCCATCTTATGGCTCTGGATATTTCTTTCTCATGCCCACAAAGTTTTCCCTTTTCATTTCCACTTACTACCTTCCCCGAATTCCTTCAAACCCCAACTAGAATCCCATCGTCTTCAGGGAGCTTTTCCAAACTCCTCTTAACTCTGCTGAGTGCTCTTTCTTAATTATTTCCTATTTGTCTTGTATACAGCTTGTTTTCTGACCCATTAGATTGTAAGCTCCTTTAGGGCAGGGACTATCTTTTGCCTCTTTTTATATACCAAGTGCTTAGCATGGTACCTGGCATATGGTAAGTGCTTAATAAATGTTTATTGATTTAGTGTTTATCAACTGACTCACCCTCTCCAATTAATGAACAAGAATTTATTATATAGGGGTGGCCAGGTAGCACAGTGAGTAAGAGTACTGGCCCCAGAGTTGGGATGACCTGGGATCGAATCTGGGCTCAGATACTTAGCACCCACCCAGAAACACCTGGCCATGTAACCTTGAGCAAGTTGCTTAACCCCAATTGCTTAGGGGTGGCCAGGTGGCTCAGTGAGTAAGAGCACTGGCCCTAGAGTCAGGATGACCTGGGATCGAATCTGGGCTGAGATACTTACCACCACACCCAGAAATAACTGACCATGTAACCTTGAGCAAGTTACTTTATCCCAATTGCTTTAAAAAGAAAAAGAATTTATTACATATCTTCTTTGTTCCAAGTACTTTGCTAGGTGGTAGGTATATAAAGATGAAATATATTTTGCTAGTCATAGAATTTTCATTTTATATTGGAAACAATATGTACCTATACGTGTGTGTATTTCCATGTTTCCCACAGGGCATAATGTATTAAGAGAAGGAAGAGTTAGAAAAGGAGATGCTATCCCTGACTCCCTTGCTTTACAATGTTTTGGGGGAGACAATTATACTTCAGGAAACAACCTGTTGACCACCCAAGACAATATCATCATAACAAATCAACAAATATTTATCAAGCACCAACTTGCTGTAAAACATTGTAAGGTCCTATAATCAAGATTATGTAGTACAAAACTGTTCATATTACAGGATTAAATGTATATGAACAATTAAGGATCTAATAATGGAACTTTGTGAAGCTATTATCATGGGGCTAACAAGCAGATATAGGTTTGTAAGGTAAGAAAAAATCACCTGGAGCCCACCAGTCCCTCCAAATTCATTGTAATGAAATACCAATTGTTATCTTTGTGTGTAAGAGAAATGGCTGCAGACTCCTCAATTCTATATTTTTTTCTTTTTTTTCTAAGTTTGAAACCCACTATTTTCCAATCCTTAAAACCAGAGTTTCCTTACTCAGCAATGCTTTTGATGTCCCCTTTGAGTTCTATATTACAATGCTTAATTTCTGAAGTATATCCACAAACTCCTTTGTATTACATTTATTTGGAAGGTCTCAGCATTCTTGGGAAATAGTTGGAAACTTCAAATAATGAAGAATGCAACTTCTGCTTTGGTCTATGTCCTTCTGAAGAATGTTGTTCAAACAAACTTTGGGATGGGTCTGCTTTCCCTTGTGTTGTCAAATGGTATATGAGAATTTCATTGCATGCCACATATTAAAGTCAGTTCCTCATATGGTGCTTTGAAATGTAGTGGTTAATATTATTGTTAGCAGACTGATGAACAGGAAACTATAAAACTCAGATTAGATCTTGGTTTATTGGCAATGGCATAGCCGATTCCCTAAACTTCAAGGCAACTGTGAGAGACAGAGAAAGAGACAGAGAGAGAGAGAGAGAGAGAGAGAGAGAGAGAGAGAGAGAGAGAGAGAGAGAGAGAGAGAGAGAGAGAGAGAGAATGGATAATGTCAAGGCAATTATACAAGAGACAGAGATGGATAATGAATAAACTACTATGAAGAATGCAGGGTTACAGCTTAAAATGTTTTTTTTTTTAAGAATCATCTTAGTTGTGAATAAAATATTCCTTTGCTGTAAAATCACTCATAAAATAATGAATAGAAATAAATTACATGTGCAAAGAGGCCTTAGAGATCACTTTGGCCCACAATACCTCTCATATCGTGGTATAGTTTCTTTATTAAAAATCAGGAAAATGTGGATTCAAACATAACTTTTGACATTTAGAATCTGTGTTGTCATGGGTAAGGTGCTAAAATTTTCTGAGCCTGAGTTTTTTTATCTGAATGAGGATAATACTTCCCATAACACTAGCTTTCTATTGTTGTTATGTGGGACTCACATAAAAAAAAATGCATGTAGTATGTTTTACAAACGTTGAAATGCTGTATTGGGGAAGCTAGTTGGCACATTGGAGTGAACACTGGCCCTGGACTCAGGAGGACCAACCTCATACACCGCTGGGCAAGTAACTTAATCCTAATTCCTTCCCCCATCAAAAAAAGTGTGATTTGAATATCAGTTGTGATTATTACCATCTAGTCCAACATCATCATTTTGCAGATAGAGAAACTAAAGCTTAAAGAGGTTAAATTACTTGCACAAGATCACACAGCTAATAAGTGGGAGAGCTATGATTTCAAGCCAAGTCCTCTGACTCTAATTCCATTTTTCTTGCTACATTTTTTTACGTTAAAATTTAAATAAACATTAAAAATCAAAACACTTCCATTTCCAATAAAATACCTTTTATTTGTTAGCATCTACATTGTCTTTCATTTAAATTAGTAAGTTCTAAAATATTCATACATTTAACATTATAACTTCTTCTTCCTCTTTGTTCTCCCTGCCTCAAGTCTCTCTCTACTCCAGACTACCTTCCTCATAGATGCTAAAGTGATTTTTCTAAAGCACGGGTATATCATACCATTATAATGTTTAATAAACGATAGGGTCCTCCTTCATTGCTTTTAGACTTTGACATTTGTGGTTATGGTTTGTCCTTTGCTCTCAAGGAGGACCATGACATCAGGGAGATGATGACATGAGTTGCAATTCGATTGGATTTGACTGAATGAGGGCTGTGCAAGGTCCCCAGCCTCATTGTCTCCTCCAGAACCATTTAGGTCCAGTAGCTATTTATAGATCAGGATGACTAGAGATGGTCCAAGATGCAGTGGAAGACCTTATCAAAGTGAGAACTTGGAAAGACTTTAGCTTAAAATGATCAACACCCATTCAGTGAATAGGCCTCTTGGTCCCTTAAAAAAATCAAACTGGCAGGGGAAGACCCTCAGGGTTGCTGGTCAAAAGAGAAACATTTGCTGCTTCCATTCACTCTGAGTCAAGAGGGCCCCAAAATAACCATTAAGTGGTGCTTGGGGAGGGAACTATTGTTGTCTAATCACTTAAAGAACTGGGGTCCAATATTCTTAAGGTTCCACCTAAATTCCCAGTTATTTTGAGGTTATGATTTTACTCCCAGTATTTCTTGATGCTGCCTGGTTGTAAGCCAAGACCTTTGCTTGGCTTTTTTCTGAGAGTTCCCTTTTATGCTATTATAAACTTTGCTAGAATTTCCAAAAAAGTGTTTCTTAAAAATCAATAATTATTTGTAATGTGGCGGGCAGTACAAACATGTCTTATTTCCATATCCCAGTCATTTTTCATGACTTATCCTACAAGAGCCCAAATTCAGGTTATGATGCCTGATAAGGCATTGGTAAAGAATGATAAACTTATTAAATTCTTGTTGAATAGATAAATGAAGTACCTTAGCACTCAAGTTTGAATTTTTATTATTGTTGTTACTATAGTACCAACGTATTCATCTCCTGTTCAGCCAGATTACTGGTATCCCCAATTCCTGAAGGTCACTCAGCCTTTTTTCCCAAATATCTTATCAAACTTTCTTTTCTCTATCTCTGAAGATCTAGCAAATTAGCATTTATATATATATATATATGTGTGTGTGTGTATGTGTGTGTGTGTGTGTATAGAGAGAGAGATGTAGATGTAGATATAGATGTATGTAGATTTATTTATTTATCTGCCACTCACATCTTAACTCAGAACTTAACCTTTGTTTAGACATGTAGTATGCTTTCTTATGTTTTGTTTTATGGATACAGAAGTCCTTTCTGGAGACACCTTAATTTAAAGTTAGTTGCAAGACCCCTGGTTGCTTTGACACTGCTCCTTAAAAAATCCTTTCCTCCCTAGGTTTCCCATTCTGGAAGTAGTTTTATTAGCAAAAGGCCCCCATTATCTAGTCTCTCATATCTTCTTCTAAACTTTCAATAGCTCATCCTTAATTAATCTTTTCCAAATATGTGTGTGTAGATAGATAGATACATGCACACATACATGTATGCATGTATACATATATACATACAAAATTTGCTCAAACTTCTTAATAGAGAACAGAAGTTTTGATATGACATTTAGAAGAAATGACTGAGAAACTTCTAGGAATTGAGGCCACCAGTAAGCTGACTGAACAGGAGAGGAATATGTGGGTACCACAGCAATAAAAATAATAAAAACCCAGATCTTAGATGTTAAAGTCCTTCATTCATTAATTCAACAAGCATTTATAAATACTTACAATATGCACAGTACTATACTTGCCTAAATCCCTCCTCATTTATTTGCTGATCTTTTATTTTTCAACCCTTTTCCTCTACTGCCTTTCGTCTATGCTAAATCAAATTGCATTAGATATACAAAAATATCTAGGGGGACCATCCCCACTGAACCAAAAGTGTGTTACCTAAGGTTTCTTCATGTTTATATAACTTTCTTCTAAATTACTGAGTGCTAATGACTGATTTTGAAGAATGAGGAAAATGGAAAAAAAAAGATCAAGAACTAGGCTTTACAATAACACCACTAAATGTGCTTCACAAAGAGATCAAAGAAAAGGCAAAGGCATCATACATATAAAATATGTGCAGCAGCTCTTTATGTGGTCTCAAAGAATTGAAATTAAAGGGATTTCAATCATTTGGGGAATAGCTAAACAAATTGTGGTATGTGATTATGATGGAATATTATTGTGCCATAAGAAATGACATGCAGGATGATTTAAGAAAAACCTGGGAAGACTTATAAGAACATAACCAAAATGAAGTGAGCAGAGCCAGAATACACAGTAATGGCAATACTATGGGCAGCTAGATGGTGCATTGGAGAGAGTGTCAGTCCTGGAAGACTCCTCTTACTAAGTTCAAATTCAGTCTCAGACACTTACTAACTAGAAGACCCTGGGCAAATCACTTAACCCTGTTTGCTTCTGTTTTCTTATCTGTAAAATGTGTTGGAGAAGGAAATGACAAGTCATCCTGTCAAGAAAATCCCCAGATAGGGTCAGGAAGAGTCAGACACAACTGAAAAAAACTGAACAGAACATAAATATTGAAATGATTATCAACTATGAAAGATTTAGTTACTTGAATCATCACAATGCTGCAAGAAATTTCTAAAGGACCTATTATAAAAAATGCTACTCATCTCCAGGGAGGAAACTGGTGAATACTGAGTGCAAATTGAAGAATATTTTTTCACTTTCTTAACTTTTCTTGCTTTTTTTTGAACATGGCTGATACAGAAATGTGTTTTACATGACTTGTATAATTGGCGTTATTTCTTGCTTTCTCAGTGGATGAAAGAGGGATTTGAGGGAGGGAGATATAAAAAATAATATCAAAAATATGTATTTTTGAATTGTCACATTCTGAAAAAACAATTTCTCCTAATTCCCTTCATGATAATGGTAGAGATGGTCAGATTAGAATATGATATATCTATAAGGAAGCTTATTCATAAACTATTTAGCAACTAAGCAGTTTCAAATGTTCTCCAAATCGCCTCCCCAAACCCATTTGATTATAGAAGTTTGGACCTGTTAATCACCTTCAAGATCACCTCATCCAATGTCCTCATTTTACAACAATAATATATAGTCCTATAAACAAATGTAGAAAAAGCAGAAATAATTTATACATTCTTTACAGACCATAATGCAGGAAGAATAGATATTGGTTCAGGGAACACAAACAAAAGTTACAGACACATATGGAGGATTAACAATGAAATCTTCAATAATGAGAGGATAAAAATCAAAACATAGAAACAACTAATAACTATGTAGAAGAAAATGATAATGATGAAAAAACATACCAAAATTTCTGGGATGAATTTAAAGAAGTCCTCATGGTAAAATCATATCCTTACAATCATCCATTAACAAAACTGAAAAAGAAAAGATTAATGAACTGAATATGCATTAAAAATAGAGAACTGACAAATAATCAAGCCTAAAATAATCAAAAAGGAGATGATAATAAAAATAGAGGAAAAATGAATTGGAAACAAAAAAAGAAATGATAAAACTAAAATGTGTTTTTAAAGAACTCATAAAATTGACAAGTCAACTAATCTGATTAAAAAGAAGAGAGCCAATATTCAAATGAATAAAATAGTAAATGAGCATAGTGAAATCATAACAAAACAGGAAGAAATAAATATAATAAAAATATATAGTTATATGTTAATATTTTCAAAAATATAAAATACCCAAAGAGAGATATCTTAAATAACCCAATCTCAGATAAGGAAATAAGTCTAGTTGTAAAGGAAATATCATGGTGGAACAGGGGAGGAAACATTGAATCTGATAGATTTACATAATTCTACTAAACGTTTAGAGAGCAGTTAGTACCCACACTTCACAAATTACTCTCAAAAATTGAGAAAGAACCCTACCAGAATGTTTTTTTTTATGATACAAATATACTTTGAATATTTAAAACATGGAAAGATAAAACACCAAAATAAAATTATAGGGCAATATCGCTAATGAATATTGACAAAAAATTTAAAATAAATCCTATCAAACAAATAACAATGATTTATACAAGAAATGCTCATCATGATCAAGTTAAATATATACCAGGGATACAAGAATGGTTTAAATTTATGAAAACAACATAATGAATAGCATTAAAGCCCCAAACATCTCAATCCATATTATCATCTCAATAGATAAAGAACAAGTTTTTGATAAACTGCAACATTCTATTGTGTTGATAACTTAGTCCCTATCTAAACAAAGGCCATCATCATATGCAATGGAGATGCACTAGATTTTACTACTTTAAAAGTGAACACAGTTATGAAGCAAGGACAGCTATGCTCTCCACTATCATTTGATATAGTCTTGGAAATGCTAGCAATAGCAATCAGAGGAGAGAAGTGAATAAAAGGAATAAATATATGTAAAGAGGAGCTAAAACTATTCCTGTTTGCTGATGGTATGGTGTTTTATTTGGAAAACTATAGGAAATCAGCACAAATACAAACTGAGAGAATCAATAGCTTCAGAAAAGTTGTAGACTACAAAATAATTCCTCAAAAATCAACAACATTTCTACTTAATAATAATGGGATAACAGAAGCAATAGTAGAAAGGGAAACTTCATACCAAATAACTACAAAATGTATAAAATATGAGTCAATCAGGCTCCCAAGCACAGAAAAGACCTTTATAGATTAAATTACAATGCACTTTTTAAAGAATTAAAGAACAATCACAAGAATATTCAGTGCTTATGGAAATTACAATGCTACCAAAATTAACTTATACTTTTAATGTTATACCAATAAAATTCTATGGCGATACCTTACAGAGTGTGTTAAAGTAATAACAAAATTCATTTGGAAAAAAAATATCTAAAATATCAAAGGAAGTGATTTAATGAAGTAAGGATGAAAGTACAATACTCTTTTCAGATCTCAAACTATATTACAAAGCAGCAATCATCAAAATCATTTGATATTCATTTAAAAAACACAGAGATAAATCATGGAACAGATTAGACAATGGAGATTCAGAATAAATAGGACTCAATAACCCAATGTTTGATAAAGGATAAAAAGTTTGATAAAAACTGCTGGGAAAACTGGCAGAAATTAGTCTTAGATCATCAGCTTACACCACATTGCATAACACATTCTAAATGGATACATAACCTTAATAATAAGGATCATACTGCAAAAAGTTAAGAAGAATAATAGATCATATACCTCTCATAGATATGAGTAAGATATGCATTCTTAACCAAACAAGAGGTAGAGGCAATTACAAAGCTAATATATAATATATATATATATATATTTTTCATTACTTTACTGAAAAGTTTCTTCACAGAAAAGATTTTAATATATTCAAGATTAGAAGGGAAGTAGCCAATTTGGAGAAAAAAATCTATATTAAATTTCTCTGATAAGAATTTCATGTCAAAGTTATACAAATTAATAACTTTATATGATTAATATTCATTTCCCAACAAACTGCTATATATGAACAATTCTCCAAAGATGAGTTACAAAGCATTTATAACCACATGGAAAATGCTCTAAAATATTAACAGTAAGAGAAATGCAAATCAATATCTCACAGTATGAAAATCAGCAAAAATGACAAAAATGATAACAGTCAATGTTGGAGGGATTAGTAGAACAATAGGCACACTAAGGTATTGTTAATGGAGCAATGAAGTGGTACAATCTTCTAAAAAGCAATTTGGAATTATACAAGTAAAGTGACTAAAATGTTCAAACTCTTTGAACCTGAAGTTCCATTACTAGGTTTATATACCAAGGAAGCCATTGATAAGAAAAAAAAAAGTAGCATAAATGCCAAAATATTTATAGTAACACTTTTTGTGATAGTTAAGAACTAGAGGGGCAGAACCAAGATGGTTGCATAGAAACAGGAAAACTCCATGCTCTGCCCCCTATAACTACCTCATATACTTATAAAAGATAACTCAAAACAAACTTTAGAGCTACAGAACCCACAAAGTGACAGAGAGAAGCAAACCTCCTGATGAAAGCAGCCTGACAGGTGGACAGGAAAAGGGGTAAATTGCAGTCTGTGCACTAGGAGCAGAGGCCAGCCCTGCGTGAGCCTATGGTTTTAGTCATAGGGTGGCCCCGACCAGCTGTGGCTGGAGGGACTTTGGGAGAGTGGATCACCAGCAGCTGTGTTGGTTTCCAGAATTATCAACCCATAAATGCCAAAGGCAAAGTAAAAGGTCAGTGTGGACTTTGGGAATGGGCAGATTGAGAGTGTGGTCTGGCATCTGCCCCTGGCAGGAGAAGAGGCTGAGGCATGGTGGCTGCCATCATGTGGCTGCTTCAGAGCTCCTGTCTTGCAAATTGTAGGGGGTCCAAGAAATTGTTCTGAAGGGTAATGACACTTCCCTGCTTCTATCTGGATCGCTGTCTTGGGTGGAGATCCTGGGGTGTGTGACTAGGTACCAGAGCCAGTGGAGGCTTCAGAGAGGGCAGCCAATTAATAACTCCAGCAGCTGCAAAAACCCCAGCAATTTGGGAAAAATTTCTACTCTCTGGAAGCAGAGTTCTGCTGTGGCAAAAAGCTCAAAAGTGAAGTAGCTGAGTAAGAACATGAAAAAGGAAAGGAAGCAAAGCAAGCACAGAAATCCAACTTTGGATTTCTCTTTTGGGGACTGTTGCAGCAAGCACTCCAGCATCCCCAGGGTGTCTGCCAACACAGGTTCTTAGATCTGCTTTTCTAAAGGAAAGCAAGTCAAAATGGGTTAACAATCTTGCTTTAATCAATCAAACATATCACTTACCTAGTTCAGGGTAAAAAGGTCAGCACCCTGAACTTCAGAGTATACAGACAGAAACATTTCAAGCAGACAGGCCTCCAACTGTCCAACCATTATATCCATACCAAATCACAGTTATCAGAGAGGGAAGCATCAACATCTGGGTTTTTCAAAGCTGGGGGGCTCTCAATGGTTGCCCAGAGTCTCATCTGGTCAAATCACACAACACTTCACAAAGTGAGTCCCATAGCAAAGTCTCACATCAAAGATTATATAGCCTTCTCCAGGCTCAGAGAATGTAACAACCCTCTTGACCCACTGCCCAATCACAAAATATCTCTTGAAAAACAAGCCTCCCACCACAGGCTTCATGTGCACATAAGCCTAGAGGCAGGGAAAAATCTTAAAAATTTACATTCCCATTACATTATGTAATGGTTGGACAGCCATGGAACAGGAGAGAAGAACGGAGTGCATGCTGTCTTTGCTGAGCTGAGAACAGGAATGGTGAGCTGCCTGCATGTGGACTGGAGCAGAAGCCTGGAGACACTGCCTGTGGGAGGAGAAGGAAATCAGGAGTTTGGAATTCAGCCACAGGACAAGATAAGTACTGTGCAGCTAAGCAGGGTTACTGAATGTGTTTCCTTGCTGCATGCCACAGTTTGGGACCCAGGGGGAGGATGGACTTATGTCTGTGGTGGGTGGGGTGAAGGGCCATGGACGCCCAAGGACCCCTCCCAGTTGGTTTAGTTGCACAGCCTCCTCTCTGGACTTGGAAGCAGGTGCTGGAGCAATGTGAGGGGAAGGACATCCCCTTCCTCCCAAGATAATTTTACTGGACACTTGTTTTGAATTGAGGTGATTATGCAATGTACTTTGTGTTTGTTTAAGGCCCTGTGGCCACATTGGTAACTTTAGTTATGTATATTGCAAACATGACCTAAGAGATGTTTAGTGCTAATTCAAAAGTAAATTGTCTCTGCTATGGGCATGAAAGATCTTGGGGCATAATGTAATGAGTATGTAAATTTTTAAGATCTTCCCTGCCCCTAGGCTTAAGTGCACCTGGAGCCTGTGGTGGGAGACTTGTTTTTCAAGAGATATTTGTGATTGGACAGTAGGTCGAGGTTTGTTACATTCTCTGAGCTTGGAGAAGGCTATATAAACCCTGATGTGAGACTTTGGTTTGGGGCTCACTTTGAGAAATATTGTGTGAGTTGACCAGATGAGACTCTGGGCAGCCATTGAGAGCCCCCCGGCTTTGAAAATTCCAGATGTTGATGCTTCCCTCTCTGGTAACTGACTAGGTATGGATGTAATGGTTGATCAGTTGGAGGCCTGTCTGCCTGAAAAGTTTCTGTCTACATACTCTGAAGTTTGGGATGCTGACTATTTCCCCCTAAACTAGGTAAATGATATGTTTGATTTATTAAAGCAAGATTGTTAACCCATTTTGACTTGCTTTCCTTTAGAAAAGCAGATCTAAGAACCTGTGTTGACAGCCACCCTCGGGATTCTGGGGTGCTTGCTGCAACAGGAACAAAAAGGGTCAAAGCATGGAATGGGAGGAAGACAACAAAGTCAGAACTCCTGCACCAAAAGCTTCCAAGAAAAATATGAACTGATTACAGGCCATAGAGGAGCTTAAGAAGGATTTTGAAAATCAAGTAAGACAAGAAGAGGAAAAGTTAGGAAGAGAAATGAAAATGATTCAAGAACATAATGAAAAGCAAGTCAACAACCTGACTGAATAAAATAACACCTTAAAAAAGAGACTAACTCAAATGGCAAAAGAGGTCCAAAAAGCCAATGAGGAGAAGTGTCTTAGCTAAATTTGCTAGATGGAAAAAGAATCTCAAAAGCTCACTGAAACTAGAAATCATCCTCCAAGAAATTCTCAAGGAAAACTGCCCTGATGTTTTAGAACCAGAGGGCAAAATAGAGGTGGGAAAAATTCACTGATCAATTCTTTAAAATATCCCAAAAAGAAAACTCCTAGGAATATTATAGCCAGGTTCTGTATTTCCCAGACCAAAGAGAAAATATTACAAGCAGCCAAGAAGAAACAAGTTGAATATTGTGGAAACACAATCAGGATAACACTGGATCTGGCAGCTTCTACATTGAGGGATCAAAGGGCTTGGAATATGATATTCTGGAGGTCAAAGGAGCTGGGATTAAAACCAAGAATCATGTACCCAGCCATACTGAGTATCATGTTTCAGGGGAAAATATGGTCATTCAATGAAATAGAGGAATTTCAAGCTTTCCTGTGGGAAAAAAAAAACAGTTGAATAAAAAATTTGACATTCAGATACAGGAAGCAATAGAAGCATGAGAAAGTAAACAGGGGAAAGAAATCATAAGGAATTTATCAAAGTTGAACCATTTTCCTTCCTACATGGAAAAACAATAATTGTAACTCACAAAACTTTTCTCAGTATGAGGATAGGTGAAGGAAATGTAAATGTGTGTGTGTGTGTGTGTGTGTATACACACACACACACACACACATATGTATACATATATATGTCTATATTGGAGGGTATTTGGGCATATGAATACATATGTGAGTGTTTATATATATATGTACAGGTATACATAGACAGAGGGCACAGGATCAATTCAGTAGAAAAGGTTGATACTTAAAAGGTGAAATTGAGAGGTGAGAGAGGAATATAATGCAAGGAGATGGGGAGAAACAGAATGCGGTAAATTATCTCATACAGAAGAGGCAAGGGAAAACTATTTCAATGAAGGGGAAGAAGAGGAAGGCAAAAGGGAATGGGTCAACCTTACTCTCTTTGAATTTGGCTTAGGGAAGGAATGACATACACACTAAATTGGGTATCTTGCCCTACAGGAGAGTAGGAGAGAAGGGGATGCTAGGGGGGATGATGGAGGGGAGGGCAGGTTGGGAGGAGGGGAGTTAGAAGTACACACTGTTGAAAAGGGGCAGGGTCAAAGTAGAGAAGAGAACAAGTGGGAGGGTGGAATAGAATGGAGGAAAATATCATCAATCTTTCACAATATATCCACTATGGAAATGTTTTGCATAGGTACACATGTACAACCTATACTGAACTGCTTATCTTTCCAGTAAGGGTGGGTGATGATAGAGGAAGAGAAAGAATATGGAATTCAAAGTTTAAAAATCAAATGTTTTAAAAAATTATATTATTGTTATTGTTTATTATTATTACATGCCACTAGGAAATAAGATATACAGGCACTGGGGGATGGAGATTCATCTTGCCCTACCAGAAAGTCAGAGGGGGTATGGAGGAGGATATAGGAGAGTATAGATTGGGGGAGGGGTTATATAGTGAGAATGCTTTTTTGGGGTGGTGGGTAGGTGAAAGAGAGGGAGAAAATTTTTAACTCAATATCTTGTGGAAATGAATTATGTAAACCAAAAATAAGCATAAAATTTTATTGAAAAAAATGAATTGGAAACAAATTAGAACCCCCTGTGCTATGAAAAATGATTCATATAAGGAATGCAGAGAAGCATGGAAAGATCTATATGAATTGATGTAATGGAGTAAACAGATCTAAGAAAACAGTATACAATAATTACAACAATGTAAATGAAAAGAACAATGACACATACTCAGAAAAGTCAAAAGTGTTACAAAATTACAAAGAGTAAGTGGGACTCAATTGAAGAACTTTAAGAAGATATTCCAAACTTTTCTTCCATGGAGATTGGAGATCCACAAGGTTTATACACTGTACATATTTTCAGACTTACTCAGTTTTGTTGATGTTCCCCTGCTACATCTCCACAAAAGGAAAAAAAATACTTTTTGTCATATTTCATGTTTCTTAGGAAGGGGAAGGAAGAGAGATACATTGGATATTGTGGTGATATAAAAAAAACATAAAAGAAATAAAATATTTTAAAATAATTCATATTCATAAAGCATAGTTGTATGACCGCAGTTTGAGAAGCCATTGTTCTGGGACTCTCCTCATTAGTGTAGATTAATTTCCAGTTCAGTATGAGGAGTGGGGTGGAACTAATGAGAGAAGGAGGACAAAAACTCTTTGGTTTTCTTCAAGCTTCAAGTTACTTCCACATCTCTTGAAGCTTCCAATTTTCTTCAAAATTTCTCTGTCTCCAGGTCTCTTCAGACTTTGAGGATTTTTGAATTCTAATTTCAAGAGAAAAGATGGATGAGGCCAACTCCACTTCAGGTTACTGAAGGAAGGGATTCTGACAAGGCATGAGAGGAGCTGACATTTTCTATCATGTACCTATCCCCAGTTTGCTGCATTACAGACATTTAGGTGAGATCTAGAACACTTACTCTTGATTAAGCTAAGTTACCTTACTCCCAATGGGACAAGTCCTTCACTCTCATATATGTGTGTTTATATATATATATACACACATATATATATATATATACACACACATATATATATATATATATATATATTCTCCTATGTATACTTTGATGTTTTCCTAGAAATTTATAAGAATGACTGGGGAGGGGGGGTGCAATTCCATGCACTAACAGCTTTCTAGAAGAATGCTACTGTGAACAGCTTTTAAGTTTCTGATTATATAGCATAATGAAGACTCTACTTATTCTATAACAAATGAAAACAAAACATTTACAGAAAATCAAGGTACAGCATTCACAATATTACAACTTACCACAGAAAATCACAATATAGTATTCACAACAGCTTATCATTAAAATGGCCACATAGTTTTCACCAAAGTGGTCACAACATTTACAACAAACAACAAACAACTCAAAGTACAATAGTCAAAGTCTTCCACTCATGTGGCAACTAAGTTAACTCAATCAATCATTTATAAATAAATTATTAAATATCATTAATACACAAAGCCTCCACCCCTAGGTCACTAGTAAACTAAAATTTCATCATTACTCAGTACCCAGGGAGAGGTCTTTTCATCTTGATTTGGGGCCAGTTCTCAGATTCCCTGGATGCCCTTCCATGGTCCCAGATTCTACCTGGATTCACCAGACTGTCACCAGGGTTCAATGGCAGACAGCTCCCAGTTCCTTGTCCAGGTCTCTGGATGGGTCCTGCTGCACACTGAAGTTTCAGGGTCTGGTCAATCTCAAATCCTTCACAATTTCTGCTCCCAGGAATTCAAGGCTCAACCAAGCCACAAACAGTCTCAGCATCTGGTCATGCTTCCTCAGTGTTCTCCTGGGCTCTGGGCTCCTCTGTCACCTGGGTTCCTGGGCTCCTGGCTCCTGGTCTCCTGTTCAGAAAAAGCTCTACCACCACAAGTTCTCAGGAAATTCTGGCTCAGTTCTCGATTCTCTGTTCTGTAGCTGTTCTGCCACCAGATGCTGGTCCCAAGAAATTCTGACTGTACCTCTCTGGGGTTTTTCTTATATGCATAGCATTAGCTTCTTCCTGTTTCAGCCAACCCCTTTCTGTTACTTCAGGAACAGGTGTTCATACCTTCTGTTTCTTTCACAGAGGTTCGGTTAGTTACTAAATGCTAAGTATCTGCTTCTTTGCCAATAAAAAAAGGGGTCTTGAAATTACCATTATGGGGCGTGAGGGTGCAGGGTAGAGCCAAAATGGTGCAGCAGAAAGAGGACTTCCGCTCTGCTCCTGCTTCCACCTCCTCCAATGAATGTAAAAAATGACTCTAAACAAACTTTAGATCTACAGTACTCACAAAGTGACAGAGAGAAACAATCTCCTGCTGATGGAATCCCAGCAGACTGGCAGGAAGGGTCCATCTCAGAGTACTGGGAGCTGAGTGCAGTCCCAATTGAGCCACAGTTTTAGCCCCAGGGTGTCCCCTATGAGGGGGGGAGGGTGGCTAGAGTAAACTTCACAAGAATAAATCTCCAGAAGCTGTAGGGGTTCCAGACTTCTCAATCCACAAAAGCCAAAGACAAAGTGAAAGGTTGGTGTGGAGTGTTTTTGGAACAGGAGGACCATGGTCTGGCAGTTGTTTCCCAGGGTGAGAAGTGGAGGAGGCATGTTGGCTGCTGCTAGGTTGATTCAGAGCTCCTGGCCTGCAGATTATAGAGGGACCAAGCAACTATTCAGAGGGTAATTGCTTTTGCTTTGACCTGCTTGGATCTAGGTTGTGGTCCTAGGTGGTGGTCCTGGGGTGTGTGAGCCAAAGTGTGTGGGGGTGGAGAGAAGGTGCCTATCTAACAGCTCTGGCAGCTGCAAAAACCCAGCAATTTGGGACATAGCTCTCTGCATTCTGGAAGCAGAGTTCTACCATGGCAAAAAGTCAAGTAATTGCCTGCAAATGTAAGCAAGCAATGGAAGCACAAACAGACCAGATAATCCTTTTTTGGGGGACAAAAAGGATCAAGGCATGGAGAGGGAGGAAGACAAGGAAGTTAGAACTCCTACATCAAAAGCCTCCAAGAAAAATATGAATTGGTTAAAGGCCATGGAGGAGCTCAAAAAGGATTTTGAAAATCAAGTAAGAGAAGTGGAAGTAAAATTGGGAAGAGAAATGAGAATGATACAAGAAAATCATGAAAAGCTAGTCAACAGTCTGCTAAAGGAGACTCAAAAATACACTGAAGAAAATAACACTTTAAAAAATAGACTAACTCAAATGGCAAAAGAGGCCAAAAAAGCCAATTAGGAAAAAAATAATGCTTTAAAAAGCAGATTTAGCCAGATGGAAAAGGAATTTCAAAAGCTCACTGAAGAAAATAATTCCTTTGAATTAGGATTGGAGGAATTGGAAGCTAATGACTTTATGAGAAAACAAGATACTATAAAACAGATTCAAACAAATAAAAAAATACAAGGCAATGTGAAATATCTCATTGGAAAAAATCACTGACCTGGAAAATAGATCCAGGAGAGATAATTAAAAAATTATTGGACTACCTGAAAGCCACAATCAAAAAAGTGTCTAGACACTATCTTTCAAGAAATTATCAAGCAAAATTATCCTGATATTCTAGAACCAGAGGGCAAAATAGAAATTGAAAGTTTTCACCAATCACCTCTTGAAAAAGATACCAAAAAGAAAACTCCTAGGAATATTATAGCCAGGTTCTGGAGTTCCCAGATCAAAGAGAAAATATTACAAGCAGCCAAGAAGAAACAATTCGAAACACAATGAGGATAACATAAGATCTAGCAGCTTCTACATTAGGGGATCTAAGGGCTTAGAATCTGATATTCCAAAGCCAAAGGAGCTAGGACTAAAACCAAGAATCACCAGCCAGCAAAACTGAGTATAATGTTACAGCGGAAATATGGTTACTCAATGAAATAGAGGACTTTTAAGCATTCTTGGTGCAAAAAACTGACCTGAACAGAAAATTTGATTTTCAAATACAAGAAGCAAGAGAAGTTAAAGAGGAAAAAGAAATCATAAGGAACTTATTAGAGTTGAACTATTTACATTCCTACATGGAAAAACAATAATTGTAACTCCTAAGGCTTTTTTCAGTATGAGGATAGCTGAAGGGAATATATATGTGTATATGTATACATGTATATATGTATATATATACATAAATATATATGTATGTATAGGAGGTTGTATGTGCATATAAATATACATGTGAGTGTGAGTATTTGTATGTTCATGTATATATATACAGAGAGCACAGGAGGAGTTGAATATGAAGGGATGATATTTTAAAAATAAAGAGGTAAGAAAGGAATATATTGGGAGAAGAAAAAAGGGAGCAATAGATTAGGGTAAATTATCTCTCATAAAATAGGCAAGAGAAAACTGTTACAATGGAGGGGAAGAGCAGGAAGGTGAAAGAGAATGGGATAACATGATTCTCATCACATTTGGCCTAAGGAGGGAATAACATACGAAGTCAATTGGGTATCTAACTCTACAGGAAAATGGGGAGTGGGGAGGGGATAAGATAGGGGAGGATAGAAGGGAGGACAGATTGGGGGAGAGGGTAGTTAGGAAACATTTTTGGAAAGGGATAGGGTCAAAGGAGAAAATGGAATAAGTGTGGGGGTTGGATAGGATGGAGACAAATATAGTTAGGCTTTCACAATATAACTACTACAGAAATGATTTGGGTAACTACATATGGACAATCTATATTTAATTGCTTATCTTCCCAGTGGGGGTGGGTGAGGAGGGAATAAGGGAAAAAAATCTGGAACTCAAAGTTTTAAAAACAAATGTTTGAAACTTGTTTTTTTACATGCAATGGGAAATAATATATACAGGGACTGGGGTATAGAAACCCGTCTTGCCCTACTAGAATATTAGGGGTATTAAGGGGGAGGATATAAGAGAGACCAGATTGGAAGAAGGGATATTCAGTAGGCTTGCTATTTTTGGGTGGGGGTAGGGGAAAGATAGGGAGAGAAAAAATTGCAACTCAAAATCTTATGTTGAAATAAATGTTGAATGCTAAAAATAAATTAATTAAAATTTTGAAAAAATATGAATGACAATTTAAAAAAAATATGTACTTGTGTATATTTATTGTGGAACTAGAATTTAGAGGGAAGAGGTACAAACCTCCTTCACCCTCCCAATATTGAAATAGTGATCAAAAGTTATCTCAAATCTAAAAGTCACATCCCCTACACTAATAATATTTAAAGGAGCAGATAGTTATGATATAATCCTAGACCCAGTGCTCTCTCACTCTGAGAAGAGCAATGTGGCAGCCTCTGGCCCCTGCCCTCATGCTTCATTTCCTATCAAAGAACAATAATTTCTTTCTTCTAGAGAAGGTGTAATGGTAATGGAAATCTGAAGATCTTCCCTGCCAGTTGACTCCTTGATAGGCTTAAGTGAATCTGAGAACCTTCCCTGATTTGAAAATAAACTCTGCCCCCTAATAAGCTGAATGTGGTCACATGGAAGCTGTAGCAGGAGGCTTGAATGCCCATATCTTGTTACTTTGTGATTGGGCAATGAGTCAAGAGGGTTGTGACATTCTTTGACCCAGGAGAAGGCTATATATAAGCTGATGTGAGGTTTTGCCTTGGGGCTCCCTTTGGGAATAGTTGTGTGATTTGGCCAGATGAGACTCTGGGCAGCTGTTGAGTCCCCTGGCTTTGAAAACCCAGATGATGGTGCTTCCCTCTCTGCTAACTGACTAGGTATGGATGTAATAGTCAGACCGCTGGAATCCCTGTCTACTTGTCTGTTTGTTTTACTATTATTTTTTGTTTGCTTGTAACTTCTGTTTGTATTCTCTGAAGTCAGGATGCTGACTTTTTCCCCTGAACTAGGTAAATGATATTTGTTTGATTGATTAAAGTAAGATGGTTAACCCATTTTGAGTTGCTTTCCTTTATAAAAGCCAATGTAAGAACCTTGCTAGCAGCCCTTCTGGGTATGCTAGTGTCCTTGTTGCTACAGAAGGGTGCAAGAGAGGTTAAAGATGTCTATTCTGCCTCCCTTTGAGCCACATGAGATCCTTCCATGCCACATGTGAGGGGTAGACTTTGCCCTATATAGGACTTAGTATATTAAGGTATTATTTATATGAGACTTGTCGAATACAGAAGGCTAATTAGAAGCCTGCCATTCATTTCTAGTTGGATTAAATGACCTCTGCAGGCCCCCATATCTGTAAAATTCCATTCTTTTTTGGTTATTACAACTAGTCGCTCCTAATATATATGTGACCTAATACCAAACGACAAACAATTTAAAGTGCTTTGCTTTCTTCTGCTCTACAGACTGTTACATTATTCTACCTAGTGTTTTAAAGTACAAGAATATTTCAAATCAGAGTTATATTAGCCTTGTAGAAACTGGCTAGAACATTTTCACAGGCAAAGGAGAACTCTATAAGTAGCTACATCCAGTTAATCTAATAGTACAATGGACATTCCTTCCTACCAGCAGCTGAGTATCAATATTTAAGTAAATGGATTTAGCGTTAAATTATAATAAATAAAGAGCTATTGAACACCTACGATTTCTGAAACACAGTGCTAAGTGGTAGGGATACATAGATAAAAATGAACCAGTCCCTCCAGGCAGGAGTACCTTTGAAAAAATATTTTCCAATCTTATTTCCTTTTTCTTCCTCCTCCTCATTAATATTATTCCATTTGTTGCTTTACTTTAGGCCAAAGTAGTTCTCCTAAGTGGTTTTATTTTATATTTCTGAATTAAAAATACCATGATCATGTGGCTAAGAAATAGGGTATACTATAGAAATAATATTTATGCTTTTTGGGGGGAGATTTTGGGCTGCTGAAACATGTGGCAAATATACATCTGTAAGCAAAATATTAGCACCTATTGCTCAAATAAAATATTTCTATAGTGCTTCTGTGTTAGAAATGTAACATGATTCATTTTTCTCTGTTTTAAAAATAAATTTGTTAACATTTGTGCCCCTTCAACCATATCCAACATTGTTGTAAAGAGATGTGAAGCAATTTAATAAATAAATATTTCAAAAATGTCCAGTCAGCTAACATTTTAAGTGAATCAAATTCGTTCTTATTTTCACTATTTTATAATGTCACCTTCAATTCAGTTCAAGTCAAAAAATATTTATTAAGTTCCTACTGTGTCTGAGACATTATACTAAGAACTTGAAATGGGGCCAGTGAGAGATACTGCCGATCCTTAAAGGATTAATTATCACTAAGTGGAAGAGGAATACAACATATACACAAAAAGTAAATTCATACTATACACAAAGGAATACAATGTATTTGTAAGAAGGAAAGAGTACTAATAATGGGGGGAGTCAGGAAAGCCAACATGTAGGGAGTGACCCTCCCAAGCTATGAACTGAAGTTAGCTAAGGAGGCTCAGAAATGGAGATGAGAAAGAACAGTATGCTAACCACTGATGACAACTATGCAAAGGTGCAGAATGGGGAGGCAAATTGTTATACATAGATAATGGCTAACATTATGACTAGAACTAGAGTACATGGAGGACAATATGAAATCAAAATAAAAAGGTAAGTGGTATTAATATCATGGTTGTAAATGTCAATTTTATATTTATATACACATATATATCTGTAGATTTAGAGACAATAGGGAGACATTGAAGATTTATAAGTAGAGTAATGATGCTAAATTGTGTTTTTAGGACTGTCATGTGATGGTAGTGTCATAGATTTTGGGGGAAAGAAACTTTATAGCCTATCGTCCAACTAGGTCATTTTACAAAGAAGAATCTGAAAAAAAAGGGAAGCTAAAAAACTTGCCTAAGATCATATAACTAGAAAGTTTCTGAAGTGGGATTTAAATAAAAATTTGTCAGCTGTGTGAAAGAGAAGTCAGAGAAGAGAGAGACCAGATCCAAAGACAGTAATTAGAAAACTAATGTAAAAATCCAGATGACAAATGATGACCCTCTCAAAAAGGGTAGAAAGTGTCTGTGTGTCTGTGTCTGTGTTTGAGAGAGAGAAAGAGAGACAGACAGACAGACAGAGAGACAGACAGAGACAGAGAGAGAGACAGAGACAGAGACAGAGAGACAGAGACAGAGACAGAGAGACAAAGACAGAGAGACAGAAACACATACAGAGAGAGAAAGAGAGAAAAAGAGAGAGAGAGAGAGAGAGAGAGAGAGAGAGAGAGAGAGAGAGA
>NW_027185712.1:24977020-25038908 GCF_028583685.1 Petaurus breviceps papuanus
AGAGAGAGAGAGAGAGAGAGAGAGAGAGAGAGTGCACATGTGTGTATGAGATGATGGAGGTTAGAAATGTTGTGAGGGTAGGGTCTATCAGACATAGCAAATAATGAGGTAAAGGGGTTGAAGGAGATAGAAGAGTAAAGACTCTTCACTATTTCAAGTTTTCAAACTTGGGTGATGGCCATCAAGAAATTGGAAAGTTTGGTAGAGGGATTGGTTTGGAGAGGAAATATTAAGAGTTACACTTGGATATGTAGAATTTCAGATAGCTAGCATTTATGTGATACTTTAAGTTTCAAAAAACTCTTAATATATGATCTTGTTTTACCTTGCTAACAAAATTTTGAGAAAGGTATTATCATTATTTCCATTTTATAGATGAAAAAATGAAGTTGGCCTCTGGGTTTGGAAGACCTAGGTCTAAATCCTGCTCCTGAAATATTCTGCCTATATGACCAGGAATTCAGAAGTGGACATTGTTTTGCCATATCAGACTTTTCTACACATACTTTGATCAGTCCAGTTCCATCTTCTTCAGCAGATTACCAAGGCCACCCCTGTCTTTGTCTTTCTTTATCTATGTCTCTGCCTCTCTCTATCTCATTGTCTCTCTCTCTAATGTTCTTTCTCTTTCTCTATCTCTCTCATTCTTTTCTTTTCAGTCTCTCTAAGGACTGACTCCTTTCCTGTTTTCTAGAAACACTGATAAAATCAGCAACAAAAATAACAACAACATTTGGTCCTACTCTCCCTCTTGGCCAGTGTTTCAGTGGGACACAAGAGAAGGAGCTCCCACTACTGGGAACTGTGGCTAGAAATAAATCCTCCGAAGGAAACCAAGTTATAAATAGTTTAAAAAGATAGAAATCATGTCAAGTGATATAGAATAAAAAAGAATGTCAGAACAGCAAGAAGACAGATTTCCTAGGGTTGTAGATTTATATAGCACTTCCAGGTTGGCAAAATACTTGATATATTATTTTGATCCTCACCCTGTGAGGTAGGCACTATCATTATCTCTGTTTTACAGATGAAGAAATGGTCGGCTTCTGAGTTAGGAATACCTGGATCTAAGCCCTACTTCAGAGACATTCTGTCTGCATTGGTAGTGATTCAGATAAAGATATTGCCTTGTCAAATCGATTTTGTCAAATTGCCCATTCTACATATGCAAAAGATATAAACTATGGAGAGTAGATTAGGAATGAGGGTATGGAGAGAGATAAGAAGTGGAAAACTTTACTGTAGTAGACTCTGAAGAATGGGAATAGAGTCATGTGATGAAGATCTGTCCACCTTACAAGGTGCCCATCTGCCAGGAATCTGAGCTTATTGAGCACTAAGCCAGGAGATGGAGGTCAGAAAGAGTTGACAGTCTCTTTTGAGATATTCAGACTGTCCACCCTCAATTTCCAGCTGTAGATATGCTGCTATATACTGTTTTCTTTTCTTTTTTTCAAATTTAAGATTTATTGGTATTTTAAAAGTATAGTATACATCCTATAATATTAAACTCATGGTCTACAATCTAAATGATGACAAATTCAAAAAAGAAAAATATATGATACAGGGAATTTCTGATGCAAGACTCTTATGAAAACCCATTTAGGCAAAAAAAAAAAAAAGAAATGAAACAATCACAATATATGTGTAAAGGGCTGGGTAGAAGCTTACAGAAAGATTATTTTTGTCCCTAAGGAAATAACAATACATGATGTATCTAAGGTAATCACTTAATGTTAGTATTACTTAGTCCCAATGTTGACAGAAAAGTCATTTCTATATTTTTAATCTTTTTTTTTTTAGTTTTTAACGTTCACTTCTATAAGATTTTGAGTTCTAAATTTTCTTCCCCTCCCTCCACTCTCTCCAAGTTGGTATGCAATCTGATAGAAGCTATAGATGCACAATCACATTAAACATATTTCCACTTTAGTCATGTTGTAAAGAATTAGAAAAAAAGGGCAAAACTACAAGGAAGAAAAAGAGAAAATATTGTGTTTTCCCCCTTTTTGTTTTTATTATTTTTTCCAATTTATTTATTTATTTTATTTTTCAACATTCACTTCCACAAGATTTTAAGTTCCAAATTTTCTCCTCATCTTTCCCCTCTCCCCACCCCAAGACTGTATGAATTCTGATTACCCCTTCTCCCACTTTGCCCTCCTTATGTGACACTTCCCATTTCTCTTATCCCCTTTCCTTTTCATTTTCCTATATGGTAAACTAGATTTAGATACACCATTGCCTGTATATCTTATTTCCCAGTTACATGTAAAAAAAATTAACTTCTGTTTTTTAAAACATTGAATTCCAAATTCTCTCCCTTCCCCCCTCCCCACCCACTCTTATTGAGAGGGCAGGCAATTCAATGTACATTATACATGTGTAGTCATGCAAAACACTTCCATAATAATCATATTGTGAAAGGCTAACTATATTTCCCTCCATCCTATCCCCCCATTTATTCTATTATCTCCTTTCACCCTGTCCATCCTCAAAAGTGTTTGCTTCTGATTACCCCCTCCCCTGATCTGTTCTCCCTTCTATTATCTCAATCTCTTATCCCCTTCCTTCTGACTTTCTTGTAGTGTAAGATAAATTTCTATACCCAATTGCATGTGTCATTGCCTCCTTAAGCCAAATCTAATGGGAATAAGGTTCACTCTTTCCCTCTCACCTCCTCCTTATTCCCCTCCACAATAAAAGCTTTCTCTTACCTCTTTTATGTGAGATAATTTACACCATTCTACCTCTCCCCTTTTCCTTCTCCCAGTGCATTCCTCTCACCCCTTAATTTTATTTTTCAGATGTCATCCCTTCATATTCAAGTCACCCTTTGTCCTCTCTCTCTCTCTCTCTCTCTCTCTCTCTCTCTCTCTCTCTCACTCACTCACTCTTTCCCTTCCCTCTAAGTACCCTAATAAGAAGAAACATCTTATGAGTTACAAATGTCATTTTTCCAGGTAGGAATGTAAAGGGTTCAACATTAATAAGTCCCTTATGATTTATCTTTCTTGTTTACTTGTCATGCTTCTCTTGAGTCTTGTATTTGAAAGTTAATTTTCCTATTTAGCTCTGGTTTTTCAAGAATATATTAAATTCCTCTATGTCTTTGAATATTAATTCCCCCTACACCACTGACTACATTCAGTTTTGCTGAGTAGGTGATTCTTGGCTTTAATCCTAGCTTCTTTGACTTCTAGAATATCATATCTCAAGCCCTCTGATACCTTCATATAGAGCTGCTTAATCTTGTGTTATCCTGATTGTAGTTCCACAACACTTAAATTGTTTCTTTCTTGCAGCTTGCAATATTTTCTCCTTCAACTGGGAACTCTAGAATTTGGCTGTAATATTCCTGGGAGTTTTTCTTTTGGGATCTCTTTCAGGAGGTGATTGGTGGATTTGTTCCATTTCTACTTTATCCTATCATTCTAGAATATCAGAGCAGTTTTACTTGATAATGTCTTGAAAGATGTCTAAGATCTTTTTTCATCATGGCTTTCCTATAGCTCAATAATTTTTAAGTAGTCTCTCCTGGATCTACTTTCCAGGTCAATTATTTTTGCAGTAGGATATTTCACATTGTCTTCCAAGTTTTAATTTTTAAGATTTGTTTTATAATTTCATGATTTCTCCTAGAGTCATTAGATTCCATTTGCTTCATTCTATTTTTTCCTTTAAAAAATATTTTTATTTTTCAACATTCATTTCCCAAAAATTTTGAGTTACAGATTTTCTTCCCATCTCTCCCCTACTGCCCACCCCAAGATGGCAAGCATACTAAATATCCCTTCTCCCAATATGCCCTCTCTTATGTCCCCCCTAATTTCCTCCCCCTTACTTTTTTGTAGGGCAAGATGGATTTCTATACCCTATTGCCTGTATATCTTATTTCCTGGTTGCATGTAAAAAACAATTTTTTTAAACATTTGCTTTTAAAACTTTGGTTTACAGATTCTCTCCCTTCTCCTCTGCTCACCCACCCCCACTGAGAAGACAAGCAATTCAACATAGGCTATACATGTATAGTAATGCAAACGTCTCCATAGTAGTCATATTGTAAAAGACTAAATATATTTCACTCCATTCTATCTTGCCCCCAATTTATTCTCTTTTCTCATTTGACCCTGTCCCTTTTCAAAAGTGTTTGCTTCTAACTACCCTTTACCCCAATTTACCTTCCTTTCTATCATACCTCCTCCTATCCCCTTTCCCCTCCTTTCTTGTAGGGTAACACACCCAATTAAGTGTGTATGTTATTTCCTCCTTAAGCCAAATCCAATATGAGTAAGGTTGCCACATTCCCTTTCACCTTCCTGCTCTTCCTCTCCTTTGTAACAGCCTTCTCCTGCCTCCTTTATTTGAGATAATCCACCCCACTCTATTTCTCCCTGTCTCCTTCTCCAAATGTATTCCTCTCTCACCTATTAATTTTATTTTTTGATATCTTCCCTGCACATTCAACTCCTCATGTGCCCTTTATCTATGTTTACATGTGCACACATATATACACACAAAATATACATAAACAATACACAAACTTATAAAAACATATATATATGTATGTATACATATAAATAGACATATAATCCCTTCAACTATCATCATACTGAGAAAAGTCTCATGAGTTACAAATATCATCTTTCCATTTAGAAATGCAAACAGTTCAACTTTAATAACTTCCTTATGATTTTCTCTTTCCTGTTTACGTTTTCATGCTTCTCTTAATTCTTGTATTGAAAGTCAAATTTTCTGTTCAACTCTTTTTTTTTCATCAAGAATTCTTGAAAGTCCTCTATTTTGTTGAATATCCATATTTTCCCTTGAAGTATTATTTTCACTTTTGCTTGGTAGGTGATTCTTGCTTTTATTACTAACTCCTTTGACCTCTGGAATATCATATTCCAAGCCCTAAGATCCTTTAATGTAGAAGCTGCTAGATTTGTGTTATCCTGATTGTGTTTCCACAATAATCATGTTGTTTCTTCCTGACCACCTGTATTATTTTCTCCATGACTTGGAAATCTTGAATTTGGCTACAATATTCCTAGAAGTTTCCTTTTTGGGATCTTTTTCAAGAGGTGATTGGTGAAGGGGCAGAGCCAAGATAGCGGAGTAGAAGCAGGACCTTTCTGCGGCTCCAGCTTCCACCTTCCCCAATCCATGTAAAAAGGGGACTCCAAAAAATTTTGGAACTGCAGAACCCACAAAATGACACAGAGAAGCTAACCTCCCGCTGAGGACAACCCAGCAGGCTGGAGCAATCCAGTGCAGCACTCTGGGAGCAGAGCCCAGCCCCACGCTAAGGCTTTAGCCCCAGGTCAGGCCTGACGAGCCACTGGACAGAGGGACTCCAGATCAGCAGCAGCTGATTTATCAACACATAGATGTGAAGGACAAAGTGAGAGGCCAGTGCAGTCTGGACTTTGGGACCAGTAAGTGGGAGTGCGTGGCTTTTATCCCCGGGGTGAGAAGCTGCTGAGACTCCAGCACAGCCAGCCAGTGCCATGTGGCAGCTTCAGCTCCTGGCCTGCAGAGTGTAGGGGGACCAAGAACCAGTGTGAGGGGTAATTGCTCTTGCTTAACCTGCCTGGATCTGGATTTCAGTCTAGGGTGGAGGCCCTGGGGTGTGGGTTCAGCTTGCCAGAGGGTGTGGAGACCTCAGAGAGGGTACCCATCTAATACCTCCAGCAGTTGAGAAAACCCCAGCATTTGGGAAGAAAGCTCCCCTGTCTGGTAGGAGAGTCCTACTGTGGCAAAAAGCCCAAAAGTCAAGTAATTGAGTGGCAAAATGAGCAGTCAAAGGAAAAAAAAGCAGACAGAAGATTCCAACATAACACTCCTATTTTGGGGACACAAAGGAGCAAAGCATGGAACAGGAGGAAAAGAGTGAAGTCAGAGCTCCTGCACCAAAAGCTTCAAAGGAAAATACAAGCTGGTTACAGGCCATAGAGGACATTAAGAAGCAGATAAGAGAAGTGGAGGAAAAAATGGGAAGAGAAATGAGAACAATGCAAGAAAATTATGAAATGAGAGTCAACAGCCTGACTAAAGAAAATAATACCTTAAAAAAGAGACTGACTCAAATGGCAAAGGAGGCTCAAAAAGTCAATGAAGAGAAGAATGCCTTAAAAAGCCGAATTTTCCAGATGGAAAAAAGAATCTCAGAAGCTCAGTGAGGAGACTCATTGCTTCAGAATTAGATTGGAGCAAATGGAAGCTAATGACTTCATGAGAAATCAAGATGCTGTTAAACGGATCCAAACAAATGAAAGAATAGAAGGCAATGTGAAATATCTCATGGGAAAAACTACTGACCTGGAAAATAGAACCAGGAGAGATAATTTAAAAATTATTGGACTACCTGAAAGCCATGACCAAAGTAAGAACCTAGAAATCATCCTCCAGGAAGTTCTCAAAGGAAACTGCCCTGATGTTTTAGAACCAGAGGGCAAAATAAATGTTTAAAGAATCCACCGATCACCTCCTGAAAAAGATCCCCAAAAGAAAACTCCTAGAAATATTATACCCAAGTTCCAGAATTCCCAGATTAAGGACAGAATATTGCAAGCAGCCAGGAAGAAACAATTTGAATATTGTGGAAACACAATCAGGACAACCCAGGATCTGGCAGCTTCTACACTGAGAGATCGAAGGGCTTGGAATATGATATTCCGCAGGTCAAAGGAGCTGGGATTAAAACCAAGAATCACCTACCCAGCAAAACTAAGTATCATGTTTCAGGGGCAAATATGGTCATTCAGTGGAATAGAGGACTTTCAATCATTCTTGCTGAAACAAACAGAGTTGAATAGAAAATTTGATATTCAGATACAAGAACAAGAGAAGCACGAGAAGGTAAACAGGGAAAAGAAATTATAAGGAACTTATCAAAGTGGAACTATTAACACTCCTACATGGAAAAACAATAATTGTAACTTATGAAACTTTTCTCAGGAGTTGAAGGGATTAGAAATACACACACACACACACATATATGTGTATATATATATATATATATATATATATATATATATATATATATATGAGGGTATATGGGCATATGAATACATATGTAAATGTGTATATATGTTTACAGATATACATAGATAGAGAGCACAGGACCGATTTAACAGGAAGGGATGATACTTAAAATGTAAAATTAAAAGGCGAGAAGAATATAATGAGAGGAGATGGGGAGAGACAGATTGGGGTAAACTATCTCATACAGAAGAGGCAAGGCAAAATGGTTACAATGGATGGGAAGAATAGGAAGGACAAAGGGAATGGGTCAGCCTTTTTCCCATTGAATCTGGCTTGAGGAGGGAGTGAAATACACACTAAATAGGGTATCTCACCCTCCAGAACAATAGGGGGAGAAGGGGATGAGAGAGGGGATGATGGAAGGGAGGGCAGGTCCGGGGGGAGGGAACTTGGAAGCACCCACTTTTGAAAAGAGATGGGATCAAAGTAGAGAATAGAACAAGTGGGAGGTGGGATAGGAGGTAGGGAAATATAGTCAGTCTTTTACAATATATCTACTGTGTTATTGTTTTGCATTAGCCACACATATGCAACCTATACTGAACTGCTTATTTTCCTAGTAATTTTGGGTGACTAGGAAGGAAGGGAATGAATCTGGAATTGAAAGTTTTGAAATCAAATATTCAAATATATTTGTGTGTGTATGTATGTATATATATGTGTGTGTGTGTGTGTGTGTGTGTGTGTGTGTGTTTACTATTATTAATACCATCTTACTTGTAATTGGGAAATAAGATATACAGGCACTGAGGCATAGAGATCCACTGGAAAAGTCGAAAGGGGTGTGGGAGAAAATATGGGAGAGAGCAGATTGGAGGAGGGGATATCTGTGGGACTGCTATTTGGGGGCTGTGGTTAGGGGAAAAATGGGAAGAAAATTTGTGACTCAAAATCTGGGGAAAATGAATAATGTAAATCAAAAGTTAATAAAGCATTAAAAATAAATAAATAAACAAATAAAGAGGTGATTGGTGAATTCTTTCAATTTCTATTTTGCCCTATGGTTCTAGAATATCAGGGCAATTTTCTTTGAGAATTTCTTAAAAGATGATATCAAGGCTCTTTTATGATCATGACTTCAGGCAGGGCAATAATTTTTAAATTATCTCTCCTCGATCTATTTTCCAGATCAGTGGTTTTTCCAATGAGATATTTAACATTGTTTGGAATCATATTTTGGAGGTATTGGATGTGGTACAAGGGGAGCTCAAGCAAGTTCCTGCTTTTACTCTGTTGTTTTGGATCCACCCCTGCTTTGTTCTAATTTTCAAGGAATTATTTTCTCCAGTGAGCTTTTGGACCTCCTTTTCCATTTGGTCCATTTACTTCTTATGACATTCCCCTCATTAGATTTTTGGAACTCTTTTGCTATTGGGGTTATTCTATTTTTGAAACTATTACTTTCTTCAGTATTTCGGGGGGGGGCGTCTCATTTAGCAAGCTGTTGACTTGTTTTTCATTATTTTCTTGAATAATTTTCATTTCTCTTTCCAATTTTTCTTCTACTTCTCTTACTTGATTTTAAAGATCCTTTTTTGAGCTCTTCCATGGCCTGCAACCAATTCATATTATTTTGGAGGCTTAGGAGATCAGACTTTGTTGTCTTCTGAATGTATGTAAGTCAAGTAGGTAAATAAAGTAAGATTTTATAGACTGTGTTTTTTTTTTCCACTGCTTGATCATTTTTTCAGTCAATTACTTAACTTTTAAACTTTGTTAAATTTTATTTTATAGTGTTCTTTGTCTCTTGTTTGGTCATAAATTCTTCCATTTTTCATATATCTTCCACGTAAACTATTCCTTGCTATGCTAATTTGCTTATACTCTCACCCTTTATGTATAAATCATGTACCTATTGTGATCTTATCTTGGTGTATGGTATAAGATGTTCCCTCCATGTCTTGTTTCTGCCACGCTATTTTCCAACTTTCCCAACAGTTTTTGTTAAATGAGTTCTTATCCCAGAAGCTGCAGTTTTTGAGTTTATCAAATAGAAGATTACTATAGTCATTAACTACTGTGTCTTGTGTACTTTAACTACTAATAATTTCTATTTTTTAAAAAAAGAAACTCCAACGGGTGTCCAGGTGGCTCAGCAAGTAAGAGCACTGGCTCCAGTGTCAGGATGACCTGTGGGTAGAATCTCAGGCTCAGATACTTAGCACCACACCCGGAAATAACTGGCCGTATAACTTTGAGCAAGTTACTTAACCCCGATTGCTAAAAAAAGAAACTCCAGAACATAAAGTGATTTCATCTAAATATTGATTTTATATGTCTTTGTTTAATGATGTATGAGCATGCACATATGTCTGTGTTTTGTCTGAATACAAAATATTCAGTAAGTTTCTTTCCTTGGAAAATTATAAGTAACATTTTAGGTAGTAACTTAATTTTAGAGTCAGAGTGGTTTATAGGATAGAGCATCAGTCTTCGAGTCAGGAAGACCTGGGTTCTCCAGCACATGACAGTTACATGACCAGTAGTAAATTCTTTAACTTCTCATTGTCACAGGGAACTTTTTAACATTATTAATTACTTATGAGTTCTTGATCTGACATCAAGGAAATCATGACTTGACCAAAACCAGATGAAACACATCAAACAACTTAAAGATCAACTAGAAACCAATGGCATGCAATAAACATTAAACACCTAATATGTGCAAGGCACAAAGGAAAGCAAACAGTCCCTGTCCTCAAGAACCTTGCCACCCTTAAATATATGTGTATATCTTGTTTCCATTGATATATTTTGCTTTCACAATATGTGCCTCTTTGACATTCATTATTTAAAATGATAATAACAATAATTTGAATAAAACCAGCCAACATAGCAATCATGTTTGATATTAGATACAATAATCAACAGCCATAGGCTTCTATGAGTCTGATGAAAGGAGTTTGTCTATTGCCTCAATTCTTTTTTTTTTCTGGGATTATTTGGTTTTTAGAATTATATAACATTCAGTTTGTCTTCGTTGTTGTTATTGTTGATATGTTTGTTCTTTTTGTTCACATATTTATAGTCATTGTGAATTTTACTTTCCTCATTCTGTGTGTTCAATGTCTATCAGTTCATATAATCCCCTTTCTGGTTCTCTGAATTGTTCATATTCAAATTTCTTGAAGTATAAGATTTCATTGTGTTCTTATATCATAATTCCTTTAGACATTCCCCAATTGCTATTCATCTTTGTCTATTTACTGGATGTGAAGTAAAACAATACAATTATTTCAATTTTCAGTTTCCCTATTATTATTCAGACAATTTTTCTTATAGTTGATGATAATTTGCAAGTCTTTTGATTGTTTTTGTTCATAAATCTTTGAAAACTTATTCACTGGAAAATTTCTCTTAGTGTTATATATTCAGACCCTTTTTTGAGTCAAAGATTTTTCCCTCTATTGATGATTTCCCTTCTTATTCTTGCTTTTTTGAATTTTCTTAAGCAAAGGCTTTTAAGTTTTGAGAAATCAAAATCATCTAATTTATCTTTTTTGACAGCATCTCTTCCTTATTTGGCTCAGCATTCTCCTCCTAGCCAAAGTTTACATCTCTCTCTCTCTCTCTGCCCTCCCCATATGCACACATATATAAATACATGCATACACACAGATATATATATATATATATATATATATATATATATATATTTCTTGTCATTTATCTATCATGAGCTTATTATGATATCACTGCATTATAATTTGTTATAATGTGTTGGTCTAAATTTAATTTCTCCCAATTGCTTTCCAATTTTCCCATCACTTCTTATCATATAGGGATTTCTACTACCTATGCTTTTGTATATCAAACATCAAGTAAATGGTTAGAGTTGTTTTTTGTTCTTGTTCATCTAATCTATTCCAATTCATTACTTTTCTGTTTTTTAACCAATACAAGTTGTTTTATGATTAATGCTTTATAGTGTAATTTTATGTCTAAAAAATTTCTCCTTTCATTGTCATTGTATTTTCATAATTTTCTTGAAATTATATACCTTTAATTCTTCTAAATTAAATTTGTTATTATTTTCACAGAATCAGAGAATTTGAGAATTAGAATGAGCCTGAGGAGACATCTATTTCAACTCACATATGGGAGATGTGCCTAGTATTAAAAAAAATACATCTAGCACTATAAAAACAAAACAAAAAAACAACAACAATGACAAAACTCCTTTGGTAGTTTGATTAATATAAGACTTAGTGTGTAAACTAACAAGGTAGTATTGTATTTATATAAATATTTAGTGTGTCATGGAAGAATGATTTCTAGTCCTTTTTCACATTTTATAATTATTTTGAATGCATTTTGGTTTTCATTATTTTTTGCATATTTTCCTGTTCATCTATTATCTACCTGTTTCTGTCTCTGTCTGTCTGTCTCTGTCTGACTGTCTGTCTGTTTCTCTCTCTCTCTTTCTCTCTCTGTCTCTCTCTCTCTCATCTATCTATCTGTAGGGCAACTTGATAGTACAATGGATAGAGTGCTGGAGTCAGGAAGACTCACTGTACTAAGTTCAAATCTGTCCTCAGACACTATCTATGTGACCCTTGTCAAGTTATGTAACCTTGTTTGGGTCAGTTTCCTCATCTGTAAAATGAGCTGGAGAAGGAAATGGCCAACTATTCCAGTATCTTTGCCAAGAAAACCCCAAATAAGGTCAAGAGCTCAAGAAGAGTCAGACATGAGGGCGGAGCCAAGATGGCAACATAGAAACAGGAAAACCCCATGCGCTTCCCACATAACCACCTCAAATACCTACAAAATATGACACTAAACAAACTTTAGAGCTATAGAAACCACAAAGTTACAGAGAGAAACCAATCTCCCACTGAAGACAGCCCAGCAGGTTGGCAGGAAGGGTCCATCACAGCATGCTGGGAGCTGAGCCCAATCCTGAGTTGAGCCCTTGGTTTCAGCCCCAGGGCACCCCAACCAGGCCCAGCTGATCACCACCAGCAGTGGCAGTTTCCAGAATTATCACACCAAAAATGCCAAAGACAAAGTAAAAGTTAAGTGTAGAACTCTGTTGGAACTGGGGGTGGTGCAATACGGCATGTGCCCCCTGGGGTGAGAATTGGTAGAGATATGGTAGCCCTGGAGCTACTGCAGCATGGCTGCTTCAGAGTTCCTGGACTGCAGATCACAGGGGGACCAAGTGACCATTCTGAGGGTTAATCATTCTTGCTTTAACCTGCTTGGATCTGGATCACTGTCTTGGGTGGAAGTCCTAGGGTATGTGACCAGGTGCCAGAGCCTGTGGAGGCTTCAGAGAGTGTACCCAAGTAATAGCTCTGGCAGCTGAGAAAACCACAGTGATTTGAGACAAAACTCTCCTCTCTGGAAGCAGAATTGTACTGTGGCAAAAAGCTCAAAAGTCAAGTAATTTTGTGACAACATGAGCAACTAAAGGAAGCAAAGCGAGCACAGCAGTCAAATTTCCCTGATGTTTTATATCCAGAGCCAGAATAGAAATTGAAAGGATTTACTGATAACCTCTTGAAAAAGAACCTTAAAAGAAAACTAGGAATGTTACAGCCAGGTTCTGGAGTTCTCGAATCAAGGAGAAAATATTACAGGAAACCAAGAAGAAACAATCTGAATATTGTGGAAACACAATGAGGATAACACAATATCTAGAAGTTTCTAGATTAAGGGATTGAAGGGCTTGAAATATGATATTCCAGAGGTCAAAGGAGCTAGGATTAAAACCAAGAATCACTTACCCAGCAAAAGTGAGTATCATGTTTCAGGGGAAAATATAGTCATTCAATTAAATACAGGACTTTCAAGCATTCTTGATGAAAAAACCAGAGTGGAATACAAAATTTGTATTCAAAGACATTCAGATACAAGATGCAAGAGAAGCATGAGAAGGTAAACAGGGAAAACAAATCATAAGGAACTGATCAAAGTAGAACAATTTCATTCCTACATGGAAAAATGATTATTTTCAACCTATGAAACTTTTCTCAATATGAGGATAATTGAAGGCAATATAAATGTGTATGAATGTGTATATGTGTGTGTATGCATGTATATATATGCCTATATAGGAAGGTATATGTATGTATGAATACTTACGTGAGTGCACATATATATGTCTATAGCTATGCATAGACAGAGGGCACAGGATCAATGGAATATGAAAGGATGATATTTTAAAAATAAAATTAAGAGGTGAGAGAGGAATTTAATGAGAGGAGATAGGTAGAGACAGAATAGGGCAAATTATCTCATAAAAGAGGCATGGAAAACTATTACAATGTAGGGGAAGAACAAAGACAAAGGGGAATGGGTCAGCCTTACTCCCATTGAATTTGGCTTAGGGTGGGAATAACATACATACTTAATTGGCTATCTGTAATGGGAATGTAAATTTTTAAGATCTTCCCAGCCCCTAGGCTTAAGTGCATCTGGAGCCTGTGGTGGGAGACTTGTTTTTCAAGAGATACTTTGTGATTGGGCAGTGGGTCAAGAGGATTGTTATTTTCTCTGATCCTGGAGAAGGCTATATAATCCTTGATGTGAGACTTTGCTTTGGGACTCACTTTGTGAAGTGTTGTGTGATTTGACCAGATAAGACTCTGGGCAACCATTGAGAGCCCCCCGGCTTTGAAAAACCCAGATGTTGATGCTTCCCTCTCTGGTAACTGACTAGGTATGGATGTAATGGTCAAGACAGTTGGAGGCCTGTCTGCTTGAAAAGTTTCTGTCTGTATACTCTGAAGTTTGGGATGCTGACCTTTTCCCCCTGAACTAGGTAAATGATGTGTTTGATTGATTAAAGCATGATTGTTAACCCATTTTGAGTTGCTTTCCTTTAGAAAAGCAGATCTAAGCACCTGTGTTGGCAGCCACCCTGGGGATGCTGGGGTGCTTGATGCTATAGTATCTTACCCTACAGGAAAGTAGGGGAGAGGGGGAGAAGACAGGGATGTTAGAAGGGAGAGCAGATTTTGGGGGGTAGGATAGTTAGAAGCACACACTTTTAAAAAGGGACAGGGTCAAAGCAGAAAATAGAACAAGTGGGGAGGGAAGGATAAGATGGAGGACAATATAGTCAGTCTTTCACAATACATTCACTATGAAAATGTTTTGTGTAACTACACATGTACAACCTATATTGAATTGCTTATATTCCCAGTAAGGGTAGGTGAAGAGGGAAGAAGGGAAAGAATTTGAAATTCAAAGTTTTAAGATTAAGTGTTTAAAATAATAATAATTATTATTATTTTTTACAGACACTGGAAAATAAAATATGCAGGCACTGGGGTATGGAGATCCATCTTGCCCTACTGGAAAGTTGGAGGCACCATGGTGGAGGATATAGGAGAGAGCAGATTGGGGGAGGGGGTATTCTGTGGGATCACTGTTCTGGGTGGCAGGTAAGAGAAAGATAGGGAGAAAATTTAACTCAGTATCTTGTGGAAATGAATGTTGTAAACTAAAAATCAACATAAAATTTAAAAAAATGTCAGACATTACTGAAAATGACTTAAAAACAAATCTATCTGTATAGACCTGTGGCTTCACTGAGTAAGATTACCCATGTTTACTAATGCAATTTAGAATCTTCTCTGTCATATTTTAGCTTGGCAAATGATCTATGTCACTGAGAAGTTAAGAGAAGAATTTGGGTCACTTAGCTGTTTTATTTAAGTGGTAGAATAAAAGCCAAGTGTTCTGACTCAGGCCAGTTCTCTGTTCACTATGCTGAACTGTATTTTATTTTCCTACATAGAAATGATGTCTTTTCCCCCTCTATTTATTTTCTATCCTACTCCTTAACTGAAATTAGCCATTATTTCTTTCAGTTTCTTTGTTGTTTCTATGGGGTTTTCTAAGTATACCATCATGGTTTGTATAAATGTGAATAATTTTATCTTCTTTTTACTAAAGACAAAGAAGCTATAGCAACAACAACAATGACAGCATTTTATAATGGATAGACAACTGACCTCTGGTTTAGTAGGACCTAGTTTTAAGAACCACTTTTGATACACACTGACACAAGTTTGGTAGTGTTTTATTGTATAAGACAGGTATTAATTTATCTCTCTGGGATAGAATTCACTGTTAAATCCATTTTGTCTCAGGAATTTTCTTTGCTAACTTGCTTTTAACAATTCAATTTCATTTCCTGTGTTCAAGTTGTAAGGATCTATGATCATGGTTTTTTGTTTTGTTTTTGGTGGAGGAGGGAATGGCTATTTTACATTTTTGTAGGAAAACCTCCATTTATCTTAAATATCTAGTATTTTTGAGGACTTTATATTCTATAGTTTGTATGAGTGTGGTTGCAATATACTTAAAATAAACAAATTTTAACTAATTTATGGAGAAAGAAAGCACTAGTCAGAAGGATCAGAGAAGACTTTTATTCTGAGCTTGGTCTTGAAAAAGCTAAAAGATGTGGAAGGAAAGAGGATTCCAAGCATGAGAGTTTTTTGTTATTGTTTCTTTTTTTGGCAAAGACACAGAAATGGAAATTAGAATATTGAATTTAGAGAATTGTAAGCAAGGAAGGTTGTCTGGAATGCTGGGTGTTTGAGGGGAGCTAATGTGAAATAAATCTGGAAAAGTAGGTGGGAGCAAGATTTTTGAGGATCTTGAGAAGTTTTGCATTTTACCCTAGTGGCAATCAGACAGAGCAGTTCATTTATTTATCTCTATATCTCTCTATCTATTTGTTTGTTTGTTTGTTTATTTATTTATTTTTCCAGTTTGAAGACTTGACATGAATAGAGGTCCTGCATATTCTTATGTCTGATAATGCTTAGTTTTGCAGGGTTGTCACTGAAAAAAGAATCCTAAATTATTATTTTCAGATAAACTGATATCCTGAATTTCATGCTTCCTCATATCTTCTGAATATTTGAACTTTTTTTGTCCTGAAAGCTCCTTTGATTCCACTTAGGAATTTAGATCTACCACTAGAATGAACTTCAAAGGCAACCAATTCAACCCTACCCTACTTACTTTACAGAGTAGGAAGCTGAGGTCCAAGGAGATTAAGTGACTTATCTAAGACTACACAACTAGTTAAGCAAAATGACTGGAATCTGAATTTAGTACCTCTGACTCCAGAGGGAGGAATTCTTTCCACTGTGCCATGCTACCTCTATGTCTAAAACCAACCCTTTCTCCAGCCCTATACCCTCTTCCTGACTTCCCTGTTTCTGCCAATACTATTCATATCCTTCAAGTCACTCAGACCATAAAACCTTATAGTTAGCTTTAGTTACTCCATTTCCTATATGTCATACCCATGTGGATTCTTTCTTTGAAATGCTTTTGTTCTGTTTTCCTTCCTTTCTTTCATTGACAGTAACTACTTTGGTTCAAGCCTTTGTCATTTTCCCTGGATCATTGTAATTATTCCCAAACCAGTCTCCACACATTCATTTTCTCTTAACTTTGACCTCACATGTTTGCTGTCACTTGTGACTCAATGTAAAGAACACAGACTTTTGACTCATGGGACCCTCTTTGCCACCTACTCCTAGTGTGACTGGACAAATCTACTGATCATTCTAAGCTTCAGTTTCCTCATTGACAAAAATGAAAGCAGTTGACTAGATAACCTCTACTCCCTTTCAGTTCACAATCTGTGATCCTAAGCCATTGGACCTCTCTGAGCTTCAGTTTCCCCACACCTGAACTCCTCCAGTGGACTAAGGATTGGCAGCTAGGAATCAGCAGCTGTGCTATTGGAGCAAGGCTGGAATCTCAGATGGGAGGGGTCCTCTTCAATCTTTTGACTTCCAGCCTTACTTGTACTACTCTCTATTGCATCTCCTTCTTGACTTAATTTGCCTCAGATGCTAGAATTCCTTTATGTATCTCCAAATATTTTTCTCTAAGCTTCATTTTTCTCATCTGTCAAATGTCACACTACCTACCTCAGAATGTTGCTGCATTTAATAAAATATAGAACATTATAGAATCTTGAATTCCTGCTTGGTCCATTTGAGTTTCATAATTTTTCTATTATTTTCCATTCTCTATCATTGCATTTGCTAAGGAGCAGAGTGCAGCACAGGGTGGAGCAAGATCTAGTCCCTTGTTTCAATTTCCTTTTCTAACTAGGTGATAGACTCTCTTGTTGCTATATAGCTGGAGGAGTGCAAGTGTTGTGGGAGTGTTCTAAATTCATCACCCTGGGGAAAAGCTCTGGTTACAGTGGCCTACTTATAGTTTTATTAACATTCATATCCTGCTACCTGCCTCTCCTGTTTTGTACACATTGTTTTCCCCCGAATAATTTCCCGGTTCCCTCGTCTGGAATTCATAATCTAAGGAATAGCTTAAATATCACATATGCCCTAGCCATCCCATTCCATACAGATCTCTTCATCCTCTAAATTCCTACGCCATTTTGCTATCAACAATATACCTTGCCATGGGTTCAGGCACCCCCTTTTTATTCCTTATACTTGCAAACTCAGAATAACTTTATCTCAGGGACCAGTTGCTAAGTGAAATTTCATCATTGATAGTCAACCTGTTCTAGTTGACATTGTTAATGACGTAAGAATAGCACTAATACTATCTAGCATAGGAGTTTACAAGTGTTATCTTAATTTACCCTCACAACAACCCTGAGAGATATTAACCCCCATTTTCTAGAAAGAAGAAACTAAGAAACAGTTTAAGTGACTTACCCAGGGCCATGCAGTTAATAACTGTCTAAGGCAGGATTTGAACATATGTCTTACCAAATCCAGGTCTAGCCCTGACTATGCTACCCAACTGCCTGATAAAAACATGATACAAAATACTGACTTATCATTTTCAGCAAAACAAACAGAAAGTAAAACCTTTATCCCAAGATACTATTTTCCCTGAGACAAAGAAAAAATAATCTTATTTTTTGCCAGTGATCAAATTCTCCCACCCTAGACAAGGCATATAGATACATACCAACCTGGAAAATAGAGGCCGAATACTGAGCAACTATAAGGAGGCAGAAATACTAATCTTTCAATAAACCACTCAGCCCAAGAAAGTCTAATGATCAGTGTGCTTACCTGGGAAAACATTCTAGCCTTATACTTTGGGGTGGATGTGAAGGATTGGAATACAGATACTGCTGAAAGAATAACCAACCAGTATCCAAAAACCTTGCTTGCTAGGTGTCTGTAGTAAGCAAATAAAATGTAAGCAACTTGAAGGCAGGTATCATTATATTGTTTCATTGTAACCCCTTCACCCAAGCTAAAGTAGTACAGTACAATAGTAGGCATTTAAGAAATGTTTGCTGATTGATTAACAGTACAAATTGGATTATTGTGAACTATTGAGTGGATTAAGATTTGGTTAAGGAACTATACCAAAAGTATTAGAGTTGGCTAGGTGATGCAGTGAACAGAACATTGGACCTGTAGACAGGAATAACTATGTTCAAATTTGACCTCAGACATTTAATAGCTGTGTGACCCTCAGCAAGGCATTTAAATTCTGTTTGCCTCACTTTCCTCATTTGTAAAATGGGGATAATAGTAACACCTACCAGCCAGGGTTTGTTATGAAGATCAAAAGCACTTGGTGAAGTAACTAACACAGAGCAAGTGCTATAGAAATGTTAATTATTATAATTATTGACTAATAGATTAATGTGAAACTGGAGGAAAGATTCAGTGGGAATGTTACAGGACTTGTCCTTGGGCTAGTTTGTACTTAATGATTGACTTTTTTTTTTTTAAGCAATTGGGGTTAAATTTGAGGATGACAAAAAACTAGAAGTGAAATATCTAATAGAGTGAATTATAGAATTTGTATTCAGAAAGGCCTCAAGAAGCTCCAAAAGTGTCTTGAAATTAAGAAAATAAAATTGGGGGTGGCCAGGTGGCTCAGCGAGTAAGAGCACGGGCTCCAGTGTTGGGATGACCTGGAGATCGAATTCCGGGCTCAGACACTCAGCATCACACCCAGAAATAACTGACCGTGTAACCTTGAGCAAGTTACTTAACCCCGATTGCTTAAAAAAAAAAAAAAAAAGAAAAGAAACGAAAATTGAACAACATAGAAACATTTAGGTCTCTGTGTGTGTGTATATATTATTCAATAAATTTTTTAAATCAGCAGCATAAGTACATGATGAGGGACTTATGGGTAGGAAACAGCTCATTCATATATATATACTTATACATACGTGTATACATATATACACATACACACATATATACATGTATATGCATACATGTATGTATATATACATATATATGCATATAAAGATAGGTCTTAGTGGACCCTAAACTAATATGAATTCTCAGTATTAAGTATAAGATCAATCAACCATCATTGATTATGCACCTACTATGAGCCAGACACTACTTCAACACTGGAAATAGCTTTTCCACCATGTGCTACCCATATATAAGAGCTGGGGATGGTGAGAACTATTTGCTAAGACTGTTCCCTGTAGTTATCTGTCCTCCACCTCCCCCATGATGCATAATAAGGTTTTGTTCATTGCTATTCCTTTGTGACTCTGAGGCTTTTCATATAAATTCTCCTGTACCCTATCAACCAAATCAGCCTCTCTTCCTATGGCCATGTTTCAATGAGGTTGAGTGAGATTGAGAGCAAAGCCTTTGGCCTTTGTCACACTACAGTCAGAGGATACTTAATGCTCGGATTGCTTCTCTCTCTGTTGTATATATTCTTTCCTGCTCTTGGGTGAAGGAGTATTGGGAGAAAATCTGGTCTATATAGTCTTGTAAATTTCAAAGATCTGAAAAGTGGGAGCCCAAAGTCCTAGAACTGGAGGCCACAGGAAGCTTTGCCAGCAACTGATCACTGTGTGTCAGTGAAAGCCTAAGGAGCCACCTACCAAATCAGAATATTGAAATACCCAGGTGATAATCAGCTTCTAACAGAAATCCTTGCCCTGTAGCAAGGGAGTAACTTTCCTAGTGTTTACTGCAATTGTAAATGAACTCTGTGGGAGGAGGCTTCTGCAGTAACCCCATTAAGTTTGTGCCTGTTCTTTCTTAGGAACCAAGGTGGGGTAGGCCAGAGAGTTCAGACCCCTTTTAGGGCATCTGTTTGTACTTGTGTTATTCATAGCAAATATTTCTTTGTAAAAGATAAGTGATGGAAACTGGTTGAGTTGATAGTGGGGTGCTAATTAATGCTATCAATGAGTTCGAGGGGATAATAACTGGTGTTTGATATTAGGAAAGTTACCTTTAATGGATAGCAATCAAGAAAATCCCAGAGCTCCTCAGTCATACCTCTAGCACCCAGAGGAAAAGATACAGCTAGCCATCCCCTTAGGGGCATCAGGAAACTAATAATTGGGATTCTCTTCCTGTTCCTCCTCCCCCAGCTTATAAAAACTACACTTACTCCCTTCAAAACTGTTCAGTTCCACTTTCTACAGGAAGCATTGCCTGATCTTTCCAGCTTCTAGTTTCCCCCACACTCCAAAGCAAAAATCTTGTATTTTCTTGTGTATATATTTTCCTGGTTTTCTTATGCTGGAGCCCATCTGTGTCATTTCCCCCACTTCATGTACAGGGTTACTGTAGATCTAAGTAATTCAACTCAAATACAACATCAGACTCAGGATTAGAACTCCAACATTTCTGGCTTCTTATTAGATTCTTATGCCATTGGATGATATACCACAACCTAGTTCCTGAAGGGGTTGTAATGCAATTTAAGTTAAATCATTTTCAGACCAGCCCAGACACAACTTCAGCTGTCATGAAATACATGTTCAGTATTCTACTCTTTTGAATAGATGTTCGTTCAAGTCTGGGCCCTCTCTCCAAATCGGTAGTAGAATAAATACAACCCCCAATTTCTATCTCATAATTGTTGCCGCATGAAAAACAAAAATAGCATAAATATTCAAATGTGAATATATTCTGTCTGGCTCTTATTTTATTTGCTTGGCCAGAGTAAGAATGGCTGCTCTGCTGTGAAATAAAAACAGATACTTGCCTTGGGCAAAGCACTGATTGTGTGGTGCCTTTTTTTTAAGTGGGGGTGGAGGCTAGAGCTTGGGGAGACTGTGGGAGAGGTGTTTTGTTTCCCTCCAAATATTTTTTGTATAAGTAACATTCATCAATTAACCAGGAATTGGAAATCTGTTCAGTGCTATCAGGTGACTTATACAGATAATTCCTAATTCACAAATGCAGTTTCCCTAAACACATCCCTTATTAATTCACCCCTCCCATTGACATCCCACTCCACTTTTCACTTCTTCTCTCTTTCTTCCTCTCAAAAATTTAAGGAGAATCTACCCCCACCCAGTGCTCTTGTATCTTTGACTTCTTTAACTGGGCATTTAGGAAATAGCTCAATAATTGCCAATTGTTTCTCTATCTTCTTCATTTTATTCTTCACTTTTCAAACACTAAACTGCATGTAAATTGCTGTTTTATTGTTCAGAAAGGATATTACAAACAAAAAACAAACAAACAAAAAAAACAAATAAGATTCCCCTTTAGCAGTCCATGTTGGGTGTTTACAGTTATAGGGAAGGCTGCCTTCTCTCACAGCCTGGATTTATAAGCCTAACTTGATGGCCTTCTGAAGAATTTATGAATCATGGTTACTAATCAGCTTTAGGCACTTCTGAGGAAGAATCACATTTTGAAGCTACAAAGGTCCACTAAATAGCCCATGGGAAATGACCCTGCATCCCATTAAATACAGAAACTCACTACTGTAGGACTTTATGTCAGAGGTAAAACATTTCAGTGGCAACTCCCTTCAAGTGGCAGAGAGCTCCTTCTGTCTAAATGCTTTATTAAGCTTGAAGAAACAGATCAGGTACTTGCTTCACCGGGAAAATGGTTTTCTTCTTTAAAGAAACTTTTTCTTGTGCTTTAAAAAGAGCCTTTTTCCCCCACCCCCCCCTCTTTCCCCTTATATTCATTATTTTCCACCTTAAAAAAGGCTTTTATCTTTCTGTTATCTATTTCATATGCCTGTGGCAAACACCAGAGTTGTCTACTCTCTATTCTACAAATCTGCTAAGGTGTATGCTTTATCTTACTTATACCAGCCTACTACTATTTTCTTATTTGAATGACTGATGTGTATTCAAAGTCAAATATGAAGGTCAGGGGAATGATTTTTGGTTCACTGAGATCTAAAACTTCTTGGATACATGGTAAGAAATGAGAGAAAACAAAATTAACATCGAACAGGGGAAAAACACACCTCAAAATGCTCACTTTAGTTACTTACATATCTATATTAACTACATATACCTCCCTCAGGATTCAGCTTCCCAATTTGTTTCAGATTGTATTTTAATTAGAAATGGTAACAATTTGACAGATAAATCCAGTTTTTCCCAAATGATAGATTCAGAGTCAATGATTTAGAGAAGATTTGAATAGCTAAAAGATAATCCTCCCTGTGTTTTATTGAGCTTCCATAAAAATCATATGAACTCCTGATTATCTTTCAGATTACAGTCATAGTAGATTGATTTAAAAAAATGAGGTATTTGTATATTCTGTATTTACTTAATTATGAACATGACAAATCTACCTTAGTAGAATGTAAACCTTTTGAAGGTAAAGATTATCTCAGTTTTCTATTTGTATTTCCAGACACTAATACAGTGCCTGGGACATAATAAATTAGTATTTGTCGATTGATGGGCTAAGTAGGGTTATTCAGAATCATAATGTGTCAGGCTCACTCTACTTCTGTGTTTGTGTGTGTATGTATGTGTGTGTGTGTGTTTACTGGACAATATACATTCCAAGGCATCAGTGTGAGTGATGGATGGGGAGGTGGGCAATATCCCAACTTCCAACTTCTACCCCACTAGCTCTTAAGGCCTAGGGAAAGAAGTATTCACATGTTCTGAAGTCTCAATGAGAGCCCTTGGGTTCTTTGTTTCCCATTTGTATCTGGTGTAGTCTGCCTGCTGCTGAGATTGCTAACAAGTACTTGAGAAACTTTGGATACAGGGCTATAGCCTATTATAAGTGGAAAAGTATGGAATATTGTTGTTGTCATTCCACCCTCAGTACATTCACTTTTACTTTCCTCAGTTTGAACAGAAGCGATACATGCCGACCTTATTCCTAATCAGATCTGACTTCTCCTCAGTTTCTCTCTACAGAATTTATGGGTTGGCAGGATATCTTTCAAAAGAAGGACCTACTACTGTCCCCAGCATATTAACTTTTTTGTGGCAAGCTGAGAAGATGTTTTGACAGGAATATCAGGCACTGTCCTTTCTTCATGTTCACTATTGCCTAAAATATGGGAGTTTGAGAGAGAAGGTGGGGAAAATGCTACATTGTTTTAGTTTTAACAAAAGCAAGACTTGCTGCCAGTTGTGATTTTTGTCAGGTATTCATTACCCCAAACTGTGTGTAATCATCAGGTGGAAATACCCTCTGGAAATGTGTGCATTTTTTTACTTCCCACACACTGTTCTCCTAATCAGGCACATTTCTAAACGCAGTTCTACCTGCCTATTTAATGATCTTGCAATATGTTGACAGAGATATAAGTACTATTGTGTCCAATTACAACTTGGTTAAATATATATTTCATTTATTTTAGCCTACCTGGAATATTTAAGTGTCTTTATAGACATAGTGGTTGAGGAAAGAAACAGTATTATCAATTGCTGGAAATACTTGAAGAGCCAAAAAAAACAAAAACAAACAAAAAAAAAACATTCAAATCCCCCAAACCTTAAAATAAAAACCCTCTCTTCTTTTCCTTTAGATTATAAACATTTTGACAGCCAAAACACCCATTAAAATAAATAAGCAAGCTTTGATTTTTTACCTAACAGAAATGTGGAAACTGGCAATTCAAACTTACACAAAAGTCTTGAATAGCCCAGTTGAACAATGGAAGTTGTAAAGTATTAAATTCTTCCTCATATCTTAAGAAGGTATGTACAGCAAAGGTCACCCCATGAGTGACAGAAGATGAATCTGTCAAGAGAGTGAGGAAATACTCTTTTTACCCTTCAGTTGTATTCCTTAAGCTACTTAATCACCTTTCTTATCAGGTCTGTGTCAAATTTGAAATATGAAGATCTGCATGAAAGTACATAATCTTTTTGCCAAAGGTTGGTGTAGTTGCTTTGGCAAATACAAACAAACAAATAAATAAATAAGACAAAGCATACACAAAATATATAAATAAATAAATGAAGGAATACATGAATAAATTAATAAATAAGGCACTCAGACACACAATGAGAGGGGAATAAAGAAAGAGGTAAAAAAAATAACATCTTATATGGTTCACTATATTCTAAGGGAGGGATAATGATGTGATGAGTCCCCTTAAGCCTTATCAAAATTTTTTTAATCATGTCAAATGTTTCTCGGAGCATACCTGGATTTTCATTATAAAAAAAAGTTCAAAGTCAATTCTCAAAGTGAATGTCAGGGCCACTTCATTTGTTCTATTCTGTCAGTACTCTATAAGTACTACCTGTATAGCCCTCTCTCTCTTTCCTTCCCTCCCCCTAACACCACCAGCCAAACACACGTTCTATAGGGCTGTAAGTATTGAAGCCAATCAGGCCTCAGTTAAACTTTAAGAAGTAAAATAAATGAAATTAAATGAAAGTCCCTGTGTTAGATGATCTCAACCTTTCCAGAATGAACAAATCCATTATGAGTCAAATGAGTTAGAGATGTACTTCCTTCTAAGGAAGCTATAAATGTTTGAGTTGCCTTTGATATCTAAGCCTCCCCTGGCCAAGGTGAGAAGTAAACCACAGAGTGACTGAAATGTGAGAGAGAGGGAAACAAACAAGAGTTTATCTGGAACCTCCTGTGTACCAGGTACTGTGCTAAACACTTAAAAATATCTCATTTGTAAATGGGATGTGAGCATATAGCTTGATTTGAGCACAAATAGAGTAGAGAATGTTGGGACACACTTTAATTTCCAAAATCATAATACTCAAACAGACCTGAGAGATGTTCTGGTACCAGGCTGTCAAACCATGGCCTTTGGCCTGAGGTTAGGATTTGTTTTGTTCTTTCCTTTCCCTTTTCTTTTTCCTTCCCATTTCCTTTCCCCTTACTTTATTTTTCCTTTCTTTTCCACATTTTAAACAAAGTGTTCATGTCCACTTCCCTCAACTTACAGATAAGCTAATTCAGGTCTCAAAGACATCAAAGGACTTATTTTAAGTCATAGGAACATTAAATGACAGAGTCTGGAATTTGAATTCAGGACCCCTGATCCCAAATCAACCACTATAGCCACTGCATCATGCAGGGAAAATAACTGAAGATCATAGAGGTGAAATATTTTCTATGGTGGTGTGCAAGCAACATGGTACACATTAAAATAACTACTTATTAACGTGATAAATCTTTCAAATAATACCATCTTTGTGTAATTTTTAATATGCAGTTAGCTCACCTTTTTTTCTTTAATCACTTGTTTTATACAATTTGAAATTTAAATCACAAATTTTGACAAATCTAGCATTCCTTTATCATAAAAATATACTTATTAGATAGTAAGTGTATATTTCACAAGTAATCCATTTTTCCAACCTTGATAATAATCTTTAAGTTTTGAAAAGGCTTTAAATGAAGCAAGTTACCAGGATTTTGAATGATGTTTATCCATATCTCTTGGATATAAATCTAAAATTTTTCCCAGGTCAGGTTCAATACTTAAATTTCATTTTGGAACTTCTGCAATTTTGGAATAATTTTTCTTCTAAGTATATTAGTATATCTACAACAGTTCATTCTTGCCTCACTGGGGACAAAATTTTCCAGTTCAAAGTAAGTAAAAATAAATCCCTCCCCCAAACTTTTTTTGAAAGATCAAAAGTTTTATGTCTGGTCAAGATACCTAAGTAATACATGACAACTTTTTACAATGATTTTGGTATAGCCTTGAATGAAAAAGTAAGTTTCATGATTAAAAAAATGACCTTTCCCCCAACTTTTGATACTTTACTTGTGTTGTTTTGCTCATGAAAAAAAGAGTTTTCTTCTTCTCAGTCACAGTTAGCAGCCGTTTTTTTTTTTTGGAGGGCAATTGGAGTTAAGTAACTTGCCCAAGGTTACACACTAGTGTTGTGTGTGTGTGTGTGTGTGTGTGTGTGTGTGTGTGAGTGTGTGTGGGTGTTAGGTGTCTGAGGCCGGGACCAAACTCAGGTTCTCCTGACTCTGGGGCTGGCACTTTACTCACTGTGTCATCTAGCTGCTCCTGTTTTTTTTTTTTTCAAACTGGTCTTCTCGCTGTTATTTCAATTTTAAGAAACATATCTTTGCTCTGTGGAATAATCAGCAAGTAACTTTGTTCTTTGAAAATATTTGCTTTTTATTTTGAGAATTAATTAGGCTAACACTAGGTTGAGATCAGTGAAAATAACGAATCTCATGAAGTGCTCACATATATTTGAATTCATGCTATTTGAAATTATAATTATGTAAATTTTTGTAATTGGTTCTAGTCCAACGTATATAAGCAGTGCTAAGAAGTTTTATTATTCACAATATTTAGTAGTCAGCTGTAAATTCAACAATAATTTGTTAATTTGGGAGCCCTTAAAATTATTTATTTATTAGGCCTTCCTCCCTATATGCTTAAGTGTGTCTGATTGTATTTCATTGAGGATCTAGATAATTTTTGATATGCTTGATTTCATACCAACAACAAATGCAGTATTTTTTTTAACAGACACTGAATAATTCTATTTGAGTATTCTCTCTTTTCCCCACTGTGTCCTTGGAGTAATATCTATTTTTACAAACCACAGAATCAGAATCAAAAATACAATGAAAGAAAGCAGTGAGACATTTGTTAAGTCTCCAAATCTGTTAATAACTCGACACTAAGCCAACAAAAGACAAGGAAACTAGTTTGATCTAGTTTTATCCAGTAGAGTTTAGACTTTCAAAGTCAGGTTATTGTCAGTAAAAGAATAACCACTGCTGTTACCAAGTATAACCATATCAAAGTCATTGGTTCTTCCAAGTATTTTACACACCATTACAGATTATGCAGCTTTTCTACAAAATATCTCCCAAAATTTTATTTGACCTAATAAAAATTGGGCCAAATTGGGTCAAAGAAAGTTGTATGCCATTTCAATAAAAGATTCACTGCAATTCATTCCAAGAAGAAAAGAACATTTCTTTTCCCAGTTTGCACCAAAGTTATTAGATACCTGAAGTGTCAGTTTCTATAAGGCTAGATAGCAATTAATTAAAATGGTTTTCCTCCTGCTAAAAGCATGTTTGATGACTGATAGTCAGGGACAGTGATGCATATAGGCTAGAGGAGGTTAATATGACCACTTCTCCTTCATATTTGTTGGTACTCAATATTCAAGTAAATCAGTGATCTCATCCATTTGGATGTTCCCTCTGATAAAGACGATTGAAATCACCACATGTTTGTCCATGATTTATGACTTGTGCTTCCACAAGTTTAAGACAATGGACAGCCCAATGTTCTAGAAACCATCCATACTTTTTCCTTACATTATGGAGCAACCAATAGAGCACCTGTGTTTATATGCTGCAGTCTCATAACACCTACCATATGCCTTTCTGTTGCCATCTATGTGATAGTCATTTCTAGTTGTTTGGAATATTCCACATCATATAGCCATGAACAATAATGGCAGATGCACTAAACAGATGGGAGTTAATTTCTCTGAGAAATTTAAAGTCTGACAGGTGCTTTTATTAAACATGCTTCATATGACCTTAGAAATACTAGAACACCAAGAGTCTATTCATATGTCCATAGATCTAAGGCATCATATTTGCCAGCTTGCAAGGAAATGAGATTCAGATATCCACCCATCTACAGATATCTCAAAATGTGGCAATATCTCCAAATGGCTGAGTCTGAATATAGCATTATATTCTATACATGTCTATCTAGTTGACTATATAATGATGATTCTCAATACAGAAAACACCCATTGATCTGTAATCATGTGCCAGGTGACATGAGGGGATAAAATATAGAAGACAAAACCTAAAGAATGGAGAAATAGTCAATAAGCATTTAGTAAGTACTTACTACATACCAGACATTGTGCTTTGGTAAAACATAGTCCCTGTCCCCAAAGAGCTCAAAGTTCAATCTGGGAGACAACATGAAAACAACTATGTATAAACAAGATACATACCAAATAGTATAGTAATAATCAATAGAGGAAATAAATTACAATTAATAAAGTTTTGAAAAGATTAGAAAATGGGATTTTAGCTAGTTTTTGAAAGAAAAGAAAAAAAATAGGGGGTAGAGTTTTGGGTTTGGGGTTGTTTTTTTTTTTTTTTTTAGGGTAGGGGTCATAGCAACTCATAGAGGATGACCTGTTTTAATATGGAATTTTAGGGTGTAGGATCTACATTTGTTGGGATAGCCCTGACATGGATGAAATTATAGCCTTTTTGAAGGGAAAATTATTGAAATGTTTGTTGTTATAAAATATTCCCATGACCAATGCTTTATTCTAAGTAAGGTAAATATAAGATAAAATACACAGTATATGTTTGGATCTTGTGGCAGATTGGGAGGAAGTACCACATCTAGATTCTGTTCTTTTATGTGTCATTTCTAACTCATAAACAAATGGGAAAGAGTATACTACTGGAGAATTCTTACTTCTGTGACTGGCTAAGTTACCCTCTGAAATTAATTCATTGGAGTAGATAACTTCTAAACTCCCTTCCACCTTCAAATTTATGATCATATGTGTGTGTACACATACATACATACATATATATATCAATACAAACATACATATATACACAATACATATAAATATACACACATACATAATACATACAACCATATATATTTATGGAAAGAAAAAGTGAAGTGATTGTGTCATGTTGTAAGAAATGCACAATGTCTATCCTTTTTAAGACTTTCTAGGTGAATTGGGAATAATATTTTTATTTGAACAAGACTGTAATTAAGAAGAATAGAGAAAACATCCAATAGACGGAATCTCTTGACTTCCCTCTATCTCATCCCAGAATTCATAAACAACATGTCTGGATCAAGCATTCAAAAAAGATAAAAATAGTGAGAAAATATTTAAAACAGAAGGAATTGTGTGAATAAAACATAACATGTTGGGAGGTTAAGGGCCTTGTATGGGAGACAAGAAGTCCTGTTTGAGTGGAGTGCAGTCAATGTTGAGTGAAATAGTATGAAATTAGGACAGAAGATATGGTGATGACCACTATAAATTGAACAATTATAAGGAGGAATCTGTTTATAATGGGAACTGTTATAGCAGAAATGAGAGATGTAGATTGAAATATATAGAAAATGGAAGTAAGAAGACAAATTAGGTATTTTTTGCCACAAGTCCAGTTGCATTACCATAATCCTCCATTTATGACAAAGGTTTAAAAAAAGAAAAAAGGTAGCTCCACAAATTCCACCACATATATTGACTTTATCTGGCAAGGTGGACAACATTCATCTCCTATAGTTCTCCAATTGTCCAGTGAAGTGGGGCAGATGACTTTTTCTTAGCTATTCTCGTCAAATGAAACTTCAAATCCCTTGTCTTATGAATGAAGTAAACAAGACTCAGGAGAAGAGAAGCAACTTATCCAAGGTCTTACTTACCCAAAGAACTCTTTTTTACTACACTAAGTCATGTGCACTAAAGAAAAGGACAACACACAGACACACACACATACACCATGCCCATAGCCGTTTCCCTTTCCACTTTGGCACGTATTGGGATTTTGGCAATGGTGTTTGAATTCAAGTGATGATGCAAATGCTAGGTTTTTTTCATTACTATATATATTTTTTCTTAGATGAAGAAAGTAAAATATACAGATTAAAATTAACCATTTGTGCAAAATTCACCTCTAGACTTCTTACATGCTGCTGAGATGTAAAGGAACTTAGGTCCTTCTATTTAGTGATTTGGAGGCTTATATTAATATGGAAAAGACCAAAATCATGTTTTAAGTGAGATTTATGTAAAATTTGCTGTATGCATTTACTCCTTTGGAGATTAAATAGCTCATAAAAACATTATAGGGGCACTTGGGTTAACAATGTGTAGTTCTCTGGCTTATTAGCAACAGAACAATTAATAGAAGGAAAGAGAACTTTAACTTGACAAAGGGCTTTTCTCCTACAGTGACTATTTAAAAGGCACAATTATAGCTTTGTAAATTGCAAACTCCAGTGCCCATGGCTCTGCTTTTCCCCGTATCGAGAATAATAATGTCACCTTCATTATGAAATAATATATCTAAAAAATCTGTTCACGTCCAAGCTAAGATTCGTTCAAATAAAATGCTGAATGACAGTAACTTGATATTAAAGAGGAAACTTTGGATCTGTTTGATCTATTTGAACATCCCCAAGTTCTTAAAACTTGGTCCTCTTTGCTTTCTGTCACATGGAAGGACTTGGATTCCTATTCCTGTAATCACCTTTTTGTCATATTTTCTGGATCCTCTTCTCTCTACCAATTCCACTTACATTTTTGATAGCATTCTTCATATCATTTTATCCCTGTTCCTACTATGTAATATGTGCTGCTACCTCACACTTACATGTGCCTCTCCATTTCCCCTTTGGGAAAACCTCAAACTTGATTTCTTGGAGCCTTGAATGTTCCATGTTATCTCTTATTCACACTACAAAATGTAGCTGACTTTGAGAAGCAATAGAGCTCACTCATTAGTACCTGTATCTTTGGATAGATCCTGCAGATGGATGTTTAATTGGGCCCCATAATTGATAAAGAGGCAGTGAGAAGGATGTGTTACACTTTTGTGAACTACAAAGTATTTTATGACCCTAAACTTGTTTCAACAAAGACTCGTCTTTTTAATATCAATATTCTTTTTGTGTCAATGTTTGGCACTTTAATACAATGAAATAAATACTGATGATCAGAAATATGATTCTTCAGTCTTCAAATGATAAATTATTTCATCAATGTGAGTATTCTTCTTCCACATATGAGAGGGGAAATAATGGGCTATTATGTGATCAGAGCAAAGGATAACCAGTTGATGACCTCAGTACTACCTTGACATGCTTGACATAGCCAAAGGAAACAAAGAAAGCCCTTAGAATATTGGGTGGATTCCCCGTGGTGAATTTATGGTAGGACATAGACAAGATAATATAGCAGAAACAGTAATGTAGCAAAAACACACATTGTTCCTTGGAATATTTAATATTTAAATAAAAGTTGATTGCACAGAGACAAACTGGGGCATAACTAGAGAAGGGATTTTGGCAAGGAGTAACAGTATTGAGTAACAATAAAAGATGAAGGAGAGGTGGGCATATTGAATCTCCTCCAGCATTTATGCATCACTGTCACTGACTATCAGTTGATAAACCAGCTTTTAGTAAGAGGAAAAGCATTTTAATTAATTACTGGTTAGCTTTATAGATACTGCCACTTCAGACATCTAGTGACTGGTGCAAACTGGGAGAGGAAATGGTCTTTTCTTGTAATCAATTGCAGTGGGTCTTTTACAGATATGTAAAATTAATTCTTTGACACAATATGGACCAATTTTTATTGATCCAAATAAAATATCTAAACACATTTTGGAGAATAACCACATAATCTGTAATGGTGTGTAAATTACTTGGAAGTCAGTAATTTTGATATGGTTACATTTTGTGACAGCAGTGGTTGTTTGTTCTTTTACTTATAATAGTGACTTTGAAAGTCTGACCTTGAGCAGATGAAACTAGATCAAACTGGTTTCCTTTCACCTTCAGTTGGCTCAGTATCAACTTACTACCACATTTGGGGCCATAACATATGTTTCATTGTTTTCTTTTGTTGTATTTTTGATTCTGTGGTTTATAAGAATAGATACCATTTCAAGGAAATGGGAAAGTTATAGTTCTTAACAATGAGTGTTGATATGAAGAAGTTAAGTACATCATGTATACATCATCATGCATACATACATCATAGATTATTCAAGCCCTCATGCATAGTATATGCATGTCTTTATGAATATATGTGTATATGTGTTTATGTATACATACATATGCATGTGTGTATATACACATGTATGTGTGTATATAGACAGACAGACAGACAGACAGACAGACAGACAGATAGATAGATAGATAGATAGATAGATAGATAGATAGATAGATAGAGCTGGTTTATAACTACTATGGATAATAAAATTGCCCTATTTCTCCAGAACAGGATCAAATCCTAACCAGCTATTTTACATATGGTACTGCACTACTAAAAGTAATAAGTCTAAATTCTCATCCTGGTATAGATAAGACCTGCAACTGCTGAGTGTGTAGGCAACAGACTATCTGTCCTATTGTGAGGAGACCAGTCTAGCTAATTTCATTGAGATTTATCATCAGAAGTTTGGGTGATGGGCTAATGTAAAGACCACATACAAAGCTAGAGAGTGGCTGTAATATGGGTGTAGGTAGTAACTGCCCCCAAGTAGTAGATCCTTGATGAACTGAAGCTTGTGATGTGTTCCTGGTGGTTTATGCTTACCTAATAAATTAGGGAAGAAAAGTAATTTGAAAGAATAATTTTGTTCCACTCAATCTGTCAAAATTTTCCACAAATTAACTTTTCTCTGATTTAGTCATTGTCTTCTGAATATGTAAAGCTCACTCTCAACTGAATCATTTTCTCATTATGCTTCCTTTCCTACTGCTGTTCTGGCCTTTTTTTTCCACCTACCTAAACCTTTCCTATCTCTTGAGGCAATTTCATAGCTTAACTGCTATAGCCTGGAGTATTTTTCCTGATTACTCCAGGGCACAAAGATCACTTCTCTACCCTTCTTAAATTCTATAATAAGTATTTACTCTCCTTCTATTTTTGCATTATTGTCTTGGTTAAGTGGTGCAGTGGATAAAGCACTAGGCCTGAAGTCAGGAAGACCTGAGTCCAAATATGGTGACATCAGTGACTGCTAGTGATGCTTGAGTAAGTAACTTAATCTGTCTGCCTCCATTTTCTTACCAGTAAAATGGGGATGATATCAGTGGCACCTACATAGTAGAATTTCAAGATCAAATGTGCTTAAATAGTGCTATCTGACACATAATGGGCACTTAATAAGTTCTTGCTCTGTTTCTTTTCTTACCTTTCAGTTCTCTAAGTAAATTGCAAGCTCTCTTGAGACAGGAGGCTCATTATACTTATGATATTTCCCTCCCTGCCCCCAGCATAGCACTCTTAGCATGCTGTGTACCTCATCAAATATTTTTGAATGAATAACTAAATAAATGATTTTTGAGATGAAGATTATTACTGCATTAAATTAAAAGAATTGATTTCAAACTACATTTTTAAAAACCACAAAAACCATAGAAACGTTTATGCAGTAATTTGCATAATATGAGGAACACTGTGGAGCCAACTGGTCATAGCATATGTATTAGCCAAGATTCCCATGATATCCCAAATAGTCCTTCAATTAGTTTGCTTATCTTTTCTGCAGAAGAAGATACAGCATTACAAGATTAAAAACTATTATTATTACTTTGTTGATATGAAATGCACTGAAAACTATAGTTGTGACATCAATCAAGAACAAAAAAGAAAATTAAATATTCCTAAATATGGAACTGATAAGACTATTCTCAGAGCTTTGTGTTTAATTGACAGTGTATTCTAAAAAAAGAATAATTATTTGTGTATTGTCTCTACAAGATTAAAAATAAAATAAAATGGATTCAACTGGCAGAAGCAGGAAGCAGTATGTATAAATTGGGTTGTTCAGGCCTGAGCATTTTTCAGGATAATCATTGCTATCTTCAGAGAAATGCAGTTGGAAAAAACAGGCGTTCTAGGAATATGGACCTTAAGTTATAAGATGAAAGATTCTGAGATTTTTCTGTAGCTGGGCATGTAGATGGAGGTTAAGGATTAAGGAATGACTTAAATAGTGAGGGGAAAGAGTGCCATTAAACATATTATGGCATAGGATTTGATTTTGAAAAATTAATTTCCACCTTATGTTTACATCATTGTACAATATCCCTTTCTGAAACTCATTCCCAATAAAATATTTGCTACTATTTTATTATAAGTTTATAGTCTATGTAATTTTTTTAAAAAAGTATAGTGCTTGCTATTTTCATTAGCCAAACATAAGTGTTGAATAATTATACAGTAAATTTGTGTCTGCAGGTTGAACTACTCTTGAGAATTCAGACCAAAATGAATTTTGTTCCTTATTTGCCCCCTCCCCCAAATCCACATTCATCCCATGGGGAATTGTGGACTATAATAAAATATTGGAAGGATAGAAGCAATGGTGTCCTTCAGCATAAGCAAGAAGGCAAAGGAGAATATTGCATGCCTAGTCCATAGGGCCTATAGATCATTCCACAGCGAGGACCTATAAACAAGTACATCATCAAATGACCAGAAGATTGATGAATGTAAGAGCATCACAAACACTATTCTTCAGGATCTTCTTTCCAGTGTCATGATTCTCCTCTATTGCAATTTTCTTGAAGTTATTCTCTCTCTAGTGATGCAACTGAAAGCATTCTAAAAGCAGAAACCCCATTCATCAGCTTGGTACATTCAGGCACCAGTCTGTGAACAAGTAGGAAGGAGATACCAGACTAAGATTGAGTGTAGTGAATGGAAGATGGACTTCAAGACAAAGAGATGTGAGTTCAAATCCCACTCTGAAAATATGTATAATGACTTTGTCTTAGGATAATGTTGATACAAGTTTGTAAAACTTCTGGAGATGTGATTTCCATTTGTTTTGGAGTGTGAGGGCTAAAGTACAGTCTACAGTGATCATTCAAAGTTATTCTTTTCTTCTTCCAATCCTCAAAAAGGTTAATGAGGCTAACTGTACATCTTAAAGTATCTCTTCATATCAGTGCATGTCATGCAATAGCTGTTGTATCATGGGCAAGTCACTTGATCTCAGAGCCTGTTTGTTCATCTATGAAATGGGCATAATAATATCTTTATCACCTACTTCACAATGTTGCTTGTGGGGCTCAAATTCAATAAAGTATAATATAACACTATAATGATCCACAACATAAATGTCAGTTACTATTATCACCACTGCCATTGTTTTCTTTTTTTATTCATCATATAAACTTTCTTTTTTTTAATGCTTTATTAACTACTGATTTACATCATTCGTTTCCGCCAGATTCTGAGTTACAAATTTTCTCCCTGTTTTTCCCCTACCCACCTCCCCAAAATAGCCATCCCACAGGATATCCCCCCCCTCCAATCTGCTCTCTCCCATATTTTCTACCATAACCCTTTCGACTTTTCCAGTGGATCTCTATGCCTGAGTGCATGAATAACTTATTACCTATTTATATATATGAGATTATATTTAAAAATATATATATATATATATATATACATAAATATTTAAATATTTGATTTTAAAACTTTCAATTAGAGATTCATTCCCTTCCTTCTTTGTCACCCACCCTTACTGGGAAGATAAAAAGTTCAGTATAGGTTGTACATGTGTGTCTATTGCAAAATAATAACATAGTAGATATATTGTAAAAGATTGACTATATTTTCCTCCCTCCTATCCCACCTCCCACTTGTTCTATTCTCTACTTTGATCCCATCTGTTTTCAAAAGTGGGTGCTTCTAACTTCCCTCCTCCACAGCCTGCTCTCCGTTCTATCAGCCCCCCTCTCATCCCCTTCCCCCCTACTCTCCTGGAGGGTGAGATACCCTATTTAGTGTGTATTTCACTCCCTCCTCAAGCCAAATTCAATGGGAATAAGGTTGAACCATTCCCTTTTGCCTTCATATTATTCCCCTCCATTGTAACCATTTTCCCTTGCCTTTTCTGTATGAGATAGTTTACCCCAATCTGTCTCTCCCCATCTCCTCTCATTACATTCTCCTCTCCTCTTAATTTCACCTTTTAAGTATCATCCCTTCCTGTTAAATTGGTCCTGTGCCCTCTATCTATGTATACCTGTAAACATATATACACACATTTACATATATATTCATAAGCTCATGTAGCCTCACATATATATGTATATATATATATATTTCTAATCCCAACTACTGAGAAAAGTTTCATAAGTTACAATTATTGTTTTTCCATGTAGGAATGTTAATAGTTCAACTTTGATAAGTTCCTTATGATTTCTTTTCCCTGTTTACCTTCTCATACTTCTCTTGCTTCTTGTATCTGAATGTCAAATTTTCTATTCAACTCTGGTTTTTTCAGCAAGAATGCTTGAAAGTCCTCTATTCCACTGAATGACCATATTTTCCCCTGAAAAGGGATACTCAGTTTTGCTGTGTAGGTGATTCTTGGTTTTAATCCCAGCTCCTTTGACCTGAGCAGTATCATATTCCAAGCCCTTCAATCCCTCAGTGTAGAAGCTGCCAGATCCTGGGTTATCCTGATTGTGTTTCCACAATATTCAAATTGTTTCTTCCTGGCTGTTTGTAATATTCTCTCCTTAATCTGGGAATTCTGGAACCTGGCTATAATATTCCTAGGTGTTTTCTTTCTGGGATCTTTTTCAGGAGGTGATCAGTGGATTCTTTCAACATATATTTTGCCCTCTGGTACTAAAACATCAGGGCAGTTTTCTTTGAGAACTTCCTGCAGGATGATTTCTAGGTTCTTACTTTGGTCATGGCTTTTAGGTAGTCCAATAATTTTTAAATGATCTCTCCTGGATCTGTTTTCCAGGTCAGTGGTTTTTCCCATGAGATATTGCACATTGCCTTCTATTCTTTCATTTGTTTGGATCTGTTTAACAGCATCTTGATCTCTCATAAAGTCATTAGCTTCCATTGGCTCCAATCTAATTCTGAAGCAATGATTCTCCTCACTGAGCTTTTGAGATTCTTTTTCCATCTGGCAAATTTGGCTTTTTAAGGCATTCTTCTCCTCATTGCCTTTTTGAGTCTCCTTTGCCATTTGAGTCTGTCTGTTTTTTAAGGTATAATTTTCCTCAGTCAGGCTGTTGACTCTCATTTCATAATTTTCTTGCATTGTTCTCACTTCTCTTCCTAATTTTTCCTCCACTTCTTTTATCTGCTTTTTAAGATCCTCTATGGCCTGTAACCAGCTTGTATTTTCCTTTGAAGTTTTTGGTGCAGGAGTTCTGACTTCACTGTTTTCCTCCTGTTCCATGCTTTGCTCCTTTTTGTCCCCAAAATAGGAGTGTCATGTTGGAATCTTCTGTGTGTTTTCTTTCCTTTGCCTGGTCTTGTCCCCCCTCAGTCACTTGACCCGTGGTCTTTTTGCCACAGTAGGACTCTGCCACCAGACAGGGGAGCTTTCTTCCCAAATGCTGGGGTTTTCTCAGCTGCTAGAGGTATTAGATGGGTGCCCTCTCTGAGGTCTCCACACACTGGCAAGCTGGACACACTCCCCAGGACCTCCACCCTAGACTGCAATCCAGATCCAAGCACCTTAAAGAAAGAGCGATTACCCCTCAGACTGGTGCTTGGTCCCCCTACATTCTGCAGGCCAGGAGCTTAAACCTCCACATGGTGCTGGCTGGCTGTGCTGGAGTCTCAGTGGCTTTTCACCCTGGGGGTAAAAGCCATGCACTCCCACTTACTGGTCCCAAAGTCCAGACTGCACTGACCTCTTACTTTGTCCTTCGCATCTGTGTTGATAAATCTGGAAATGGCCACAGATGGTGCTGATCTGGGGTCCCTCTGGCTGGCAGCAGGTCAGGGAGGCCCTGGGGCTAAAGCCTCGGTGTGGGGCTGGGCTCGGGTCCCAGAGTGCTGTGCTGGATTCCTGCCGGCCTGCTGGGCTGTCCTCAGCGGGAGGTTAGCTTCTCTGTGTCATTTTGTGGGTTCTGCAGCTCCAAAGTTTGTTTAGAGGCCCCTTTTTACATGGATTGGGGAGGGTGGAAGCCTCCAAGATGGTCTACTCAGCCATCTTGGCTCCACCCCCCCATCACCATTGCCATTGAATGCACACCATACTATGTTTCAGAAAGCCATATTGTAATAAACTTTTGTAGGATGATATGATTCCAATTGTGGGGGAAAAATCATTGATTCAGTCAGTGAAAAACTACATCTTGCTCATAGCAAGATAAAGATCATGGAACCTTGGAGACTAATATTTCTTTTTTCTGTCACCATTGTGCTGGCTATCATTTTCAGTTAGATAGTACAATGTGCAGGTTTTTTGCAGTCTACTTGGACTACCCAGTTTCAAAACTCAAATAAATCCCTTTGGATAAGTAGCATTTTCTGGCAAACCTTTTGACTCTTCCAGCAACACATTAAGGACAATATGGGAATGAAAATAAATGAGAATTCATAGCCAGTGGAAAGTATGTAATTTATTGGTGACTCCTGGATCTTTTGATTTCCAAGGACTTGTGTCTTCATGGTGTTTTGTTTTCCACCTTGGAAAGTATTTTTCATAAAATTTCTTGAGCTATGTGATAGGTTCCCAGAAGAAATGAGTGGTACACAGAAAACTTGTTTCCATGCGTTGAAGAAACCTTAGAGTTATTTGAATAATTGAAATGTCAATTATCTGTTTATGTTTTTGTTAAAAGTGTGGTATTAGTACATAGGATATTGTCCTGTACTTTGTCAGGTACCCAAAAAATATGTGTTGAACAAATGAACCAATGAATGCATGATGCTTAGCAAGAGGTCAAACAATGAACAACTTCAGTATTATGGAATACAGCCTCAATTATAGAGGTAATTGAAAAGAGCATCCAAGTACACAAAATTGTGTTACAGATATCAGTACGGAAATAGAGTTGTCAGGCCCTCATTCCGAATGCCATTGAGTCTCAATTAATACTTGTACCTCATGAAGCTTCATCATTTGCTTTCCTAGCTTACAGGATATTTGACAGGAGATAGGAGGTCATTACTGAAATGGAAGAGGTGACAGTGCAGGAACAATAGAGACTAGAAAAAGAGCTATAATGTATATCATATTGAAGTATGATGATAGTTATTTTTTAGTAATTATTATATCTTCAAAATGCTAAAATTATATTTAGTAGTCTCTGTTAAAGAAGGCAGTGCATGATCCAATTTAGAAATATTTACAACAGAAATTGTTTAAATAATCCAAGTTCTGGCATTGAAGAGGTAAACTTTAGTTATGAGGAAAATTCATTTATTGGAATGAAATAGCTCATTTTGCAATGAGGCCAAATAAGTGAGATATTACTGTATGCATGGATAAAAATCATTTTTTATTTAGTTGTTTTTGTCATTCAAAAAAAAGGAGAGGGAGAAAAATGAAGAACCATCAATCCCACCTGAACCCATGCAAAATACTTTAGACATTAGCTGTAGTGTAATGTGTTCAAGTCATTAAAGGACATGCTACCAGCATATTCACATAGAATAATAATTGTAATAAACTGTTAATAAGAATTAAAATGAAAATATCACAATAAAATATTTAAACAATGAATATGGGAAGGAAGAAAATAGTCTTTGTTCAAAATGAAGACCTGAGTTACAATCATCTTATATGTTAAAATTTCAATTATTAATCTAGTTTTGTTTTTTTTTAATGTCCTAAGAATTGCCACCTTTTTCTGTCTGCCTCTCCCCTCCCACCACAGCATGCCATGAAATGATGGCAATAAGGGGTGAAATTGACTATAGAATGGAGACTGTTATAAATATTTTGGCTGACACAGCAAACTTTTTGAACAGAAAGTAAGGACCACGAGGTTAGTCAGATGATATCTAAACTTTGCTAGGAACCTTTAGGGCACTTTGAGGAAACATTCAAGAACTGGGCATAGAGCAATTTTAAGGAAGTTGAGAGTTTGATTGTGGGTTTTTAATTACACAAGTATTGATTAGGTTAAAAACAATGCAAATTTAAGAAGGACAACCTTTTCTGGTGGTAGTTCAAGATCACTTTCTACAACTAAAAAAAAAGCAGAATCTGAAGTCATTCTTGATGTAATATGAGGAAATCAAACTATAACTGTTTGTTCTGTCCTTGGTCTAATGGCCTCGATGTCATGATTGATTTAGAATTCTCATCAGACATTTCATATGACATTTAATAATGCACTAAGAAGAAAAAAAATCACTGAACAACAGTGGAAAATAAAGAATAAACCAATAGTTGTTCACCCTGTAACTGAAATTCATCTCAGTTATTCTAAACAGGGGCAGGGGTAACAGAGGTCAATGCAGTTAAGTAGAGATGTGAAGAATAGAATGAGCAAATAAGTGGAATGCGTTTTAAAACTGTTTATAAACAGTCTGGTAAAGAGATAGATTGAAAAGGGTCTATACAAATAAGCAAAGGAAAGTGAATGGATCATTAGAAGAGGGCAGGAAAAATGTTGATTGTCAAGTCCCAGAAAGTATTTCAAATTAAGACTCTACCAGTCTGAATTGATGTAGAAGGAAACAGGATCCCTATAAACTGGAATGGGACAGAGGTTGAGTCTGAGAAAATGGCTAAATCTTTGCCAACAGTTTTTCCACAATAGCTAGCAGAAACACATTTGATAATGAATTATTTTTCTGATTATTAAAAGAAAAAATAATAAAAATGCTATAAGTAAAATTTTCAATATTTCAAAAGATCCACAATTTCAAGTAACCTATGCCTTTCTTAGGAGAAGGCCTAGGTAGGATGCTGTAAAATGATAGTGATGGTGATAATCCATATTTTGTGGGACAACCTAGCCATTGGCTTCTCCATGCTTAGCTATGATGTTTCTTAGTAACAGCTGTTTCTGCTTCAGGGCCTACATTCAATCTTTCACCTTGGTAGGAGCTACTGGAACATGTGCCCTGGTGGTCTTTCCTCTGAGAGTCCAGGACTACTTTCATGTGAGGATGAAACCTCAGAGCAGAAATCTGAAGAAACTGAGAACTGGATTTTATAAACATCCAGATGATTATTAGAACGTATCTATGTAGAAAGATGAAAAGGGGGATATGCTCCATAGGCTATCATCAGTATGCAGATTTCAGTTGGTGGCTGTAAGTGATTATATGTTTGTAACAGAAGTTAAAGAGATTAGAGTTTGCCACCATTCTTGATGTGACCTATGGGAATAAGCAAAAGGCAATATGGAAAAACAAAAAAACAAACATCTTGCCATCTTGTGAGTTATACTGATCTCTTCATAATTTCTCTTTCAAGTGTCCAGCCAATAATTCAGAGGCCTTTATCTAGGACTCAGAATTATTGTGCCATGAGGCAGCAGGAGAGCATTATAGAGATCATACCAGATATGGAGATAGAAAGATCTGAGTTTGAATCCTCTGTCAAATACTTACCAGCTGTTTGACCCTGGGCAAGTTAATTAACCTGTCTTGGTTTTCTCATTTGTAAAATGAGGATAATTAGAGCACCCACTAGTTACTGGGAAAATCAAATCAAAGAAAGCAATAAACATAAAGTACTTTGCATACTTTAAAGGGCTATTTTTATTGGTAAATTTGCACTGTCCATGTGATATCTCGGGTAGCTAAGTGGCAGAGTGAAGGGCCTGGAGTCAGGAAGAATCTTCTTCTTGAATTCAACTCTGACTTCAGACACTTACTATTTAGATGACCTGGGGAAAGTCACTTAAACCTGCTACCTTCAATTTCCTCATCTGTAAAATAAAGAAGTGGAACTGGATGATAACTAAGGCATCCTGAGTCTTGCCTGCTGTAATGCCCTTAGGACTTCTGGGGTCTTTCCACCCTCCTTGCAACTGAACTCTGTTATATGTGGTCTCTGCTCATTTAAGTGTGACTCCTTCTTAAGAACAAGGACAGTGTAACTTTTTTCTATGTGTATCCCTGCACTTTATGCAAAATGGCTGCTTAATGATCCTTCCTTCCTTCCTTCCTTCCTTCCTTCCTTCCTTCCTTCCTTCCTTCCTTCCTTCCTTCCTTCCTTCCTTCCTTCCTTCCTCCTTCCCTCCCTTTCTCTTTCTCTTCTTCCTTCATTCCTTCTTTCCTTCCTTCTTTCTTTCCTTCCTTCTTTTCTTCCTCCCTACCTTTCTCCTTCCCTCCTTCCTTACTTCTTCATTCCTTCCCTCTTTTCTTCCTTCTTCTCTCCCTCCTTCCCTCCATTCCTTTCTTCTTTCCCTCCATCCTTCCTTCCTGCCTTACTCATTTCCTTCTTGCCTTCCAAATTTATGCCACCTCTAAATACTATGATTTTGTGTTCAGAGAAACCTATGTGAATCTTTCCTAATTTTCTGTTCTAATCAGCTTTACATGACTAATGCTGAGATGTTCTTAAACTGTATATGGTAAAATAAAGTCATATGCACATGACAACCGCAAGAAACCTAATACGCATATACCTAAGTTTGTAAAAAAACAAAAAACTAAAATGACAGTATTTTTTGGATTTTAGTAAATCAAATAAGAATTTACATTGGCATATTTCAGAGAGGCTTCTAAAGGGTCTTCAACAAGGAATAGCTTCTAAAACTTCATTTTGCTTTCCCCTTTATCTCCTAAAGTAGTTAAGGAAAGGAGTTGGAAATCAATTTCATTGTCACTTCTCTGTAAGTTACTGCATTTGAGAGGTGTCTCGAATAATAAGGTTAAGTGACTTCCTATGGTCACAAAGCTAGTATGTGTCATGAATTTGACTTCAACCCATATTTTCTTGGCTCTGGGGCTGGCTCTCTAGTTACTATGACAGGTTTAGCCCTCCATCAAGTAGGTAAAAATTAATTAATGAGAAGAGAAAGATATTTTTGTAAATATTTTGTAAAGGGAAACATTTTCTTTTATTGCAAGTAAATACCACCTTGTTTATCTGTTTGGCAATTTGGGGTTTCTGTGTGTGTGCATATAGGGGCTCATTCATACAAAATATAGACTGTGATTTTTGTATGTGTGTGTGTGTGTATGTGTGTGTGTGCACATAGGGGCTCATTTATACAAAATATAGAGTGTGATTCAGGTGATCACTTACAAGAATTATCGTATTTTATCCTCTCAGCAATGAGCCATATGAGATGGATGCTATTACCATCCCCATATTGCAGATGAGGAAATTGAGACAGAGGGAGATTAAGTGACTTGCCAAGGGCCACTGGCTTGTAAATGTCAGAGGGAGGATTTGAAGTCAGACTCTCCTGCCTTCAAACCCAGAGCTCTAGCCACTTCACTACCTTGCTTCCTAAGTTATGAAATATCTGTCACAAAAGAGAGCTGCAGTATAGGGTCAGGCAAGATCCAGGAGCAAACAGGAAAGCTGAGGAAGGTGGATCTTAAACTGTTCTAAAACAAGAGCAACCAGTTAATTGTGGCTGTTTCGCTGGCTTCTCCTCAGAAATGCTATAATCCCCCCTTCGGTTTTAGATTTAAACACCTCCATGGTAGATTTGCAAAATCATATTCTCGCTCTGCTGTTTTGTAAATGTAGACTTTGCATTACCTTTTCATCCTTTTTTCTTTTTGTTAGATGTTTCCCTTTGCAGTGAGCCTTGGAGATGATACCCAAATCTCTGAGCACCAGTCTTTAATCTTCACCAAAATCATATGAAAAGGAAGTGTTCTTTTTGTTTTGTTTTGCAAACCTGTTAGTGCTAACATTTGAAGGCAGTAAGACTGCAGGTTTACATCAAATGGAAAAAGCTCAGATGCTTTTATCATAAAAGAAGGAGGAGAAAAAAAAACCCTCCCCCACTCTATTTTCTTTCCCATCTCCTTTCCTATCCCAGACCACTTCTGCCAAAAGATCAAGTGAAAATGGCATCTTCTGGAAGCGAGACTTGCGAATGCTCCAAGTCATGTTGAAGTTGACATGAAAACAACCAGAGCTGGCATATCTCCTATTTTTATAGCTGCCTATTTTTCCCTGACATTTTTAGTAAAGTTGAGCAATATCCAGATTCCAGCCTTGATACCAATCGGCACAGCAACATTCATCTTAAGATGACATCTGTTGAGAATTTTTCAATAACTTAATGGTTATAAAGCATGTGAGGAGGGGGATAATAGAGGGATTATGACATAAAAATGCTAAAGCCCTTGTGGGGGAACTGCTGCACATAAAGTTTTGATTTGGTAATTCAAACTAATGCAGTTTGTAGTCCTCTAGAGAGAGGGCAATAATAGTGCACAATATGCTCTTAAACACTGATGCATAACACATTGTGCTGGCGCCAAAAGGCACTGTAAAATCGTGTTAGCTAGCGGGGAGAAGCAGCAACTTGGGGAGAAGCACTGTGCCAAGATCACAGCGCAGGCACAGGTGACAACCAGTTGTTTTCCTTTGTTCCTTAGGCTTTGGAACCCAGAAAAAGGATGTCTGCAGGCCCCCTGGATGATCGGATTGAGGGCAACAACAGAGAAGCTAAGAGTATGCCTGCCTTTACTGAGAGATCACTGTCCTGCAATCAAGTTCCCTTTTCTTCCTGACTCAAGCCACTTTTATGATACTTATAAACCACACACAGACACACTCTTCTTGGGAATTTTACTTTGTCTCCCAACAGTGATACCTAAATTATCCAGCATTTTGAATGTAAATACAAAGCTCTAGAAAACATTATTCCCTACCTTCTAGATAGGCTGCTTTTCCTTTGTAAGTAAAGATTGAAAAAATGCACAAGATTCACTTGGCCACAATCATCAAACTTCGAGGATGTAGAGTGCTGATAGTGCTTCTTTCTTTGCTAATCTTACATATCTATTGCATTGTGGAGTCTCCTGGATGCAATCTATAGCATAACATTTAAGGAGGAATACAATCTTGATGTTATGTCCCTAGTAGCCCTTTCACTGTCTCAACAGCTAGTGACAAATAGCATGACAAATTGTCTGCCTTTCCACAGGGGAAAAATAAGTGTCCCCACTGAATAGGGTAGTGAATTATTAACACTATTCCAGGAGAGTTAAATGTAGACATTTTCTTTTTTACCTTTCCAATTTAGAGTTTTCTTCCTGTAAGAGTACAAACCAAATTATCTGAGAAAGAGAAACACAAAAATAATAGCCTTCCCCTTTTCCTTTAGGTCTCCCCATTGAAAATTATTTTGCTTAAAGAATATGTTGAAACAATTAACATTGCTCAAGTTCTAGGCATAGTAAGTGTAGGCAAACAAGGATATCTTGACCTAAATTTATAAAATAGAATCCTCCACAATAAAGAGGAAAATGTTTTGGCTTATGCTAGGACATTCTTAGATTAATCTCTTATACTTAGGAGTAACTTGTTAAAGTTCTGAAGTTTGTAAGGGATTAAAGGGCAAAAAATCCAAACAAACAAAAAAAAAAACCCTTAATTCACATTTGGGATGCTTGGTGTGAGCCCAAGGGCTTTTAATCAACACATTTTTTTCCCCAAAGTTCTCTGGCAATATTGCTAAATAGAAAAGATTAAGGATGGTTGACACAATAATAATTAAGCTTAGTTGAAGCAATAGTGGGATAACTTGGGCCAAAATAGATATTTAGTGGAAAATGTATATGGGGGGGGGTGGAGGAGCATATGAGTTGGTTTTTCCTTCTCAAATTATCCCAGCTTTTTTTTAAACAATGATTAAACTCTCTCCTTCCTCTCTTCTAATTCCCCCCTCTACCTCCGTCCATGTATACCTGTTTAAATCGTACCTATGTTTCAAGGTTCAGTTAAAATGCCCCTATACTGAATATTTTTGTGATTTGAACCAAAGTCTTCTGGCTCAGTCTAGGACTCTTAATTATGCCACAGTCACATTTTACCTTTCCTTGTAGTAATGTACATGTGACCTAGTTTTAACACCTCAAAATCATAAATGATATCTTATTTGTCCTTGTGACCTCATTGGCCACCTCATAGTAGGCACTCCTTAAATATTTTTCAATGAATACTTTCCTCATTTATACTTTATGTATGTTGATATAGCCAAAGAGAGGTGTGATTTTAAACTTATTTTGATAAATATAAAATCCAACCAGAGATGTTATATCTTTCAAAGCTATAAGCATTCCATATGACGTGGAATTTGTTTTAATGGCTTTCTATTCTGGTCTGATGATTTAGGCATGATTGGATAGTTACTCAAGAATATATTTATCATTGAGTAAGAACAGGATAAACACTAAAATCAAAGAATGTTACCTAAACTTGCTCATTTGTATTTGTTTTTTTCTAAAGGGGGGGTGATAAAATTAAAAGTTAAAGTCCCATTGTTTTCCATATGTGACATAAATATAGATGGTAGCAGTAACATATTTTTTTTTTTTTACCAATTTCTTTTTACCTCCTAACCATTAACTGAGGTGGTTTCAGTGATCCTGAATTTTGAGATCTTTTTGTTTTTACTGTGACTTTATTTTGATAAAAGAAATATTCTTAGTGCTACAAACTTTAGGTTTAAATATTCCCTAAATATGAAATGTTAAGTGACTAGATGATAAAGGGCTAAGCCAGGTGTGGCCTGTGGCCTCCAGGTCACATGTAGCCTTCTAGGTCTTTGGGTGTGGCCTTTTGACTAAGTCAAAGTTTTACAGATCAAATTCTTTTATTAAAGGGATTCTGTGAAATTTGGATTCAGTCAAAGGGCTGCCCTTGAGGACCTAGAGTATCACATGTGATCTTGAGGCCACAGGATCCCCACCCAGGAGCAAATGATCTAATGGATTAAAAATATATATTATTATTATTTTCTCAAAATCCTTTGTTAGAAGAGTTTAAATTATGTTGTTGTTCTTCAGTCATGCCAAACTACTTGTTACCCCATTTGGGATTTTCTTGGCAAAGATACTGGAGTGGTTTGCTATTCCCTTCTCAAGCTCATTTTATAGATGAGGAAACTGAGGCAAATATGGTTAACTAACTTGCATAGGGTCATGCAGATGGTAAGTGTCTGAAGCTGGATTTGAACTCAGGAAAATGAATCTTCTGACTCCAGGCTTGGCACTGTGCCACCTAGTTGCCCAACCATATACAAAGATTATTTTCCTTATTTTGTTGTTTTTGTTGCTTCTGAAGAAAACGCTGACACTTCTTAGATCCAATTAATTTATCAACCAATTAAAATATATTCAATGCCCACTATGCGACGGGAAGTATGTGTTAATGGCTACGTATATACAATCAAAAGCAAACTGGTTCCTGCCCACAGTGAACTTGCCCTCTATCAAATGGGACTTTCATTTTAATGTGTTCAGAAGATAGGGTGGGAAAAAAAGGAATTGAGGAAAAATGCCCAGATTTACTAATGCTCTCTGCTTGTATTGAACCATGATTTAATAACAAATGGAAAATTAATGAATAAAATCACTTTAATTTAGAATATAATTGTGATTATTCAAATGGATTAAGCATTAAATAATCCAAATTCCATTTGAATTTGTCTTTCAAGAGTAATCATCAACCTGAGCTCAAGAAATATCCCTTGATTTTATTTTGTGGCACAGAAAATAATGTACAAAGGAAAAGGAAGATGAGGGTAGAATCGTCATTGCCTTTTCTAAAGTAGCTGAATGTTTACATGTGGAAATTCTATTTTCTGAAATATAAATGTGGTCATCACAAAAACACAGGAATATTCTCCTTCATGCTTACACTATGATGGGAAACTGCATGGAAAATAAGTATTAAAAACCCAACAACTGTTGTCTTTATATAACACCCAATAACCATTATAATGAGACTCATTTGTATGGTTATGTTGACAAAAAATAATCCAAACAAGGACTTAGGGAGTGTGTGCAAGCATGTCATGCAAGCTGACCTCAGACAATAAGCCACTGAGGTTATTTATAATCCAAGATAAAAATGGGAGTAGCAATCACTGATACCTATTTATATCTTTAGAAGAATAAATAGCAATGAAGTCAAATGTAAAAAAAATAAATCCACAATATACCTCAATTTAGAACTTAGAATGTTTCCACACCAGATAAACATACATGTATGCATATATGCATATACTGGAGTCACATAATTTTAGTGGCCATCTTATCCAGCTCATGAATAAAAAGAATCTACAACATACTACATAACTGTAGTTCTAGAAACATGAATTGATATTATGCATCTGAAAAATAGAAAGAAGAGAGATAGATACAGACACACAGGGAGATAGAGACCGCATCAGAGAATGTTCTTTAAGCAAAGTTCTTGGGAGTGTTTTTATTGATAGTATATTGGAATTTGTCCATCACAGTCTCTGATATACAACAAGTATAAATAATTAAGTATTAGAAATGTTGTTGGGGAAGCTAGGTGGTGCACTGAATAGAGCATCGGCCCTGGAGTCAGGAGGGCTGGAGTTCAAATTCAGCCTCAGACACTTGACGCAAAATTAGCTGTGTGACCCTGGGCAAGTCACTTAACCCCACCTGTCCTCCAAAAGCAAAAAGAAAAAGAAATGTTCTTTTTTATTTGTCCATTTTTGCTTTCAAAGATGACCAAGGATATCATGTAGTGATGTCTTGTGTCTGAATTGAATTTAGGTAAGACAGAGTTACACAAAATCATGAGCCTTACTCTCTCTTCTAGTCATCAAAGTTCAGTGGCAAGACAAAACTTAGGAGCCCCTTGCCTGAGATACAGTGGCTGGTCGTGGAGTCTTTGATGACTAACTAAGCTCTAAGCTTACCACAGTGCCTTCTTCAGCTGCCTTCCTGGCCATTGGAACAATTTTTTTCTTCATCCACCCATTCTTCTGGAGGTCTTCATGTGCTTGGGGTAAACATTCCCCTAACTCACAAATGGTTTTGAGGCTTGTCAGATACTCTCAAACTGTTTTAGCCTATTTCAGAAATGGTTTCATTGGAATGTGGCTTCTGTACATTCTATAGCTTCTTGGAGCCTCAGGTGAGAGTTGGATGACCAGTTGGAGATAAAAGGTAGATGAGCATTCCTGAAAATTACTTGGCAAATCCTCACACCAGAGATGCTAATCCTCCCTTAACAACCCATATGCCCCTTGAAAATAAAATGACAACATTGTAAGATGGTTTCACTTTTCCAATATCATCTGTAATGTAATGCCAAAAGAAAGGCAACTTCCCAGGTTCAAAATACCAGCATAGGTGCTCTCTATTTTATTCAGTGACAAACCAAGAACAGAGAAGATTAAACATCACATCATTTCAAATACAGCATTTACTAAGTGTGATTAAATAATCTCCAAGCACTACCCACCCCAGGACCTTCCAATCATTCAATCAATTACAAAGTCTCTGTTCTAAATACTTCTCCACCCCTAGGCTATACCTTAATTAAGTCCACCACAAAGCCCCTCTTCTCAAATGGAGATTAGTTTCCAAACATAAGGTCAAAAGTTCCCCACCCCTGGATCACAATTGAATCTACCCCAGAGTTACATCAAGTTTAAACACAGCACTTAATACCCAAATGGAGGTCTTTTCTTCATCTTGACATGAGGCAAGTTCTCAGCAATCTTAGTTCCTGGGGAGACAAGGCTTAGCAAGGCCATAAGATACATTGCCAGTCCCTTCATGAATTTATCCTCTGTCTATAGAACAGTCCTAGAACCCCTGAACACATTAGCAAAGCCCTCTCCCAGGATTTCTGTAAACATCCAACAAGAAAATCCTTCTTCAGGGCTTCTGAACCAACAGAAAGGTTCCCAGACCCCTGCAACAACAGCACTGTCCTTCACCAATGGACAGTATTCACTCTGTCTGCAGGACAGTCTCCAGACCCCTGCAACAACAGTACTGTCCCTCACCAGTGGACAGTATTCACTCTCTGTCTGCAGGACAGTCTCAGGGCTTCTTAGCGAACAGCCAGGTTCCAGGACTTCTTCAACAAAAGGACTGTCTTTCACCAGTGGACAAATCTGGCAAAACAACATCAAAACAGACAGACAAAGTACCAGCAAAACAGCCATGTCTCCTCAGTCCTTGGCAGCTCAGGGGGCAGGTCTCAAAAGTCCAGGGCAATTCAAAGCAGCCACCAGCAATTCTCTTAGCCTCTCTCTCCCTCCACGAGGTGCTGCCTCCAAAAAAAGATCTCCCGCCTCTCTCTAGTGTCTCTCCAAATCTACATCACCAGCTCCTCCCAGTTCAGGACTTTCTTTTCACATCAACAAGCCCATCCCACAGGTGGGATTAACAAACTCTGGGTTTTAACACAATCAGTTTGAAAACCAAGCCAATACAGGGGAATCTTTAATTGCCATTACTATCACATCATCTTACTAACTATGTCTTGAAATAATTGAGGCAACTTCGAAAGGTCATATTTTAGGTAGTATATTAAGAGCTTAAACTTTGTTCTGAGACTATTTATTCTGGATTCTTCATTTAACAGAGGCCCAAAGAAGTTTATTGGATTACCAAGGTCATTCAAGTAGTATGCATTAGAGGAGGAATATCAACCCAGGTCCCCTGACAAAAGAGTCCCTGGATTTTTGTTTTTGTTCTTCTCCCATGCTGCTTCTATAGTATTCTACCTTTAAATTCAACTCACCAAAATCCAGAGGGGTATTGAAGTTGTGCCTTGCACTCCATGAGCTCTTACAGCTTCTTTAATTAAATATCAAGTAACCTGGGAAGTGAGGTTATTATTGGCATCATCATAAATATTAAAATATGTTTATAGGGTTTGATTCATCCAATAAAATGACTAGATCAAATTATCTTCATGATTTGATCTACTCCTCAGGAATCCATCTGCAAAGAGTAAATTTGGAGACCTTTTAGTTATTGTTAGACAGTTATTTCTTATTTGATGACTGGCTGCAAATTTATAGAATTTTTATTATCTTGTGTAAGAGTAAAGTATATTTCCAAGTTGATTTTGTAAATATTCCTTCGGAAATGAGGTAACATACTCTAAATACATTTTAACATTTCTATTCTGAATTATGTTAGTTTGATAATCCTCCTGAAGGCCATTTTAGTAACTTCTCTTTATAAATTGTCCACAAAAATCAGTTATGTCTTTCACATTCCCCAAAATGATAATAGTTTCAGAAAAATTAAATATTTGACTTTCAGATTCATACAAACACAAATACTCAATTAGCAAGAAATAAATTAACCTACCTGCCATTATTTATGGAGTCCCTCTTATGTACCTCATACTGTGAACAGTGCTGTGCATAGCTGAACATGAGGCTACTCATAAGAATTAATTTGGAAATATCTCTACCCATTCTTATATTCACTGTGTTCTTCCCCTCTCTTTACCAGAGGAGTGAGTGCCTAAGAAAAGCAATATTTCCTCCATATTAAACCTTAGTTGTTCCACATGTTAAATGGGCACAATTTTCTACTTCAAAGACACAGGGAATCAATTAGTAAAAATGCATTGTGAATCATGTTTCTTTGGAATTAATTTGCAATATGTGGAGTGATTATAATAAAATAAAATGCCAATATAAAAATAATTGAATTCCTAGATGCCCGGTTTTCTTCTTAGAGAATGCATTTTTACTTCAATTAACTTAAAGATACTTAAGATAGTCAGAGAAAAAAAATACATTGTCCTTAATTTTTCAAAAGGAGTAATGATAGGATTTGGCAATTGAAAGTCTTTTTTTTTTTTTTGCAAAATTTCTGATTGTTAAATGCAACCACTTCTTTCAATTATATGTGCTTATATAGTCCTGGGCTAAGTTTAACTTCATCTGCTTCTTCCTTCTATCCCAGTCTTCACTGCCACAGGGAGATGGAGAAAAAGATGCTGACCCTTGTATAACTGCATCCCTTTCAAGCATGGAAACATTAAGAAAAGGAGCATGCAAGGAGATGCAACTCTGCTATTGCATGCCATGTAGACCTCTACAGATGTGACCCTAGGAATCTCTGATTTGTCCTTTAATGGAACAGTGCCATTGCCTTTACAAAAGGAACCCACCAGAATCTGGACTTATTTTTGCTTCTTGATTTAAATCTTTTGAATGTTTCTAGTACAGAATTCTTTTTCTGTCACTGGGAAGTTTATGAAGAAATAATTTCCTATATTTTATGCCATTTCAGTAAACTAGAATGGAAAATTGTATATCATCTCCCCCCCACCCTAGACTGCATCTTTAAAAAATATCTATCTCTACAGATATCTAAGTTTATCTGTCTGTCTATCTATCTATCTATCTATCTATCTATCTATCTATCTATCTATCTATCTATCTATCTATCTATCTATCTAATGAATCAATAGTCCCTGAGAAATCATTTGTTAGCAGCAGTCCTGCTTTGTTTTTTTAACTGCCTGAGCTGAATCTAGGGCCAGTGATGGATTAAAAACTGTCATAAACTGTATAAATAATGGATTCTAAAGATAATATTTCCTTTGTAAATCATATTTGGTAGATATAAGTACAGCAGCATTTAAACATTTAAAGCAAAAAGAGATTGTAGTTGAACAATTGCAATGAGAAAAAAAAAGAAAACAAAAACTTGTTTACCCCTCCTCAGAGGCAGGACCCTCTCTATCGAGTTTATAATTAAGCAATAATCCCAAGAAACGTAGTCATTACCAGCAGTTAATGACTACTTTGTTGGTTAACAGCTCAACGTGAAGCCGAAGATTGTTAACACTCCATCAAACTCCTTGTTAAGTGTGCTAAGTTTTTATTTAAACACACTTGGATCGCAGCTGGAAAGCTGTGGGGGGAATTGGGCATTCCCTGGTGGCTAATGACCAATTTTTTTCCATCAGTCAGAACACAGGGCGCATTCCATTATGTTTATATAATAGTTGTTAACTACAGATGACTGGTGCCACCCCATTTGGGAACTTTGTGTGACATGATGCTCAAACCCCTTTCTCTGTCCCCTCCCCCCCCCAGTTTAGTGACACATATTTTGCTGCTGGAAACCAACTTCTATGATGAATCTAAGGCATATTTCAATTGTAATGATTAAGGGAAGGCACAAAAAATGCATAGAAATAGAACATCAAAGTTAATGTTGAGAAAAATTCATTCACCTGTATATTGACTAAAGCCAAACTGTACAAAGGATCTCCTCCTTCTCCCTCTCCCCCCCCCCCCAACTCTCACTCCCTGTTGTATTTAAAAATTCATTTCAACACCTCGAAGAACATCTCATCTCTTTTTTGGCAGTAGTAAACAATCAATGCAATTTTAATGAGAAACATATTTCCATTTATTAGCCAAGAAGGAAACCATTTTACCTTATGGGTTTGGATTTACTGGAAATCATTCTCACAAAAGCCTACCAAAGATGTTTTCCTTTGTATTCTCCTTTGATAGAAATGAGAGACATGTGGATGGGAATGCCAACTTTTCTTAGCAAAGTCATTAAAAGCATTAGAGAAACAGTTTTGTTTTTCAGTCATGCATCTGAATTAGCAGATAGGTCTCCCAACTACATTCCTCTCTCTCATCCCTTATACATTTGATGTGGCAAGGGTCGACACAAAGATACAGGTAAGAAAATGGAATTCTTTATTACCTCCACAGAGAAGAGCAACTTTTGGCTCCTTTAGGGGCTGGGAGAAGAATGTTAGAACAAAGCACTACATTCCTGACAATCCAGATGGACCAGTGACTTGGCTGAAATATTCAAATCAACAGTCCATATGAAGTTAAGAAAATTCTGTTTTATCAACATGCTAACTTATTATCAAAAGAACCCATTTCTTTGTCATGTCTGTCAGAGTAATCCCGAATTCATTATCATATTAATGTCATGACTGGGCTCCTCTGGACCTCTGAGTTTTGTCTGTTGAAGAGCTTCCTGGGGCGTTTGGAGAAACAAAGAGCGCTCTTTGGAACATGAGGCATTCAGAGTGTCGTACAGATGGGCCCTGGCTCTTTGTTCCTGTCTGCCTGGGAGGCTGTTATGGGAAGCAGCCAACCTGCAGTCTGTCACAGTGAACATTGTCAAGTCATTGTGTACTTTTAATTGTTACTATGTACACGGAATCTGAAAGGTCGCTCTGGATATATAGTACAAGAGCACAGAGCCCTTTGCCAGACCAAACAGCTGTCCTGTGGAGTTCCCATATTCAGCTCCAGTCACCTTTTGCTCAATGAAGGATCCTTCTGACAGAGCAATTAAAAAGTATGATTTATTTAGTAAATATTCTATAAGGGAACCTTAGCAAGGATGCCTTCTCTGACAGGTTCCCAGGAGGTTATCTTAACAGGTCCTTCTCTAGTTAGGTAATTACTTCAGCCCCAGTGCTGTTGTGTCTCTTTCAAGACTAATTACAGAACTCCAGCAATGGTACATCTTCAACCTAAGATCTAAGAGATGTGATTTTTTTTACATTTAAAAACTTTTAGGCAATATATTTATTTTTACTAGAAGTTCAAGTACATTTTATGTAGTGCCATTTTGCTATAGTTTATCTATTTCAGTCCTGGGAGAATCTTGCCATGTATGGAACTTGATGCAATGGAAGTCTTTGACAATAGAATTGAAAGAAATGGCATCTATTTTTTTTCTTTTAAAATATTGATTATTTTTCAATTAGCAAGGATTCATTCATATTTCTTTCCTCTGACCTATCCTCCCCCACTAAGTTGAAAGAAAAAAAAACTCATTTGATAGACATTCATAATTAATAGAAACATTGTAGGAAGAAATTAGTAGAATCAAGAGAATATAAACAACAGCATTGTAAAAATGAACTTTGAAAGATTTTAAAATTCTAAATAATACAATGAGCAGCCATGATTCCAAATGATGAAGACTGTTGCCTCCCTCCTGAAATAGTGATTGTGGTTTAAATATATAGAACAGGAATCTATACTTAATAAATATTTCAACACTACTTGTCTTTTTGTAACTAAAAATGAAGCAATCGATCTGTAGGTTTGATTATGCTTGCACAAAGTAGACAATTCATAGATTATTTGTGATAGAATTGAGTTATTCTATGTTGAGGTTCTCAAATTAAATATCTTGGTAAATAAATGAGGGTGTAAGATCAGCTCAACACTTACCTAACCCTCGCTCTGCTTCTGTCTCTATTTCACTTAGGCCAAACTCCTGTAATATCCCCATTTTGTTCATTCCCACTTTTGTGCTTAACCCATGTTGAAAAAAAATGACAGTTCTTACTTTCAAGATGTTTACCATATAATGAAGGGGATAAGACATGACTGCAATTTACTGCATACAAAGAATAAGTTGGAAAATTATTAACTAAATAATGGTGTTTATACAGTGTAACATAAGAGGCACACTTCTAATTTAGGTGATAAGGGAATGGATCATGGAGGAAACAGGTAGCTGCGAATTTAAAAGAAGACACAGATTTCAATAGAATAAGGTGGAAGGATGAGACAGATAATTTGTTCCACATGTAGGGTTAGCACTTGAAAAATCTTTTCAATGAGGAGGAATTAGGCTAGACCTGAGAATGAAAAACTCAATGAATCTTGAAGACTTAGGATTTCCTACAAAATCTCAAGGTTGGAAGACACATCAGAGTAACTACTTGATTTCTGAAAAGAGAATGATAAGCTCATATTGGATTCATCAAGATGGTGCAGTCAAATGAAATTATAGACTTTAACTTTATCTGACCATCACAAAACCCAATTAGCAAACAACTTTCCTCTTAGAATAAGTGGTAAATATGATTCAGATCTTGTAAAGAGTGAAAGTAAAAGATTTCAATGAAGAAAAAAGTCACAGAGAGAAAAAAAATTCCTTTGGGACTAAAGTGAAATTAAATAACTTGTTGGGAGGAGGGGAGAGAAGGTAAAGGAGGAGGAAATGAAGGCAAAGAAAGAGGGAGAAACAGGAGGAATAAGAGGAGGAAGAAAAGGAGGAGAAGAAGAAAGAGGAGGTAAAAAAAAGCAAGATAAAGATGATGACAATAATAGCCTCAAATGTTTGTCTCAATATAAAATATTCCTTAAGATACTGAGGTAAATAGATATATTTTTTTCAATAATCTACCCCTCCAAGAAAATGCTTGAATTAGATCTATTTCACCAGAGGAGGGCAACATTTGATTTTACTGAGGATTATTGAAAAGTCATGAATTTTCTCTCTTTTCATTTAAAGGAAAGGACTGCAGCTAAGACAACTAAACGGGAATGGGAATGGAATGAACTCACCCACATAATGGAAGAGGTTAACAAAATGGATGCAAAATCAATGTCCAAAAATATGATCTTTAAGAAAATTATACTTTAAACATACTGATTCACACAATTAAAATATGGGATTGGAGCAAAATATACTTTGCTTCAGTTGAACACAAAAAAAGTGAGGGTAACAATTATGATATTAAACAAAGCAACAACATAAGCGAAATTCTTAAAAAGAGAGATAAAGAGGGAAACTGAACTTTACTGAAAGGCAACAATGGACACTGAATTTATTTCAATACCTCAAATATACACACAAAATTTTATATATATACATATATATATATGTGTGTGTGTGTGTGTGTGTGTGTGTGTGTGTGTGTGCATATATGTATGTATGTGTAAGGGTTATGGGATTTAAAGATATTCCATGCCCCATTGGACTTGCTGACATAGCAGGAAGGGGCAGAGCAAGAAGAAGCGGAAGCCAAGCTAGAGTCCCTGCAGTGGCTAGCAGTGGGCAATGGCGGCAGCAGCAGCAGAGGCAGTGGCAGCGGCAGCGGCAGCGTGAACCCCTTTTTGAATCAGCCAGAATTTTTGCTAAGGACTCCTGCTGAGGACTGCCAGGGGCCGGAGCTGCTGGGAGCGTGCTTCCTGGATGCTGGGTGGTTGCTGTGAGTGGGGAGAGGAGGACCTTTGCCTGAAGTAGCCTGTTCTGTTTTAAAGGCTTGAGAATGTGGGTGCTTTCTACTTTATCTGCCTGTGCCAACTTCATATCTACTTTGATGGCTTTGACTTTCTGGTTTTGGGACTCAGTCTTTTGGTATTTTAATAAATGTTCCAGCTTATTCCCCCATATAGCAAGCCTGATATATTTTGTGATGGATAATTACATCAGCATATCTGTAATTTCCATAGGCATTATGAGCAATAGCATTGCTGATACATTATGTATAATAGACTTCTGGCAATAATTGAATTAGGAAGAGGAAAAAAGGATAAATTCCTCACTTGTGCATGTCGTAATTACAAAAACTTATCTTGTGTTAGCATATGAAAACCTCATAAAGTGTAGAATGGCAGAAATAATACAGAAATTCTGATATTATAATACAATTATATTAAATGTAGAACAAGTAAAGGAAGTATTAAAAACAATTTTAGACTAAGGCTGTTTGATAAAATATTTGGATCAAAGAATTTTTAAAAATGTTTAATCATATAAATAGTAGATAATACAATTAAAATAGTAATTATAATGTGACAACATACTGGAAATTTGGGAGTGGATCAAAAAAAATTCTGTGGGGGACAATGGATATTTTTAAGGACTTTTATTAACAAAAAAAGAAAGAAATACATCAATAAATTGAAATGCAACTAAAATACTAAAACTCAGTAAATTATAGAAAAATAAATACAAAAATGGAAACCTGAAATTAAAGAAGAAATGAACAAAATCAGAAAAAAACTTTTTTAAAATCCTGCTGCATTAATAAATGAAAAAGGAAATTGTTTAGAAAAATTCCTGGGTTATTTGATTAAAAAGAAGAGAGAAGAAACACAAATTATTTCTATCATCAACAAAAAAGGAGCATTCACAACAAATGAAAAAGAAATAAAGAACAATATTGCAAACTTTTCCACAACAGTATGCTAGCAAATCTAACAAGTTAAATAAAATAACCCATTTCAGACCCAGACAAATTAAAAACAACAATAATAAAAAAACAAGAAAGAACTTAAATATTGGAAAAGAATTTTAAAGATTAAATAATATTTATCTTAATACAAAATCATATATTATATGTAATGGAGAAAAAAATAGAGGTATTTACAATAAGATCACTGGTAAAGCAAGGATCCCAATTACCATAACTGATATTTAACACAATGCTAGGAAGTGGTAAGTATAAAAAGTAAGAAAATAAGCATAGGGAAAGAAAAAAAATAACATTTTTGGAAATAATATGATGGTATACTTAGCAAACCCAAGAAAATCACCTAATATAATTGAAACTTCAGCAAAAATTATAGGATAAAAAATCTACATACAGAAACATCCCACAGAACTATATATGTATGAACACACATACACATACACATATACATTCATACATACATACATATCAATCTTTCTATCTCTCTATCATCTATCTATCTATCTATGTCCCTTCATGGAGAACTTAAAGGAAAATTTAATTCAAAGTACCTACAGAAGTTTCAGATTATTTTAGAATGTGTCTACCAAGATTCATCAGAATATAATATGGATCCCACTATAAAACACAGATCTAAATATTCTGAGAAACATTAATTAATATTGAGTAGGTCTAGCCAATACAATAAAAATAATAATACCACCTAAATTGTTTTCTTTATTAAGTGCTATGCTATTCAAAGTATCAAAGTAATATCTTAGATATTTGGAAATATGATTTAAAAATCATGTGGAGAAACATAAGGTCAAGAATTTCTAGTATAATTAATAAGTAAAAAGTGCAAAGTAACAGGATCAATGAATGCTAGATCTTGCCCTGAACTGCAAAGCTATAATCATTGAAATAATTTATTAATGGTGAAGAGAGTATGTGAATATAAGAGAGAGAGAGAGAGAAAGTGAGAGAGAGAGCAGTATAACAGATTTAGTATGCAAAATAAAGAAACAAACAATTAGTACCATGATGTTTGAAAAACTCAGAGTCTAGTTACCAGGTGAAAGAAACACTTTCTGACAAAAAGAAAACTGCTGAAAGACATTGGTAGCAGTCTGGCAGCTATTAGAAACAGTCATTTTTTACAGGATAAACAAATTTAAAAAGCAAGGAAGAAATTATCCTGATCATGAATGAATAGGGGAAGAATTCATGAGTAAATGAGCAATAGATAGGATCACACAAAATACAATGAACAATTTTGAATACATATGTATATATTTATGTACATGTTGAGTCAACCTCAACGGGATGAATTTGCCCTTAATTTCCAATTTTGGGTTACCACAAATAGAGATACCATAAATATTTCTGTACATTTAGGGACACTTGCTACTTCACTGATTTCTTTGAAGTAAAATCCTAGTATATTATTCATCTGGAACAAAATATCTTTGAAGCAAGTTTCTCTGATGAAGGTTTCTTATACATACATGCATGCATACATACACACACGCACATACATATATATGTATACACATGTGCACACATGTATACATACATATATTTATATCTAATTTTATCTCTATCTATCTGGAATTGATTCAGATGTATAAGGCTAGAAGTGAAATACATATAGGGTTAAAGGATAAGAACCAATATGTTTTGAAGGAAGAAACCCATGTCATTATTTAACACACTACAATAAAATGCTCTAAATCACCAATTAGAGAAATATAAATTGGGGCAGCTTGGTGGCACAGTGAATAGAGCACTGGCCCTGGAGTCAGGAGGACCTGAGTTCAAATCTGGCCTGAGAAGGTTGATACATACACTTACTAGCCATGTGACTTTGGGCAAGTCACTTAACCCCTATTGCCCTCACCGCCCAAAAGAAATAAATATTAAAAAAACTGTGAGGCTCTACCTCATAACCATTAAGTTCATAACAATGACAAGAAGAAAATCACAATTTTTGAGGAGCTGTAGGAAAATTAGTAATCTAGTATGATATTAGTGAAGCTAAATTTGTCCATTCATTCCGGAAAATAGTTTAGAACTATGTATTAAAAATTACAAAATTGTCCATTGATACACTTTGATCCATCTATAGTACTACTAGTCCTTCAAAGAAATCAGTGAAGTACAAAATGGGCCTACATGTACAGAAATATTTATGGTAGCTCTATTTGTGACAGCCCAAAACTGAGAATGAAAGGCAAATCATTCTTTCAAGGATGGCTCAACAGATTATAGTAAGTGAAAATAAAGGGATTGGGATATAAATGTGAAACAAAAAATATGAAATGGCTTTAGAGGAAAACAAAATCTCTATAAAATGATACAGAGTGAAATGTAACAGAACTAAGAAAACAATTTATAGAATGAGAACAAATGTACAACTCTAAAAGTCTTCAGGACCCTCATCAACACAATGGAAACCATAAATGCAAAAGAATAAAGATGAAGTAAACCACTTACCTCTTGACTGAGAGGGTATGAATTCAAGATACAGAAAAAGACAAAAAATTTCACAATGGAAAATGTGTAAATTCATATTAATGGATTATATAACTATGTATTTAGGATTTCCTTCTCTCACCTTCACTTCCCCCCTTTCTCCTTCCTTCCTTCCTTCCTTCCTTCCTTCCTTCCTTCCTTCCTTCCTTCCTTCCTTCCTTCCTCCCTCCCTTCCTTCCTTCCTTTCTTCCTTCCTTCCTCATTTTTCCTCAATAGGGATTAGTTAACAGGAGGGAAAAACTAATAAAATGACAACAATAAGGGGGTGGGGAAAGGACATTGTTATACTTAGCACTGATGCATATTATTTTAAAGATATCACCTACAACCTTTTAGAATCAATAGCTCTTTTACATAATACAGTGTGTAGTGGCTTTAATTACATATTATAACCTCATAGTTTTGTTCTTTCTTCTAATTTACTATTGATTTTGGCCGTTATTATAAAACATCAGTTTTCTGGCTGTACAGAGAACTAATTCATGAATGATTGCGAGTCTGTAAATAGTCATTTCCTATATGGTAAAAATAATAAATGTAACTTTCTGAGATGTTATTTAGTGTTTCTGATGTCCTGAGAATGCTAATTCTCAATTCTGAGACTGGTTTCTTATCATGTATTATATGAGCATATGTTATGTACACATGCTCAATTTTGAACTGTCATATAAAATCCTTATAGTTTTTTATTTAATTATTTTTTGAAAAATATATAGGCATATTATCTATAATTATTTACATTTTAGTTTTTTAAACATGCATTTCATGATCTATGACATCATATTTCTTTTTGCCTTTGATTATTCATTTGATAAGTTTTTTCTTTTTATTAATTAATTAATTTTTCATTTTCAATATATACTTCCATCAGATTTTGAGTTCCAAATTTCCTCTCCATCTCTCCCCCAACACCTCAAGACACCATGCATTCTGATTACCCTTTCCCTGAATCTGCCCTCCCCTATCACCCTTTTCCCCTTCTCTTATCCTCTTCCCTTTTATTTTCCTATGGAACAAGATAAATTTCTATACTCTATTGTCTGCATATCTTATTTCCCAGTTGCATGCAAAAACAATTTTTAACATTAGTTTTTTAAAATGTTGAGTTCCACATTCTTTCTCTTCACCACTCCCCACCCACCCTTATTGAGAAGTCAAGCAATGTGATATAAGATATATATATATATGTGTGTGTGTGTGTGTGTGTGTAGTCATGCAAAACACTTCTATAACCTTCATGTTGTAAAAGACTAACTATATTTCTCTCCATCCTATCCTACCCTTCATTTTTTATATTTTCTCCTTTGACACTTTCTCTCCTCAAAAGAGTTTTCTTCTGATTGCCCCCTCCTCCCTTTTGCCCTCCCTTCTATCATCCTTCCCTCTCTCATTCCTTTCTCCTCTTATTTTTCTGCAGGTCAAGATAGGTTTTCAAACCCAATTGAGTGTGTATATTGTTCCCTCCTTAAGCCAAATCCAACAAGAATAAGGTTCACTAATTCTCTCTTATCTCCCCACTCTTTCTCTCCATTGTAAAAGCTTTCTCTTGCTTTTCTTTCTCTTTTCTGTGAGATAATTTGCCCCATTCTATCCCTCCATTTCTCTTCTCCCAATACATTTCTTTCTCACCCCTTACTTTTATTTTTAGACACCATCCCTTCCTATTAAACTCACACTGTGCTATGTGTGTAGATATAGATAGATGATAGATAGATAGATAGATAGATAGATAGATAGATAGATAGATAGAT
>NW_027185712.1:25038918-25056550 GCF_028583685.1 Petaurus breviceps papuanus
GATAGATAGATAGATAGATAGATAGATAGATAGATAGATAGATAGATAGGTAGATAGATATTCCCTCCAACTACACTAATACTGAGAAAGGTCTCACGATTTACAAATATCATCTTTCAAAGTAGGAGTATAAGAATTTCAACTTTAATAAGTCCCTTATGGTTTCTCTTTTCTGTTTACCTTTTTGTGCTTCTCTTCATTCTTGTATTTGATAGTCAAATTTTCTATTTAACTCTGTTCTTTTAATCAAGAATACTTGAAAGTCCTCTATTTCATTGAATGACCATCCCCCCCATTGGATTATATTTAATTTGGCTGCATAGGTGATTCTAGGTTTTAATCCTAGCTCCTTTCACCTCTGATATATCATATTCCAAGTCCTCCAATCCCTTGATGTAGAAGCTGCTACATCTTTTGTTATCCTGATCATGTTTCTACAATAATGAATTGTTTCTTTCTAGCTGCTTACAATGTTTTTTTCTTGGCCTGGAACTCTGGAATTTGGCTACAACATTTCTAGGAATTTTCCTTTTGGAATCTCTTTCAGGAGGTGATTGATAGATTCTTTCCATTTGGCATCTGGTTCTAGAATATCAGGGCATTTTCCTTGATAATTTCTTGAAATCTAATGTCTAGGCTCTTTTTTTCATCATGAATTTCAGGTGGTCCAATAATTTTTAGATTATCTATTCTTGACCTATTTTCCAGGTCAATTGCTTTTCCAGTGAGATATTTCACATTGTCTTCTATTTTTTCATTCTTTTAAATTTTGTTTTATAAGTTCTTGATTTCTCATAAATTCATGAGATTCCATTTGCTCCATTTTAATTTTTAAGGAATGATTTTCTTCATGGAGCTTTTGGACCTCCTTTTCCATTTGACTAATTCTACTTTTTAAGGCATTCTCTTCATTGGGTTTTTGGACTACTTTTGCCATTTGGGTTAGTCTATTTTTTAAGTTGTTATTTTATTTAGCATTTTTGGGTCTCCTTTAGCAAGCCTTTGACTCATTTTTCATGATTTTCTTGCATCACTCTCATTTCTCTTCTCAATTTTTCCTCTACTCTTATTTTATTTTCAAAATTCATTTTGAGCTTTTGCATGGTCTGAGACCAATTTATATTTTTTCTTGGAGGCTTTGAATGTAGAAGCTTTGACTTTGTTTTCTTTTGAGTGTACATTTTCATCTTCCTTGTCACCAAAGTAAGGTTCTATATTATGTTGGTTTTTTCTGCTGCTTGTTCATTTTTTCAGCCAATTACTTGACTCTTTGTTAAGGTAGGACTTTGCTTCCATTGTGGAGGGTGTACTGTACCAAGCTTCAGGCATTTTGCGCAGTTGTTTTTAGAGATATTTCTAAGGACCTATAAATTTTCTGTTTTTCAAGGGGGTATGATAAAAGGAGAGGTGTTTACTCCTCTCCTGACCTGTGTTATGATCTGTGAGTGACCACAAGTATTCTTTTCTGCCTTGGAACTGTGAGGATGATTCCCTCTTCACTGCCACCACAAGCTCCGCTGCACTAGCACTCCTCCTCATCCAAGGACCACCACCCAGTGCTGCAACCCAGAACCAGCTATGGGCAAAGCAAGAGAATCCTGCCTCAGTGCCATCAAAGAGATCCCTGCAATCCTCCTCTTATTAGCTGCTTGATCCCCTCACTATCATTGTGCTGAGAGATACAGAAGCAGCCACTACCACCTCCACTGCCACTAGCCCTGGGGCTAGGGCTAGACCAATCTCCTCTGACATTCTAAGTTGTCTTTGACATTTTGGGGCTGTAGCCTAGAAACTGACACAGCTGCTAGTGATGCAGTGCCCTGAGGCCTAGTCCAGGTTTGATAGGGGCCTGGTCTTTTTGATAGGGCCCAAGCTAGACTGAGCTCTTTTCTTATACTGGTGGAACAGACCTTTCTTGTTGACCTTCCAGATTGTCTTGGGCTGGAAATTTGTTTTACTCTGTTTTGGGCATTCTGTTGCTCTACAAGTTGTTTAGAGTCATTTTTATATATGTTTAGAGGGGATGTGATTGATCTCAAGCAAGTCCCTGCTTTTACTCTGACATCTTTACTCCACCCCACTAGATGAGTTTTATTAGCTTTTGTATTTGTCTCTCCGAGAGAAATTTGTGTGGCATCCTTGAATGTGGCTAAAACCTCTTCATCTTCTTGCTTTATTTATACTGAAGCTGCCATGTTTTAGTTCCTCCAGGAGGATTTCCACCTAACAATTACAGGACAAGATGTTGTATTTTTAGGATGATCTGAAAACTGTTATGAAAATTTCCATCCCCTTTATATTACTGTAACACTATACAAGAAGTAGAAGGAATGATCCCAAAATGGATTGAGGAAAGTTTTATATTTTTCTTCATGTATTGCCATGGGCAAAGAATACATCACTAATGATATATATATATATATATATATATGTATATATGTATATATATATATATATGTAAATGTTTTATGAGAAATAATACTCATACCAACCCAGAAACAAGCTTGATAAATCAACAAAGGGTCTTAAAACTCCAAGGAAGATGAGTACTATATCCTCAACTTGATTACAAAGCTCTTTAATTCATATTGCAAGATAGTAGAAAATAAAATAATACCTGTTGAAGCCTGGAAACCTATAGAATCCCAAGAGGACATAATACAAAAGTAACAATAAAGACCACAACAACAACAACTCCAGAATGGTTCTGAAGAAAAATTAAATTGACAATAGGAAAAATTAGAAAAAGAAATATATCCAACCTTAAATTTCAAAGTGGAAAAGAGAAATAGTGTGTTACCCAAAAAAGAGTGTTCCTCAGGGAAAGTTTCTGCAAAGAAGCAAAAGTATAATTAACAGATTTAAAATATAAAAAGGAAGAAAAATATGAAAGAGAAGAAAAAAAACAGTTATTATAAAAACACATGATCTCTATTCAAGGCAAAGACATTGTGAAAATACAATATAAGTTTCTTAGTTCTCCCATAAAAACACAACAAACATAATAATTCAACATACTTCAGCACCATAGAGAAAGGAATCATACAATGTAACAGCTCAAATTTTTTAAAGAATACTTCAATCCATATTCAGACACTACCAGTTCTTTCTCTGGGGATGGAAAGCATTTTTCATCATAAGACCTTCAGAGTTGTCTTGGATTGTTGTATTGCTGAGAATAGCTAAGTCATTTATAGTTAATCATCTTACAATAATGATGTTACTGTGTGCACACTACTATTCACTTTGCATCAGCTCATGCAAGTTTTTCTGAGAGAATCCTGATCATCATTTTTTGGGGGGTTTAATTTGTTTATTTTTAGTTTTCAACATTCATTTCCACAATGTTTTCAGTTACAAATTTTCTCCCTGTCTTTCCCTTACCCCCACCCCAAAATAGTAATTCTACTGAAGACTACTTCCCCCAATATGCTCTCTCATATCCTCCCCCATTCTCCCTCTAACTTTCTGGTAGGGCAAGACATATTTTTATACCCTGGTGCCTATATACCTTATTTCCCAGTTGCATATGTGTGTGTGTGTGTATATGTATGTATATATATGTATGTATTTCCTAATATTTTATTTTAAAACTTTGATTTCCAGATACTTTCCCTTCATTCCTAATCACCCACCCCTACTGGGAGGAAAAGCAATTCAATATAGGTTATACATGTATAGTTATGTAAAATATTTCTATAGTAGATGTATTGTGAAAGAATGAATTTATTTACCTCCATCCTACCCCCCCCACCCCCGTTTATTCTATTTTCTACTTTGACACTGTCCCTTTTCAAAAGTGTATGCTTCTAACTACCCTCCCCCCAACTACCGTCCCTTCTATCATCCCCCCTCTTATCACCTTCTTCCTACTTTCTTGCAGGGCAAGATACCCAATTTAGTCTGTATGTTATTCCTTCCTTAAGTCAAATTCAATGAGGGTAAGGTTGATCAATTCCCTTTTGTCTTCCTGTTCTCCCATCCATAGTAACAGTTTTCTTTTGCCTCTTTTATATGAGGTGATTTACCCTATTCTATCTCTCCCTATCTCCTCTTATTATATTCCTCTCTCACGTCTTAATTTTATTTTTTAGATATCATCCCTTCCTCTTCAAGTGATCCTGTGGCCTCTATGTTTATATGTACACATATAAACACATACTCACATATGTATTTATATGCACATATACCCTCCTATATAAACTTTACACACACACACACACATATTCCCATCAACAATCCTCATATTTAGAAAAGTCTCATGAGTTACAATTATGGTTTTATCATGTAGGAATGTAAATAGTTCAATTTTAATAAGTTCCTTATCATCTCTTTTCCCTGTTTATCTTCTGATACTACTCTTGCTTCTTGTATTTGACAGTCAAATTTTCTATTCAACTCTGTTTTTTTTTCATCAAGAATTCTTGAAAGTCCTCTATTTCATGGAATGGCCATATTTTCCCCTGAAACATTACACTTAGTTTTGTTGGGTAGGTGATTCTTGGTTTTGATCCTATCTCCTTTGACCACTGGAATATCATATTCCAAGCCCTTTGATCCCTTAATGTAGAAGCTGCTAGATCCTTTGACCATTTATCAATTGGGGAATGACTTGCATTCTTTTAGATTTGACACAATTCTCGTTATGTTTTAGAAATGAGGCCTTTATCAGAGACATTGGTTGTAAAAATTCTTTCTCAATTTCCCATTTCCCTCTTAATCTTGGTTACATTGCCTTTGTTTGTACATAAGCTTTTCAATATCATGTAATCAAAGTTATCCATTTTGCATTTTATAATGCTCTCTAATTCTTGTTTAGTCATGAAGTCTTCCTCTCTCCATAAATCTGAGAGGTAAACTATTCTTTGCTTTCCTAGACTGCTTACAGTACCATCCTTTATATCTAGATCATGCACCCATTTAGATTTAATTTTTGTATATGGGGTTAGATAATGGTCTATACCCCTGCCACACTATATTACAGTTTTTCCAGCAGATTTTGTTAAATAGTGAGTTCTTATCCCCAAAACTAGGGTCTTTGGGATTATTGAACAGTAGATTACTAAAATCATTGACTGCTGAGTTTCATGTACCCACTCTATTCCATTGATCCACTGCTCTATTCCTCAGCCAGTACCAATATTTTTGATGACTGCTGCTTTATAATACAGATTAAAATCTGGTATAGCTAGACCACCTTCCCTAGCATTTCTTTTCATTAATTGCCTTGATATTCTGGACCTTTTGTTCTTCCAAATGAATTTTGTTACTATTTTTTTTCTAGTTTTCTAAAGTAATTTTTTGGTACATTGATTGGTATGGTACTAAATATTTAATTTAATTTTGGTAAAATTGCCATTTTTATTATATTAGCTCAACCCAGCCATGAGTAACTGATGTTTTTCCAATTAGTTAAATCTGACTTTATTTGTGTGGAAAGTGTTTTGTAGTTGTATTCATATAGGTTGTGGGTTTGTTTTGGCAGGTAGATTTCCAAATATTTTATAGTGTCTACAGTATCTTTAAATGGATTTCTCTTACTATCTCTTGCTGTTGGATATCATTAAAAATAAACAGGAGTGCCTAGGACTCATGTGGGTTTATTTTATATCCTGCAATGTTGCCAATTTATTTATTGTCTCAAGTAGTTTTTTTTTAGGATTCTCTAAGTATATCATTGTATCATCTGCAAAGAGTGATGACTTTGTCTCTTTTTTGCCTAATTTTATTCCTTTGATTTCTTTTTCTTCTCTAATTGCTACTGCTAACATTTCTATAGGATCTTTTTCAAGTGGCTATCTGTGAGTTTTTTCAATTCCTATTTTGCCCTCTGATTCTAGAATATCAGGGCAATTTTCCTTGAGAATTTCTTGAAGGATGATTTCTAGGTTCTTTTTTATATCATAGCTTTCAGGTAGTCTAATAATTTTTAAATTATCTCTCCTGGATCTATTCTCCATCTCAGTGGTTTTTCCAATGAGATATTTCACATTACTTTCTAATTTTTCAATTGTTTGGATCTGTTTTATAGTATCTTGATTCCTCATAAAGTTGTTAGCTTCCATTTGCTCCAATCTAATTTTGAAGGAATTATTCTCTTCAGTGAGTTTTTGAAATTCCTTTTCCATCTAGCAAATTTGACTTTTTAAAGTGTTCTCCTCATTGGCTTTTTGGGCCTCTTTTTGCCATTTGAGTTATCCTATTTTTCAAAGTATTATTTTCTTCAGTCAGGTTGTTGACATTTTTCATGATTTTCTTACATTATTCTCATTTCTCTTCCCAGTTTTTCTCCACTTCTCTTACTTAATTTTCAAAATCCTTCTTGAACTCTACCATGGCCTGTAACCAGTTCATATTTTTCTTGGAAGTATTTGATGCTGGAGTTCTGACTTTGCTGCCTTCCTTCCATTCCATGTTTTTATCCTTTTTGTCCCCCAAAAAGGATTCTATGGTCTGTTTGTGCTTCCTCTGCTTGATCATATTGCCAGCCAATTACTTGACTTTTGAGTTCTTTGCAATGGTAGAACTCTGCTTCCAGAGAGGATAGCTTTTTCCCAAATCACTGGGGCTTTTCACAAATGTTGTCAGAGGTCTGAGGTGGGTGCCCTCTCTACAGACACCACACTGGCCAACTGGCGTTTCTCACCCCAGGAGCACTGCCCAATAAAGAAACCCAGATCCAAGCAGGAGAAAGCAAGAGAAATTACCCTCAGAATCGTCACTTGGTCTCCCTATGATCTGTAGGCCAGGACCTCCTGAGGCAGCCACAGGGAAGACACTGCAGCTGCTGGGCCTCCACTACCTCTCACCCCACAGACAGTGGCCAGACTATGCCATTCCTTTCCAACAGAGTTCCTGACTGACCTTTTACTTTCTTTTCAGCATTTATGGGTTGGAAAGTTTGGAAACCACTACAACTGCTGGTGATTCACTCTCCTGAAGTGCTATTTCACTCTAGCTGCTGTTGCCTCCCTAGGGCCAAAACCACACAGCTCATGGGGGACTGCGCTTGGCTCCCAGAACACTGCTGTTGGCCTGCCAGGCTGCCTTCAGTGGGAGATTTGTTTCTCTCTGTCACTTTGTGGGTTCTGTAGCTCTAAAACTTGTTTAGAGTCATATTTTATTGGTATTTGAGGTGGTCGTGGGGGGAGGTCACAGAATTTCCTGCTTCTACTCTGCCATCTTGGCTCTGTCCCCCTGCTCATCATTTCTTACAGTACAACAGGATTCCATCATAATCACACACCATAAGTTGTTGAGCCATTCCCCAACTGATGGACATCCCCTCAATTTCTGATTTTCTGTTCCCCAGAAATGAACTGCTATAAATATTTTTGTACATATAGGTCCTTTTCTTTTTTTTAATCTCTTTTGGGATACAGAACTAGTAGTGGTATTTATAGGTCAAATGTAATGCATGATTTTTTTAGCCCTTTGGGCAGAGTTACAAATTGCTCAGCAGAATGGTAGAATTGGTTCATAACTCCACCAACAGCGCATTAATGTCTCATTTCCCCCCATATCCTCTCCAACATTTGTCATTTACCTTTTCTGTCCTATTAGCCAAGGAAATAGTGTAATGCCAAGCAAAGGCAACTTCCCAAGGTTCAAAATACCACCATAGGTGCTCTCCATTTTATTCAGTGAAAAATTAAGAACAGAGAAAATCAAAATATAGCATAATTCAAAATACAGCATTCACCAAGTATAATTCTATAATCTCCAAGTACTACTCCACCCCTGGACTTTATAATTCATTTAGTGAATCACAAAGAAGACCCTCCTCTAAATACTACTCCACCCCTATGCTGTACATTCTTTAGTCAAACACAAAGCCCCTCTTCTTGAATGGAGATTAGTTTCTAATCATAAGTAAAGTACATCCATTTGGTCAATCACAGAGCACAAAAAAGTCACAAGCTCTCCACCCTTGGATCACAATTGAATCTACCCCAGAGTTACAATAAGCTTAAGCACAGAATTTAATATGCAAAGAGAGGTCTTTTCTTCATCTTGACCCAAGGCAAGTTTTCAGCAATCTTTGTTCCTGGGGAAACAAAGATTAGCAAGGTCACAAGATACATTGCCAGTGTCTTCATTAATTCATTCTTTGTCTGCAGAACAGTACTAGGACCCCTGAAAACATTAGCAAAACCCTCTTCCAGGATTTTTGTAAACATATAACAAGAAAATCCTTCTTCAGGGCTTCTGATAAACAAGGTTCCAGGACCCTTTCAACAACAGCATTGGCCTTCACCAGTGGGCACAATTCACTCTCTGTCTGCAGAACAGTTTCAGGAACTCTGAACCAACAGCAAGGTTCCAGAACCTCTGCAACAATAGGACTGTCTTTCACCAGTGAACAAATCTGGCAAAACAACATCAAAACAGACAAAGTACTAGCATAACAACCATGTCTCCTCAGTCCTTGGCAGCTCTGGGTGGCAGCTCTCAAAATTCCTGTGCAATTCAAACTGGCCCTTAGCAATCCTCTCCATCTCTCTATGCCTCCAAGATGCTGCTTCCAAAAAGTTCTTCTGCCTCTCTCTTTGCTTGTGTCTCTCTAAATTTATGTCACCAGCTCCTCCCAGTTCAGACCTCTCTTTTCACATCAACAAGTCCATCCCACAAGTGGGATTCACAAGCTCTGGGTTTTAACACAATCAGTACAAAAACTAAGCCAATACAGGGGGATCTTTAAATTCATTACTATTACAAATACCTATAAGGACTTAATACATTATGATTGTTTTAATTTGCATTTCTCGATCAGTAGTGAGTTAGAGTATTTTTTTTTAATGTGGCTATGGATGGCTTTCATTGCTTCATCTGAAAACTTATATCATCAAGCCTGCTTGAAAGTCCTCTAACTCATTAAATATTGAAATTTTCTCCTGAAAGATTATATTGAGTTCTTGTGGGTAGCTCCTTTGAATCTCCAGAATACCGTATTCCAAACCCTCTGATCTTTCAATGAGAGACTGATAAATTTTATCTTATCCTTATTGTAGTCCCATAATACTTGAATTGTTTCTTTCTGGTAGCTTATAATATTTTCTTCTTGACCTGGAATTTGGCTATAATATTCTTGGGAGTAATCATTTTTGGATCTCTTTCAGGAGATGATCAGTGAATTCTTTCATTTTCCATTTTTCCCTTTGGTTCTAGAATATCAGGGTAGTTTTCCTTGATAATTTCTTGAAAGATGATGTCTAGGCTCTTTTTTTTTTCATCATGGCTTCCAGGTAGTCTAACAATTTTCAAATTCTTTCCTGCATCTATTTCCCATGTCAGTTCTTTTTTTTTGAAATGCAATGTTTTTTATTCCTCTTTTTTTCATTGTTTTGGTTTTGTTTGACTTTTCTTTATTGATTTCTCATATTGGCATTAGCTTCCATTTGCTGCATTTTAACCTTTAAGGAATTATTTTCTTCAGTGAGTCTCCTTTTCCATTTGGCCAATTCTGCTTTTTAAGGCATTCTTTTCATCTTTGGCTTTTTGGACTTCTTTTCCCATTTTGCCTACTTTGTTTTTTTAAGTGCTATTTTCTTCAGCATTTGTGTGCATATCTTCTTTATGCTGTTTATCCATTTTTTCATGATCTTATTACATCAATTTCATTTATTTTCCCAGTTTTTCCCCTACCTCTCTTACTTGATTTTCAAAATCCTTTTTGAACTCTTCTGTGGTCTGAGATCAATTCATATTTTTCATGGAGGCTTTGGATGTTGTTTTCAGGGTTCCTAGGACTGTTCTGCAGACAGAGAATGGATTAATGAAGAGACTAGCAATGTATCTTGTGGCCTTGCTAAGCTTTGTCTCCCCAGGAACAAAGATTGCTGAGAACTTGCCTTGTGTCGAGATGAAGAAAAGACCTCCATTTGGGTATTTAGTGCTGTGCTTAAACTTGTTGTAACTCTGGGGTAGATTCACTTGTGATCCAGGGGTGGGAACTTTTAACCTTTTTGTTTTCTATGATTGAACAAATGAATGTACTTTACTTATGATTGGAAACTAATCTCCATTTGAGAAGAGGGGCTCCCAGTGATGGACTAAATGAAGGTACAGCCTAGGGGTGCAGTAGTATTTAGAACAGGGACTTTGTAATTTATTAAATGAATGTAATGTCCTGGAGTGGGGTAGTACTTGGAGATTATTTAATCACACTTAGTAAATGTTGTATTTTAAATGATGTCATATTTGATCTTCTCTGTTCTTAATTTGTCACTGAGTAAAATGTAGAGCACCTATGCTGGTATTTTGAACATTGGGAAGTTGCCTTTACTTGGCATTACATTACAGATGTATGAACTTTGACTTTGTTATCTTCTTCTGGGTGTGTATTTTCATCTAGTATAAACACACACAAACAAACTCCTCTCTCTCAATCTATCTGTCTGTCTGTCTGTCTGTCTATCTATCTATCTATCTATCTATCTATCTATCTATCTATCTATCTATGCCTCTGTGGATAATAGTGCAAATTCCTTAATATTAGAAAAAGTTTTATTTTTACCTTTGTATTTCCAGTGACTAAAATAGTGCCTGTGACATAGTAGCTGAATAATAACTGCTTTTCTACTGATTAATCGTCACAGAATTCCTGCAAGATAGGTTATATCATTATCTCCTGTTTTATAGAGGATGAAACTCAGGCTCAAAAACTTATCCTCAGTCTGATATCTAGTAAACTTTTGAGGTACAATTGAAACCCTGATCTTAATAATTCCAAATCTATTTCTATACTCATTTATTACTCTTGACATTTAATGTTAAGGTTTCAGATGAGAACAACAATGACAATGATAAAAAGAACAATCAATAAATAACTCAAATTGTCATATCACCTTAAGACTTTCAGAGAGATAGGTAAAACATATAGATACATGGGTGGTACAACTCTTTCTAATCCATCTTGTCCCTATGTTGTGTTGGAATTTATGAACTGTGAGCCAGCTGTAGGGTATCAGATATTCTCTAGTATCTATTGTCTTAGTCACCTTGCTAATGTAGAAAGGTTGTAGTTAAACAGGTAGAACAAAATGTTGTTGTTCATTTTAATTGTCTCTGCCTTCATGATCCCACTTGGGATATTTTTGGCAAACATACAGGCATAATTTCCTATTTCTTTTTCTAGATCATTTTACAGATGGAGAAACTGAGGAAAACAGGGTTAAGTTTCCCAGAGTCACAAAATTTTCCACCAGAAGAATCTGTAACTATTTTACTAAAGTGAATATAGATAAAATGATGGAAAAAATATTCATGGCTAGAATCACTAAACCAAAGGAAATCTGTAATAGAGCATGATTGATCATAGATTTGGAACTGGAAGAACATTATATATAATTAACTCCAATGCCCTAATTTGTAAACTTGATGAAGTTAAGACTCAGAGTGGGTGAACTGACTTGTCTAGGGCCAGAATAATAGTAAATGTCTATGAAGAAATAAAAATCCAGGTCTTCTCAACTGGAGGTTTCTTATCACATTGCCTCTCATGGACAGTAGACACTATGAAATTTACCCTTTGTCATGATCTTTCAGCTTCTAATGAAAGACACATTATTACTGGGGGACATCAACATCTTTGATTGCATCGTCAACACTTCAATTCTTCCTTCATCTCATTTATGTAAATGTTTCCTATAATGCTGTAGATTGCTGCCCATTTACACCTCATTTACATAAGGCATTAGTGAAACAAACAACCTTAATTATCTTCCAGAACCATTGCATGATGAATGGAGGTACATTTTTCAAACACATATTCACATAGATTGCACAATGCACATATACATACATGCATATGCACATACATACATACATGAATACATACTACCAGCAGAGTAAGTAGCAGTTGTCATTAGGGACTTCTTAAACTGAAGAAGTTTTTGACTATCAATGAGCTAAGTAGCATCAAAAATATTGTCACCTAGCAGCTGCACTTATTTGTCTTACTTTTAGCTTATACCTCAAGTATAAGAGAATTTTGGGGCTTCCAGTCCCAACATCTTTTTTCAGAAACTCACACTGTATTGAAAATTTTCCTCTTAATGTAATTCAAATCTGGTTTACCCATGATAAAATGCCGAAAATTTCCTAGGGAATGTAGGTGTATTCTGAGGATCATTTGAAGGGGGAAAATATAGATTGAATCTATGTGTGTCCTAGGAGTAGTCACTAGGTGAATAATTCATTCATATTTAGTGTTATTACAATTCCTAGGAGAAGTTGGAAAGAGAATTGTGTCAATCTACATTAAAAACTTGGTCTCAATTACTGAGATCACTTTAATTTTAAAATTATTAGCACAGTGATAATATTTCTGAAAACACTTTAAGATTTTTTGGTAGGTTTGTTTGTTTTTTAAGATGGAATCTCCCTTTCTCTCCAAGAATGGAAGTGATGACTATTCACCAGTTTGAGTTCACTTCTGTTCTTTTATTTTTCAGTTAGATATGGCTTTATTATTTTAGCACATAAAGTAAAATTTATGAGACTAGAGTAGAGGCTGTGAATGACTCATATTTCAATTGGGTGGGAGTACCATCTGCAAGGGTTATGGGATTTAAAGATCTTCCATGTCCCATTGGACTTGCTGACGTAGCAGGAAGGGGCAGAGCAAGAGGAAGCGGAAGCCAAGCTGGAGTTCCTGCGATGGCTAGCGGTGGCGGCGACAACGGCAGCAGCAGAGGCAGCGGCAGCACGAAGCCCTTTTTGAGTTAGCCAGAATTTCTTCTAAGGACTCCTGCTGAGGACTGCCAGGGGCCGGAGCTGCTGGGAGCGTGCTTCTGGGACGCTGGGTGGTTGCTGTGAGTGGGGAGAGGAGGACCTTTGCCTGAGGTAGCCTGCTCTGTTTTAAAGGCTTGAGAATGTGGGTGCTTTCTACTTTATCTGCCTGTGCCAATTTCATAACTACTCTGATGGCTTTCACTTTCTGGTTTTGGGACTCAGTCTTTTGGTATCTTAATAAATTTTCTAGTTTATTCCCCCATATGGCAAGCATGATGTATTTTGTGATAGATAATTATATCAGCATATCTATAATTTCCATAGGCATTGTGAATATGGCATTGCTGATATATTTGGCGACCAGGATGGGATCACAAAATGTCAGGCCTCTATTTGGAAGCAGTGGGGCTTTAGAGGGAGAAATGGCTATTCCAGGATGGGAGGATTTGCCTTATTCCTCTCTAGCCAGAGAATGGGCTAAAAGCACAGGGCCCTGGGAAAACTGGGAACCAAGGCTAAAAGAGGGAGAACCTGGAGATTTGGAAAGATGTTTGAAAGCAATACCCACAGAACCAGGCAAAGAACTGGCAGGAGTGTGCAGGAGAGGCTGGGTGCTGCTAACAAGTTATTGACTTATGTGTAAAAGTAGGGATAAGCTGCTGGAGGAAAGAGCTTGGATGGCTAGGGAGTCAGCTGGTTTGCCTGAGGATTCTTCTGTGTCACAGCACTCAGAAGAGCAAACTGGAGGGACTCATGTGATCCAGGAGCAAGCTACTGTTTATGTAGCTAAAAGGAAGCAAAAAACTAGCAGAAAGAATGTGCATGCAGCTTTTGTACAGGCTGGGCAGAGTTGCCCTGACAGCTTCCAGGAGAATGTGTGTGAGGAGAATGGAGCAAGGTTAGATGAGGAGTCTTCTAATGTAGAAGCTCTCCCCATACGAAGAAGAAGACAGGAGAACCACCGAGGCAAAACAGAGTCCAAGGAGATAATTGAGGATTTCACTCAACAGGAGATCACTGATATATTGAGTAGATTTACCCAAAGAATGGGGGAGTCTTTAGTGTCTTGGATAGTAAGAATCACTGATGAAGGCACTGGAGGAATAACACTGGACAATGAGGACTGTTTGAAATTCATAAGTATCAGTCAGAATCCTTTTGTACACCAGGCTTTTAGGGATCACCATATGCAAGGAGGAAATAACAAAACTAATCTGCTAGCTTTAGCTGCAGAAGGATACAAAAAGCAATATCCTACTGAATCTATGTGGCCTAGGGGAGACAGACCCTGGTACTCACTTAGAGACTGTATGAGAAAGCTAAAGGAGGAGGTAATGAAAACTGCTATCCTGATTGGAGATGCAAATGCATATTATGATACCCCCCTAGGAGTTCCTCATAGAAATATCATAGTGAAGATGGCTCCTCCTGCTTATAATCACCTAATTCTGACTCTATTAATTGGAGAAATAGGTCACCCTCTTTCAGAGGTGCTGGATAAGATTTCAAAATTAAGCGATTTAGGGGAATGGGAAAAAGACAAATTGCCTGGAGAGAGAAGAGTAAACAGCCAGAGGATTCAGAGACAAAATAGACCCACAAGAAGGGAACTGTTTACTGCTTTATTAAGAGCAGGGGTGGACTTTAGAAGAATAGATGGTATTCCAACTGAAGAGCTGCATAAGCTGTACCAAGAAAAGGTACTTAGCATTAGAATGAACAGGGAAGCAGGAACCACCCCCGCAGGTATTTCTGAATCTGAATCTTTGTATCCAAGTTTGCCGGACGTTCAGGGGGAATAGGAGATAGGCCAAGCCCCAGCCCAGATAAAAGAAATATGCAGAAGAGATTGCAGACCCCATATTGGTTTAACAATATATTGGAAGAATGGATCAACTACTGTGACTAGGGCACTGCTTGATACTGGGGCGGAGGCCACACTTATCTATGGAAACCCTGATAAGTTTAAACATGGAGCTCCTATTACCATCACAGGTCTAGGAGGCCCTGAAATATCAGCTAGACAAGTTAAAATAACAATGAAAATTGGGCAGTTACCTAAGAAAGAATATACTGTGGTTGTTGTACCCATTCCTGAATACATCATTGGAATAGATGTATTGAGAGGCATGGCTCTGAATTTACCTGAAGGGAGATACCAATTTGCTGTGAGGAAGATAGGAATTAATACAGTTTTAGTGGGAAAACTAAAAATGGACCCAATCACTTTACCTGAAACTTCTGAAGTAATTACTTTAAAACAGTATCGTGTGCCAGGTGGGCAAGATGAAATTACCACTACTGTAAAGGAATATGTTGAAGCAGGAGTGTTAGTCCCTACAACCACAAGATGGAATAATCCTGTCTGGCCAGTAAGAAAATCAGATGGGACACGGAGAATGACTGTGGATTATAGACAGTTGAATAAGGTGACTCCTTCTTTGTATGCTGCTGTTCCAGATACCATTACCTTAATAGAAAGGATCCAGATATATGATGGGATTGGTATGCAGTTATTGACTTGGCAAATGCCTTCTTCACCATCCCAATAGACCCTGAACAATGGGACCACTTCGCTTTCACTTGGCAGGGTAGACAATATACTTTCACCCGCTTGCCACAAGGGTACATACATAGCCCCACTATTTGTCACAGGATTGTGGCTGAACAGTTGGATGAATTAAAGCTACCTGGTGTACAGCTTACCCACTACATTGATGATATCATGATACAGGGAAAAGATGCGAAAGAAGTGGAAAGGAGTTTGACCCTTCTAATTGAGCATATGAAAAGTAAAGGGTGGGAAATTAACCCTGCAAAGGTTCAAGGACCAGCTCAAAATGTGAAATTTTGGGGTATACAATGGAACAAGGGGCTACGGGAGATTCTCCCTCAAGCCCGACAAAAGATTCAGGATTTTCCTACTCCTACCAATAAGAAGGAGGCCCAAAAGTTCATAGGATTGTTTGGATACCGGAGGCACCACAGATTTTAAAACCTTTATATAGAGTCACATGGAAGAAATATGAATTCGATTGGAGACGAGCAGAGTAAAGCTTTTGAAGAAGCCAAGGCTGCCATACAATTGGCCTTAGATTTGTGGCCCATGCAAAATGGTCCAGTGGAATTGCAAGTGACCGTACAAGATAATTATGCAAACTGGAGCTCATGGCAAAAACAACAAAGCCAAAAGGTACCTTTGGGATTTTGGTGTAGGAAACTCCCTTCATCTGGAGTCCAGTATACACCTTTTGAAAAGCAGTTGTTAGCTGCATATTGGGCTTTGGTGGAGACTGAACAACTGACTCTGGGCCATGAAGTGATATTAAGACCTGGAATCCCAATTATGACCTGGGTAATGAGTACCCCAGCTTCTCACAGAATTGGACATGCCCAAGAGGCTAGTATAATCAAATGGAAGTGGTATATTCAAAATAGAGCAAAAACAGGCAAAAGCGGAGTCTCTACTCTACATGAATCTGTAGCAAACAGAAATTGAGAGGAATGACACAACCCCTGAGCCAAAGCAACAGTTGGTACAGTCCACTGTAAAATGGAATGAGGGATATGATGTATTAACTGAGGAACAAAAGAGACATGCATGGTTTACTGATGGGACAGCAAAATATTTGGGGCAAAAAAGACATTGGAAAGCAGTGGCCTATAACCCATGTACTAGAAGGACTTTGGAAAGTACTGGGATAGGTGCAAGTAGCCAATATGCTGAACTTATGGCAGTATATCAAGCCATCAAAACAGAACAAGGAGGACAGTGTCATATATTCACTGATTCATGGGCGGTAGCTAATGGTTTAGCTACTTGGATGCCCATGTGGAAAAATGAAAATTGGGAAATTCATGGCAAACAAGTCTGGGGTAAAGAATTATGGGAAGATATCTGGAACATGTCTTTGGTCACTGACTTGTCAGTTTTTCATGTAGATGCTCACGTGGCCCCCACCACACCAGAACGTGAGTACAATGCTCATGCTGATCAACTGGCAAAGATTGCTACTGAACATATTCTCCCTACTTTGACAACAACTGATGATCCGGTGTTAGCAAAATGGGTCCACCAAACAGCAGGCCATTTGGGAGTCCAGGCCACACACCAGTGGGCACAAGATCAAGGTATTAGTATCTCTCATTCACTGTTAAAACAGATAGCAGAAGAACGTCATATATGTCAATTAGAAAAGGAGCGAACTGTTCCTCGGGTAGTAACTGGAGAGATAGCAAGAGGAAAAGTCCCAGCCCAAATCTGGCAAATAGATTATATTGGTCCACTACCACTGGATAAAGGATGCAGATTTATATGTACTTGTGTTGACACCTATTCAGGTGTACTAGTAGCTTGTCCTTATAAGAATGCAACCCAGAAAACACTTGTAAAACTCTAGATCTCATAAGTCTATATTATGGAACCCCAATGCAGATTCAAAGTGACAATGGTTCACATTTCAAAGGCAATGAAATGAAGAAGTATTGTATACTAAACAATATAGAATGGATATATCATATTCCATAGTATCCAGAAGCATCTGGGTTAATTGAAAGAATGAATGGATTACTGAAAGAACAGTTGAGGAAGTTAAGTTCCAATAATTCATATCAACATTGGAAGGATAATTTGTTCATGGCTTTGCATAATTTGAATAATAGACCATTGGGAGGAAGTACACCTCTAGCCAGAATGATGACCCCCAATCTGCAAATTAGAAAACAACAAATACATAAGATCCCAAATATTGAGTATTGGACCTTGAGGCCAGATGTCCCAGCACCGTACCCAGGACCACCTGGTTCGGTGGGGTATGATTTACATTGTTTAGAGGACTTTTGGTTGGACATAAAAGAAATGAGAAAAATCTCCACTGGGATATGCATAAGAATCCCT
>NW_027185712.1:25061550-25126606 GCF_028583685.1 Petaurus breviceps papuanus
TATCCAGAAGCATCTGGGTTAATTGAAAGAATGAATGGATTACTGAAAGAACAGTTGAGGAAGTTAAGTTCCAATAATTCATATCAACATTGGAAGGATAATTTGTTCATGGCTTTGCGTAATTTGAATAATAGACCATTGGGAGGAAGTACACCTCTAGCCAGAATGATGACCCCCAATCTGCAAATTAGAAAACAACAAACACATAAGATCCCAAATATTGAGTATTGGACCTTGAGGCCAGATGTCCTAGCACTGTACCCAGGACCACCTGGTTCGGTGGGGTATGATTTACATTGTTTAGAGGACTTTTGGTTGGACAGAAAAGAAATAAGAAAAATCTCCACTGGGATATGCATAAGAATCCCTAAAAATCACTTTGGACAGATTTTACCCAAATCAGGATTAGCAGCTCAAGGAATACATGTATTGGCTGGAGTAATAGATTCTAATTATCAAGGAGAAATTGTTGTAACATTCCAGAATTTAGGTGAAGGGCACATTCAGATTCACAAAAATGATAGGATAGTTCAAGTGATTATCATTCCTTGTAAAACAATACCACTTGTAAAAACTGACCCTCCTTCCAAAATAACTGTCACAGGAACTGAAGGATTTGGTTCTACTGATAGAATAAAATCGGGAGCTAAAGTATGGGTAAAATGGAAGCCAGATGATGTTCCAAAGGCTGCAGAGATTATAGCACATGGGAGGGATAACACTGTGACTGTTGTTTATTCTGGAGAAGATTATTACAAAATTGTACCCTTAACTCATTTATTCTACCGTGAGTGAGGCTACAATAGTCTGGTTATTGTCTCTTTGCTTCTTCTTGATATTTTGTCCGTTCACCTTGTTTTCTAGATATGTTTCCGCAGGCTTGGTACCCTCCACCTGTAGATCCCTGATAGCTTAAGATGGATATAACCCCCTGTCTGCAACTTTGATGTGTCACCCTTGGACCTGGCATCAAGCATATTAAGAACTGACCTTTCAAATGGGACCCCTCAGGACAGGGACAGCTCTACATCTGATTTCAGCAGCAAGTAGCCATGGAAGAAGAGACCTTCACCCCTTACCACAAGATTTTGGGGCCCCATTTGTTCACGGTGGGGGGAATGATGGGGAGCTTGTGCTCAAGCCCCACCCTAAAATATGGTTTTCTGTGTTTATTGTGTGCTAGTCTTGTTATATTGTTGTGAAATTTTGTTGACACCAGTTATTCCTACTGCATTTTTGCCAAGTAAGGGACATGAAAGATCTTGGGGTCGAATGCAAGGGTTATAGGATTTAAAGATCTTCCATGCCCCATTGGACTTGCTGACGTAGCAGGAAGGGGCGGAGCAAGAGGAAGCGGAAGCCAAGCTGGAGTTCCTGCAGTGGCTAGCGGTGGCCGCAATGGTGGCAGCAGCAGCAGAGGCAGCGGCAGTGCGAAGCCCTTTTTGAGTTAGCCAGAATTTCTGCTAAGGACTCCTGCTGAGGACTGCCAGGGGCCGGAGCTGCTGGGAGCACGCTTCCGGGACCCTGGGTGGTTGCTGTGATTGGGGAGAGGAGGACCTTTGCCTGAGGTAGCCTGTTCTGTTTTAAAGGCTTGAGAATGTGGATGCTTTCTACTTTATCTACCTGTGCCAATTTCATAACTACTCTGATGGCTTTCACTTTCTGGTTTTGGGACTCAGTCTTTTGGTATCTTAATAAATTTTCTAGCTTATTCCCCTATATGGCAAGCATGATGTATTTTGTGATAGATAATTATATCAGCATATGTGTAATTTCCATAGGCATTGTGAATATGGCATTGCTAATACACCATCTTGGTCTTATAATACTGAGCCAACTGGTGAATTCAAATCATGTTCAGAATAAGATAGAATTTAGAATCCTTATCCTTTCTGTTTCTCCCAGACTGATTTTGAACAGCAATAACTTTCCTGATCAAGTGATAACAATTTTCAGGAAAATCAGGGCAAGTGCCTAGGAATTTAGAATTTTTGACATTGTGTTGCCAGTTACAAAGCATACTTATGACATGCCACGAGAATCCCTCAGTATCACATCAATCTTGGAGGGTGTCAAACCCTTCTTGACCAGCTTATAGATGTACTCCTTTGTGTTGTCCAAGATCAGCTTCAGCCATTTGGGCACCCTGCAGCTTTAGGCAGAGACCACACTTCTTGGGGTCATGCATGCAACCCATGATGGCAACACTCAGGCAGTGAAAGAGAGAGGACTGTAGCGAGCAGGGTAGGGAATTCTTCGATTTGCCAGAAGTGACCTTCTTATGTTCTTGACAGAAACTTTGACCTTCTTTGTCTTATTTGAACCATTATCACCCTTCTTTAGACAGATTGTTTCCTCCCACTCCCATGATGAAGTCAACAAGCAAACTAAAGCTAGGAACTGTGCTAAATACTGGGGATAGAGAAAAAAACAAAGAACAATCTGTGCCCTAAAAGGAGGTGGCAGTCTAATGGGGAACATAACATGTAAACAACTATGTAAAAACGAGATATAAAACTGATAAATTGGGGATAATCAATAGTGAGAAGGCCCTAGCACTTGGAGGGATCAGGAAAACCTTCTTCCAGATGTCAGGACTTCAGCTGATGCTTGAAGCAAATTTTGTGATCCTATGAATGTCAGTTAACCTCTGGCTGCCTCACTTTCCTCAATTGTAAAACAAAAAATTGGGAGGTGGGGAATAATAAAAACACCTACATCACAGGACTTTTATGAGAACCTAATGAGATAATATTTCTAGAGCATTTAGCAAAGTGCCTAACACATAGTAGGTGTTAATAAATGTGTGTTCATTTCCTCTTTCTCCTTCACCAATGATTAAGGTAAGCTTATGAAAAATTCATGTTTTTTTTATATAAAATACCAGACCCTTCTATAAACATGGAATGGTATAGACAGTTTTTTTTTTAACTTCAATATTTCTGGAGCTTAATGTTCTCAATAATCTTAAATTGAGTGTTGCTGGAAGTTACATTACCTAAGGCAGACATGCCTTAACTTGTAAAGGGACAGTTCATTATTTAAGTTGCAGGAAATATTTCTTAAGTGCTTCCTACATGCCAGGCAAAATAAATTGAACCAATCACTACATGGAAAATAATTAGTTATGAGATTAGCTTGCTCATTGGTTAAAATGTCCACTTGCATCATTCAAGTAGAGAACATAGCAGAGGACAAACTGTCGAATTCTGTCAAATTGTGGATAGAGAGCTGACTTTCAAGTCAGGAAGAGAACTAGTTTCAAGATCTGTCTCTGACACATATTTGGTCTGTGAACCAAATCATTTACTTCTCAGTGCCCCTGGCAACTTTCTAAGATTATAAATATTAGAAGGGGTACAAATCTGCATTCATAAAGAGAATTTATTTATCAGGCAGTCTCCATGCCAATGAAATCATAGCTCTGGTCCAAAAAATAACAATTGCACAACAAACATAAAATATGTCATATTATTCCATGTTGACTCAATCCAATCCCTAAATCAAAGGAATTTTAACTCTTGTACAACAAAACAAAACCAAAGAAAAATAAACAAATAAAAACTGTAATGCACATAAAATAACTATATTTTATTAAACTATGCTGACTCAATCTAGTTACATGAGGTATTTCACAAGAAATCTTGATATCCTCAGAATGGGTATTCCTTCTGAGTGAGAATATCAATCATGTGTAAATTATATTGCTGGGGATAATTTCTTGCTTCCTTTCACCATCTGAAAGATTTCCAATTTATTCATTTGAGACTATGCAGTCCCTGAAGAACTATCCATTAGACTAAATCAGTAGAATTTTATTATTCTTAAATAAGGTCGAAGGACAAATTATACATTTTAATTATTTTCAGGTTAGGAAGACATTATCTGTATGAACACTACTATGCAGCAAGTAAGTTCCCTTAATTCATTCACTTTGGAACAGATAAGAACCTGTTTAATATATATCAGTGCAGGAGACACCAGGAAATAATCCTGCATAAAGCAATGCATTCAAGATACAGTATAGGGAGCTTCCCAGTGCAATCAATGTCCAGGAATTAAAAGATCTGGTTCTAGTCATATACTATCCTTTTAGAAAGAGAAATCTGAATAGATGAACTGTGTCTAATACTTTAAAGTAAGAGTGAGAAATTTTTATTTATTTTAGGAATATTTTCTTTGTGGAAAGGTTTAAAATGTAAATGTATCTCACTTTTAGATGCTATGCTAGGCCATACACACAATAGGTACTTTCTAAATATTTAATATAGCTAAAATATAGATGTATTTCTCTTAAAATGACTTACCTTTATCCCATGGTTGTTATTGTTTGGTTTTATCCAGACCTGTGATTTCATCATTATAGAGTCCATGGTTGGATTTGAGAGAATTGATGGACTTGAATGAGTAAAAAATAAATTCATCTTTCTTTTCACTAATCTTTGATTTCCTTTGTAATTCTACATAGTTTATGTTATGTATTGAAAAAATTTTTTTCCAGTAAGAGGTACATAAGCTCTACCAGACTATCAAAGGGGTTCCTGTCACACCACAAAAATAAAAGTTTAGGTGGCCTAGATAATTTCTATGTTCTTCTACAGAATTTTGATTCTGTGATCTATAATTTTTTTTGTCTTAATGATGCTGAGAAAATAATCCCCATGAAATGTAATATTTCTGTGACAAAATCTATTCCAAATTCTAGCTTAGGACAAGAAAAGCACATTATCTATACCATAACAGAATTAGGACTGCCCCAAACAATGAGTGTGGGCTCTATCCCAATGCTAAACCATTGGTTGTATGTCCCCTTGGCTTGGGGCTCCAGAAGGATGAAGACTGGTGGTTGGAATCTCCCAAGGAGGTGATGAACTATGTTGGGGAATGGGGTGTACTATGGAATAAGTAGTTATGGAGGAAGGGAAATAAGGCTTCCTACTATTATAAATTCTTACATAATCATGTTTCAGGTCCACTTGGCTCTGTAGTCACCTGCCCTCCCCTTTTTTCCTACCAACTCTATAGATTGTTTTTTCCCACAGCTACCTGTTGCTTAGGAAAATAGTTTCCCTCTTTTTTCAGCTCTTGGAAGAACAGAAGATAATCTCCCTCTTATTTTATAGATGAGGAAACTAAGGGTCACAGTGATTGTCAGGTTTCCAATGCCATTCCATCAGTCAGCTGCAGGACCATGAGTAAAGCCACAATTTCTAATTCTCATTTGCCAACACAGTGGATTAAGTAGGCATCTGGAGGTTGGACTGAGAGCCTAACTGCAATGAATATACTAGATTTTCCACAGTGTTTTACAAAGTGATTTTTGAACACAAGTCATTTGGAAATTTAGAAGAACACTATATTTCAAAGTAGTTTTTTAACTTCTTTTTCTTATCAAAAGGCTGTTAAAATAAGAGAGATTAGAAGATGCTCTAAGTCCTCTGAATATACTAGTAACTGTAAAGCCAAGCACAAGCAACTTTCCAGAGGACTGCTGCTATGAACAGCTTTAATTTTCTGATCACACAGTATAGTGAACTCTATTTATTCAGTAACAAATTAAGGTAAAACATTCACAGAAATTAAAATATAGCATATCACTAAAATGGTCATGTAGTTTTCACCAAAGTGGTCACATAGTTTTAAACAAAGTACATTCATTTAGTAACAATCATTCTTAAGGAGGCAAGCCTCCTTAATTGACACAAAGTATAGAGGTCAGAAGTTCCCCACCCACATTGTCTTAATCTCTTCAATCAAAAAGGCTTCTTTCTTTTTAATTGGAGATTAGTTTCCAAACATCCTTAATTAGTAAGTCCTTAAGTCAATCATCTAAATGTAAAGGTCAAAGTTCTCTACCCATAGTAAATCATGATCTTCTCAGTTTGCATTAAATACCCAAGGAGAGGTCTTTTCATCTTGACTTGAGGCTGGCTCTCTGCTTCCACGGTTCCCCTTTCCCACAGTTTCTGTTCCTGGGAAGACAAAGCTTAACAAAGCCACAACAACATTCACACACATTGCTGGCATCCTCATTAATTCACTTTCTGCCTATGAAATCAACATAAACCCAACAACAAGTCCTGAGGCCTCTATCAACAAATGAATCTGGCAAAGTAACATTAAAACAAAGTACCAGAGTCATGCTTCCTCCCAGTTTTCCTTTCTTCTCACTTCTCATTTCTCATTCCCAGCAGTTCGGGAAGGCTCTCTGAAGTTCTTCAGCAGCTGTGGCTGGCCATCAGAAGTTCTTGACAGCTTTCAGAAGAAGTTCTGCCACCACAAGTTCTGTTCTCACAATCTTCTCTATTCTCATTTTTCGGCTCCTCACTGCTGGCTCCCAGAAGTTCTGGCTCTCTAGCTTGGGCTTATTTTTATATAAGGCATTAGCTCCTCCCTGTTGCACCCCTTCCTGTTACAACAGAAAGTCCTTCCACTGTGGGATTCACAAGTTCTGGATCATAATACTTGAAACAAGGTGTTAACTATTTCTGTTTCTTAATGAACTTGAAACAAAGTGCTAAGTACCTGTTTGCTTGCCAATACAAAGGGATCTTCAAATTCCATTACTATTACAGTAACTTAGAGAAAAAAAAACATAAGAATTACGTGCCTTATACATATAGATAACCAACAGTATAACAATATTATCATATTATCTTTCCATGTTAGAATAAATCTCTAATCCCATTACACTGGTATACCCTTGATTGCATAGAAAGAGCCTTGGCCATCTTGGGGTGATTTTTTTCTTTACTTCCCAAATATCTAATGCAGAAGATTCAAAATACCGAGGTCTTCTTTTCATCATCTTGACAATAGGAGATTCTGATAAAGAACTGGGTTCTTTTTAATCATTTTTCATTCTTGCTATATGACTGGACCACATCTTTTCTGGTCATACATTTTTATATCACTTCTGCATAATTCCTCAGTGATAATGTGTTTCGGTATGATCAGATCTACCCTGCACCTCTCCATTGCTCTCTCAGTGATCTTCAATTATAGTTCTTTGGAGCCTATACTACGAGTCTTGTAATTATAGATGTACTACATCATTAGAAGACTCTTGGTATTAAAAAGATGGCCATTTGTTTCACTGAGCAGCATGGAATTATTAACAGAACTAATTTCTCAAAGTCATTCTACATGGTTATCCTTTGAAATTCTGGTCTTATCTCATTACATATGTGCTTGATCTATCCAGTAGATCAATTAGACATTGTTGAGTACCTCATATGTTCAAGGAACTATGAGTACAGAGATACAATTAAAACAGTTCTTGACCTCAAAGCACTTACATTCTAAAAAGGGAGGACAAGGTGCACATGAAGTTATAAATGAAATACACAGACACAGAAAGCATATATAAAGTAATCTTGTAAATGGATAAACTAGCATCTGGAGAAGGAAAGACCACTTGAAAGATGTAGTACTTAAGCTAAGTATTGAACAAAATAGATTTCAAGACAGAATTCTAGGCATTTAACATAAGAAGCACTGATGAGGAGAAAGTTGGACAATGGAGTATACAAAGAGGGATCTTTAATAAGACTGTAAAGATAAGATAGGACCAAGTTGTTAACAGCTTTAGATGGAAATATATATTTATTCCTAGAGTTGATACAGAGCCAATATAGTTTGTTTAGTATGCATATGTATGTTGGAAAGGATATGATATTACAAGACTTGAGCTTTAAGAGAATCACTTTGGCAGAAACATGGAGGGTAGATTGAAATAGGAAAGCAAATTGAGGATGAGTACATTAGTATAAGAAAATTATTGCAAGAGTTATGGTGAAAGATGATGTGGACTTGAACTAGAGCGAGCATGACATGGATGACCATCAGAAAAAGAAGATTATGAAGGAGAAGTTGGACAGGTAGAAGGTAATCTAAGAAAGAGTGGTATGTAAACCCAGAGATGGGAGAGTATCCAGGAGGTGTCAAAAGGACAGAAGTTAAGAAAGGTAAATATTGAGGGAAAAGTCATGGATCTAACAAAGAAGAGAGCATTTGTAACTTTGGAAGGAATAGTTTCAGTTGAATAAATCACAAACCAAATTGCAGAGGCTTTAAAATAGAGTGAGAGGAAAAGAAGTGGGAGTGTTGTGCAGAAATGTCTTTTTCAAAGAACTTATGAGGAATAGAATGGGAAAGGATGATAGCCAATGTATGTATTTAAGATATGGATGTACATACACATGTGTGTTTGTGTATTTACATAGTAATATCTGTGTGTGTATACACACACACAGACATCTGCAGTGTACACTGATGGACCAGTTCAATAAAATGTTCATCCTATTATTTACCGTATGTTGATCAATCAATATTGTATTACTGATAGTATTTTTTTTTTTCAAGTAAAGAAAATAAGGAAATGAACACATTCTTGGATGTTTTACTCTTGTAAAACAAAATGGATTCTTTGAAAATTTAGTTATGAGATTCAAAAAAAGTTAAGGGAAGGTCCTTTAAAGAAGATATTCTAAGCCTCTGTGAAGAGCTTTAAAGAAGATATTCTAAGCCTCTGTGAAGAGTTTCCATACCAAAGTGGATAAATAAATACTATTGTGAAGCCAGCAATATTTTGATAGCATTGTAGCTCTTTGTTTTATACTGTATCAGTATTATTTTTTCATGATATAATTTCTTATATCAAAGGGAAATTCTTAACTAAAATTCACAATCATATATTTTCTTTAATCTCTCCTTAATTTATTTTCTTTCTCTGCCAGCTATTATAGTTTTTAAATCTCTTTACACAATCAAATTGCCATCTTTAGGGAAAAAAAGGAAAAGAAAAAAGAGAAAATTTGCAGTGGGCAAAAATATATCAATTAAAATTATGAGTACATTTTTTTCTTTCATGTGCTGTGCATATCCCTGAGCTAGATTAGCATTGCTGTGAGCATGTTGCACTAGTCATTTCATTGCCTGAGGAAAGTTTATAGGCAAAATTCATTTTCACAGCTAGCACACTTGAAAGATTCCAGCATAAGGCTCTGTTCATGGCCAGGCAACCACAAAGCACCTGCTTGAAGTTGAGAAACAAAACAAAATAAAATGAAACATCAATGTGGGTAGAGTTCAAATGAGTAAGATGGTAATCATGCCCTAATGATCAACAACAAAAAGTGAATTCCTGGAGCTCTTTGTCAATAATTATCTTATTGACATATAGTCTTTTGATTCCCGGCCAGTTAGCACATTTTACCTGTGTACTGACCTTGTGTGTATGGTTATGTCTATATCAGAGGGGTTGCAAAAATTTTGTGCGACATAAAATTTCAGACTATTATTTCTCTACACCACAGAATCACATGGATAGGAGAGTCAGAAAGAAGAGCTAATATTTTAAGTGTGGTCAACATGGACTCAAAAGAAAACTCATTGGTCTCTTTTAATGATTTCTCCTCTATTTTGTTCATACCAGACATATGAATCTAACTCAGGCAGCTCTTCTAAGCTTAGCCATCCAGAAAGTTGATGGTGCTTCAGCAAGACTGGGCTGAGAACTGACTCCTGAAATTCAATTGTGAAATTTTCATTGTGAATACTTACAGGTCAGAAATTGACAGATGCTACCAATCAGGGGTTGATGTTTTATTTTTTTTATCATTTAGGCTTAAGAAAGTAATGAAGAAATATGTTAATAATGTACTTAAAAGTGTGCCCTCTCTACATTTTCCCCTTCTGAATAACTAGTTGTTAAACATTTACCAGCACACCATTGCCTCAATGTATAGCTTGATGGTATTTCTGAGAGAAACTCCAAAGGATTGTAATTACCATGAGTATAAAATCCCATTCGTGACATTTTAAATCCTTCACAATTTGACTGCAACCTCCCTTTCCAAACTTTATCTATACTATGTTTCTTCACACACATTGCAGTCCTGTCAAACTGGCATTCTTGCTGCTCCTCATAGCCCCCTTGCATCTTTATTCCTTTGCATCGTTTCTCCTCCACACCTGTTATGCATTTCTTCTACATTTCTGCCTCTTAGAATCTGTAGTTTCCTTCAAACCTCAGTTCAAGTGCCACCAACATGATCTCCCCAACAGAAAATGCCTTCCCTTTAAAAAGTCACTTCTGTATTTATTTTATATGTGTGTTGTCTCTCTGACAGGATATAAGTTTCTTGAAAGTATTGTTTAATTCTTTTTTCTACCTTCACCAACTCTAATAATACCTGAAATATAGGAGATTCAGAATGTTGGAGTGATGTTGGAGTCAAGTTCAAAACACTCTAGCACAGGTTTGGTCACAAATAAGCCACATGATTATTTGGAGAGGAGATGTCTCAAAATTTGCACGTTTCACATTTCTTTTGAGATACTGCAATTCTGCTTTGCTCATAGAGCACAGCACCTTCTTTGATGAAGGCATGCCATGCTGGCCAGTCCTTTACTAGTCTCTTTTATGTCATGTAATCAATTCCAAAGTACTTCAGAGACCTTTAGAGTATAATTGTGTTGCTTATTGTTTTTTCTTCCTTTCCTTCTTTTCTTTTTTTTTTTTTACTATATTTGAATTTATTTTAAACTTAAATACAAAATAAGGAAAGAAAAAAAAAACACATTGCCATGTACACAGCAGAACATAAGAAAGGGTTCAATAAAAAGGAAAAAAAATTCCATTTCAAGAAAACCCATATGATAAATATTACACAGTTTCAAAACTGTCCATCTTTTCTTTGCTTCCTTCTTAGTTTTCTTTTTTCCTCTGCTGTGTACATTTTATTTTATTTTTCCCCTTCCCCCCTCCAAAGGCTCCAATTAAATACACACACATATACACATATACTTATGTGTCCCTAAAGATACATACATACACACACATACGCACTCAAATGTGTATATGTATGACCACATTATGCTTATTTCCAGTCATCACCTATTTCTCTGTAGGTAGATAGCATCACCATTCATAAGTACGTCTTTCTATATTTTTTTCTAAATCCACAAGCATAGTATTTCCCACACCACAACAATATAGTGACCCAATTATATTCTATCTGGGACACTATCCATGGAGTTACCCTCCCACCATTTTTTCTGCATTCCCTCTATTCTTGACTGTATACAATTTATTCACATATGAAAATTTTAATTTAAAATAATCAGAATTATCCATTTTACATTTCAACAATGTTTTCACCTCATAATATGGTTTAAGGTCTGATTAAATTTGATTCCTGAACTCTGTTTTATGTTTGTGTGTATCATTTTTATAGCATTTCCTAAAAGCCACATACTATTGAATTTATATTTGTAATCTGCTATCAATTTCCATTTTATGGGTAAATTCATCCTATTCACAAATAGGATTCACAAATTCATCCTATATCACATCACATACAACTCTACCCCACTCTTTCTTTTAAACTAACTGATTACTGACAATTGAACATGCAGTTTACATTTCCACATACAAAAAGTAAACGGTTTGTCTTTATTGAGTCCCTTGTCTTTGATGTTTACCTTACATTTCTTTTGGATCTTGCATGTCATATTTTCTTTTTAGTTCTGGTCTTTTTGTAATAAAATCCTGAAAGTCTGTCAATTCGTTGAATATATATATATATATATATATATATATTTATTTTTTCTTCAGGATTACACTTAGCTTTGCTAGGCATGATATTTTTCAGTCATGATCTCAGTTATTTTGCTCTTTGACATATGATGTTTCAAGACCTATAGTTTTTCAGTGTAACTACTAATTCTAATTGTGGCTTTGCCATATTTTTTTCTTGTTTCATGTGATAATTTCTCCTTAAACTGGGGTTTTCAGAATTTGACTGTGATATTCCTGTAGGTTTTCCTTCATGGATCTCTTTCCAGTAGCAATTGTTTTCTGTTTTTACTTTCCCTCTTGTTCTCATAGTTCAGGACATCTTTCTTTAATTGTTTCTTGTAATATCATATCCAGATTCTTTTTTATCATACCATTCAGGTAGCTTGATTATTCTTATGTTTCCCAGATCAATTGTTTTTTTTATAAGATGTTTCACGTTCTCTTCTTTTTTTTTCATCCTTTATATTTGTTTTATTATTTCTTGGTCTTACAAGTTCACTGGCTTCCCCTTGAGAAATTCTAATTTTCTAAGAAACATTTTCTTAAGATTCTGAATTTTTTTCTTCTAGTTGGTTGACTTTGTTTTCATAATCTCCTAGTTTATTTTTTTAATTGTTCTTATGTCCGCCCCCCCCCCCCCCCCCCCGGCCAATCTTTCTTTTTTTTTTTTTTAAAAAAAAAAAAAAAAAAAATTTTTTTTTTTTTTTTTTTTTATTTTTTTTTCATAATCTCCTTGTTTTTTTTTTTTATTTTTCTTATGTCCGCCCCCCCCCCACCCCGCCCGGCCAATCTATCTTATTTGATCTTTAAAAAAAAAAAAAAAGAACTTTTTTGAGTTCTTTTATGAATTCTTTTTGGGCAATCTCTCTTATTTGATCTTAAAAAAAAGAACTATTTTGAGTTCTTGTACGAATTCTTTTTTGGGCAAGTGACCATTTGACTGTATTCTTTCGGGTAAGAGGGACTTTTTTTTTCTTCACTATCTTCTTTTGAAGATGAACCCCAGTCTTCTATATTCCCATAGTAACTGTCTATGTTTGGGTTGTTTTCTCCTTTGCCTGCTTATTTATTTTTAAATTAGAATCTTATCATTATAATCACCTCTAATCCAGGAAATAGTGCCTCTGCCCTTAACTCCTTCTTACTGTTATTTTTAAACTTTGTCATGGGCCCAATATTTTCATTCCTTTCCCTCTAAAAGCCACAGTTGGGCCCCCTAACACACTACATGGAAATGCTCTTGCTCCCTGAGAACCCTCCAGTGGTTATGATATTCAGTTTTCCCCTCTGGCCTGGAGCCTAGACCAAGAACTCAGCTCTCCTGTAAGAGCCCACACAGCCAGCAGTGTCCCTGCTCCACTGCTTTTGAACTCACCAGGTGTGTGCTGGTTCCTTCTCAGCAGCACAGCTGGGCCTGACATCCCTTGTCATTAGAGGCTCCCTCAATCTTCTTCCTCCCCTTCAGACACAATCTGGGAATGAAAATTCTTGTGGATAAAATCAAGGCTACCTCCCAAGACCGCTGTGCCCAGGGCTTCCTGCTTACTGTTTCAGTGGTGCTAACCTGGAGGTATTTACACTTCACTCAGGCCAAATCTCTATCCTGGGATTTCTCTTCAGATCTTCTCCAGATGTTCTAGGAGGACCATTATTTTGTTTCAACTCTTGTTTATTTTTGCTACTCTGCATTGGCTGTGTGCTGCTATTTTGTCTTGTTTGTGAAGGAAATCTGGAGAGCTTGGAATTTTCTAACCTACTCTGCCATCTTTCCAGAAACATCTCCTGCTATATCACTTGTTCTGTCCATGTGAACATTTGCCTTCTCTGAGTTCTCCATAAAATAGTCTTAATTAAGAAACATGTCTTTGAACAACATGGCCAGCCCATCACAGCTGTGCTCTCTACTAAAGAGAGTTAGATGCTTAGCACTTCCACTCAAAAGAGGTTTGGCATAGGTGGACTGCCCAGGTTTCACAGGTATACAACATTAGCATGAGCAAAATGGCTCCATACACCTTCAGTTTGGTAGGCAGCCTAATACCTCTTCTCTCCCACACTCCATCAAAAGTAAAGTACAAGCAAAGCTTAGTAAGAAGGATCAGTAAAAAGGCAGATGAAATTCAGTTTGATGCTGACTGTAACAATAAAAAGTGCTTTTATGATGTTCTAAAGGCTATTTATGGACCAAAGACATACTGCATCTCAACTACTCAGTTCTGATAGAACCACATTGATTAGTGATCTGATTAAAACCACATGATCCTGGAGAGATGAAGTGAATATTTCCATAATGTTCTCAAAAAACTGTCATCAATAAAAGCTGAAGCCAATGATCACATGCCTCAGGTTGAAGGCAATTGACCTCTAGTGCAACTTCCAACTAAAGAGGAGATTTTAAATGCCATTAGGCTCTTCTCTTATGGCAGAGTACCTGGAGCTGATTCTATTCCAGCTGAGATTTACAAGTCAGGAGGTCTACTGCTCATACAAAAGCTGATAGAAATTTTCCAGGTTATGTGACAAAAGGCAGTTATTGTCCAGGAGTTTAAGACGGACTCGATTTCCCATCTTTATAAAAGTAAAATAAATAGATTATACTGTGGCAATCACAGTTGGATTTCTCTCCTAGTAATTACTAGCAAGATACTTGCCATACTCCTTCATAACAGGCTGATCCTTCACTGTCATCTACGTGACAGCCAGTAGGGCTTCAAAAAAGGTCAAGGAACAGTTAATATGATGTTAATATGATGTCCCTGACAACTCCAGGAGAAATGACAGGAGCAAAGCAGAGGTGTGTATGCAATGTTTGTCAATCTGAGCAAGGCCTTTGATACTGTCAGTTATGAGGGCTTGTGGAAAATCATGGTAAAATTTGGTTTCCCAGAGAAGTTTATTAGTATTGTATGCTATTTTCACAATGGCATACTTGTGCAGATTCTGGATAATAGGTGATGCTCTCATGCTTTCCCAGCATCCAATGGAATAAAACAGAGCTATGTGCTTGCTCTTATACTCTTTAGCATGAAGTTTTTAGTTTGTTGTCAGACAACAAACGCCTTCAACAAGGACAAAAAATGGCATCAAGGTCAACTACCACACTGATGGTAAATTATTTAACTTGAAAAGGCTATAAGCCAAGAATAAACCGAAAGGAGAGTTGGTGCATAATTTTTTGTTTGCAGATGATTGTGCACTCAATGCAACCTTTGAAGCTGAGATGCAATAAAATATGGATAAATCCTCTGCTGCTTGTGATTATTTTGGTCTTATAATTGACACCAAGAAAACAAGGTTTCTCAAAAGGTTTTTTTTTCTCAAGGTTTCTGCACCATCTGTATGTGGAACCATAAGTTCCAGAAAATGGAGAAATATTGAATGTTGTAGACAAGTTCACTTACCTGGACAGTATATTTTCACATAGATGATAAATTTGAAACTTGCATTGCCAGAACTAGGTCAGTGTTTGGAAGGCTCTGAAGGAAAGTGTGGGAGAGTAGAGGTATTAGACTGTCCACCAAGCTGAAAGTTTACAGAATCATTGTGCTGACCTTGTGTTGTATGCCTATGAAATTTGGGTAGTACACAGATTATGGAATTATATTACTTGAAGATATTTTTTAGGTTGATCAGCAAAAAGGTTATAATGAGACATAAGATAGCGATATCACTCTCTGAATTTCCAACTCCATGACTGTATTTTATAACATAATTTCCTATGAAAACTCTGATTTATTTTAGGAAGTGAAAAAAATGACTATTTAAATATTTATATCTTCCTTTACATGAGTAATAAAGAACCAAGACATTATAAAGTGTAAATTAAAATTGAGATAGTCAAAATAATATCATGACTTGTGGATTTTCTTTAAGATGAAACTGCATTGTTCTTCCATAGATATTTCTTCAGGGGGAGAATATACCTTTTTGCATAAAATAAGATATTCTCAATTTTCTCTGATAGGTTCCTTTTTTCTTAATAAGAAAACATGCCTTAATTAAAAAAGCTATCATAGTGACAGTGATACAGATATATATATATATATATATATATGTAGTGCACAAATTTAAAAGATAATGTTTACTGGATTGAAGATTATATATGTGTGTGTGTATATAATATTGCAAAATCTATGAGTCTTAGCTAATATGATGTTAACATCTAGACATTTCTCATATATTTCATGATAAGTTCTATGTATGTGTGTGATGAAATGCAAGAGCTAATAGAGTTCCATAAATTCATTTTTTAACTTTGTGTAAGTTACTTGAAATTCTTACCCTAGGTAGGAAACTACTATATGTCACTTGAAATTCCTACCCATTGATCTGAAGAATTGGGAGGCCTTGTGAAATGCAATATAAAGAACAAAAGTTAGAAAGAACATTGTCCTGGTAGAAAAGAGGAAAGAATTCATATCCCATTTTCTCAGCTAACTACCTGTGTGACCTTATTGAATTGCTCTACACCTGAGTTTTCTGTTTGTTTGCCCTGTTCCCTCCAAAATATATCTATGTATAGATCTTGTTAAAGTAATTCCCTCAGAAAGGACCTACACATACAAAAATATTTGTAGTCGCTCTTTTTATGCTGGCAAAGAATTGGAAATTGAGGAGATGCCCATCAACTGGGGAATGACTGATCAAGTTGTGGTATCTGATTATAGTGGAATAGTATTATACTATTAGAAAATGACAAGCAGGCAGATTTCAGAAAAACCAGGAAAGACTTAAATGCACTGATGCAAAGTGAAGTGAGTAGAACCAGGAGAACATTGTACACAGTAACAGCAATGCTGTGTGATGAGCAATTATGATTGATTTACCTCTACTCAGAAACACACTGAGCCAAGACAATTCGAAAAGCCCCATGATGGAAAATGCTATCTACAACCAGAGAAATAACTAATGGAGTCTGAATACAAATCCAAGGATACTATTTTCACTTTCTTTATTTTTTCACTTTTTTTTCCCGTTTGAAAATTACAGGTTTTACCTGATTGCACATATATAATCTATACCAAATTGCTTACCTTCTCATGGAGGAGAAAGTGGAGTGAGGGAGGGAGACAATTTGGGAAAAAAAAAACATTTATTAAAATGAGTGTTAAATAGTGTCTTTACAAGTAAATAGGAAAAATACTATTTAAACAATAAAATAAAGTTATCTCCCTCTGCATTTTGGTACCCATTAGTCAACTTAGCCATAGAGAGTTGACTGGGGCAACTTTGCCCAGATATGAACCAGCATATGTCAGACATAGGACTGGATCCCCAAACTTCCCTATTCTGTCTATATAAATGATTTTTCAAGCCTTTTCCAGTTTTACCATGTCATTACCTTTATTAGGTGAAGCCTTCAAGGGTAATTTGTTTCTTATATTAGTGAACCTTTCCACTAAAGATTACTCCATTCACTTATTGTAGAGAGGAAACAGGGTATATGTGTTAGAACCAGATCATATTAGCTCAGAAAATCAATTATTAAATTTTCAATGTGAATATTTACACACTAGAAATCAGCAAACTATACAAATCAGGGTTTAGTGGACTGTTTTGTTGATTGTCTAGACTTAAGAAAGTGATGGAGAAAATAGCAAGAGTGTAGATTAAACTTAAAAACCTGTTGCGTTTGCCTTAAAAATATAGATGACACATAAAAAAGGCAAGAGATAACTGTTACAATGGAAGGGAAGAGTAGGAAGGTGAAAGGGAATGGGTCAACCTTACTCTCATTGAATTTGGCTTAAGGAGAGATGAATAAACACACTCAATTGGCTATCCTACCCAACAGGAAAGTAAAGAGGAAGGGGATAAGAGGGGGGATGACAGAAGGGAGGGTTGATTGGCGGAGAGGGTAGTTAGAAGCAAACACTTTTGAAAAGGGACAGGGTCAAAGCAAAAATAGAATAAGTGGGGGGCAGGATAGGTTGGAGGGAAATATAGTTAGTCTTTCACAATATAACTACTATGGAAACGTTTTGCATAACTACACATGGACAACATATAGTGAATTGCTTGTCTTCCCAGTGGCAGTGGGTGAGGAGGGAAGAAAGAAAAGAATCTGGAAATCAAATTTTAAAAAGAAATGTTTAAAATTTTGGTTCTTACATGCAACTGGAAAATAAGATATACAGGCATTGGGGTATAGAAATCCATCTTGCCCTACTAGAAAATTGGGAGGGGGATGGGAAAGGATATAAGAGAGAACAGATTGAGGGAAGGGGTATTCAGTAGGCTCACTCTCTTGGGGTGGGGGTAGCAAAAAGACAGGAAGAAAATTTTTCACTCAAAATCTTGTAGAAATGAATGTGGAAAAATAAAAATAAATAAAATGAAAAAAAATTGATGATTTAGTTTTTAGCTTTCTAGAAAGCACAAAAAGACAATAGACCATAGAGAAGTTGTTAGAAAAGATTTTTTTTGTCACATTCTTTTAGTACCATAGGTTCTCAAAGTGGGCAATACCACCCCTCTGGAAGATGCTGGAATGATCCAAGGGGGTAGTTTGCAATTGGACAGCATTGAATAAAAATAAGTGGGTGGTGGAAAGAATATCTTGAAAAAACATTCATACACATTTCATATGTTGTGTAACAGAATCAAAGTCATAGTGATTGCATTATTTTCCAAATAAACACACAAAATGCAAGTTATAACAGATCAGTGGTCTGCCAACAGGTCTTAACAAGCAAGTGTTGACAGGCAAGCATGTTGCAAATGCAAATGCAAACATGCATTGTTGGGAAGTCCAAAATGCATTGATGGGAATATGTGCATTAATGACTTATTTACAATACAATACTATATGTTTACATGATGCAATATTGAATCATAAAAATTTCAATGCAGGAAAAAATCCCCACAAGTTTACAATGTTATTAAATTTAAGATGTTCCATTTTAAAAATGCATATTTTTTTAAAATAACACAAATTTCAAAAAAAATTAAAAGGTTAAAGTAAGTAGATTTCCAGGGGGGTGCTGAGTAAATTTTTTAAGGGGGCAGGAGACCAAATTAGTTTAGGAACCTTTGTCTTACATGATCAAAGCAGAAGAGTGAAGAATACAGCAAGATAATCTGAATAGGTATGGAACTCTCTTTCCTCTCCCTTCTCCCCATTATCCTAACCCTGTCCCTTTGCCTCTTTCCTCTCTTTCTTCTCTTCCCCTTTCCTGTGAGATATTATTATTATTATCCCCATTTTACAAATGGGGATCTGAGGCTAAAAGAAGTCCATTGACTTAGGTTACAAAGTAAGTACCTGAAGCAAGATTTGAATTCATGTCTTCCTGATTTCTGGGCCTAATTTTCTTTTAACTATGTCATCCAGATTCTATCCCATTTGAATGACCAAATTAGCTAACAGAGACAAAGTCAGTTGCAAAAACATATCTGCTTTTTTGTTTGTTTTTAACCGGATGGATAAGTGTATACCAATGAGCTTGTGCGTATCCAGACACAGTCATAGTTTGTTGTATCATTATAGTTTCATTCACACAATTATCTACATATGTGCTATAAAAGATTTTGATATGGAATGGAATCAAGATAAGAATAAAACATTCAATACACAGAAATTGAGAAACTCCAAAATATGTAAAGAATAGTTTTGTTAAGCAAACACTGTAACTTACTCTGAAAATAAGGATTATATAAGAATTTATGCAATAAGAAAAATCATTCAAGTGTTCTACTTTTGCTAGATTGTGTAGGTATGTTCATATGACTTAGGATTGAAAATATACAAGGAGATGTTATGCTTCACTTTCCCTTATTCCTTTGCTATAAATAATGTCTTCTTCAGAGATGACTAAATAACACTCACTTTATTCAAAACTTTATTTGGCTTTCATGTTGTACTCCTGACCAATTAGTGGAATGATTCTCCTAGCCCATAGAGAGGATTCAGATAAATCAAATTCATAGACCAATTGTCTCTAGAACCCACCATTCTTCACTTAAAAATGGGAGAAACAACCTGGGGTGTGAAGTTTCTCAGAACCAACTAATAATGTAAGTGAAACCTCAACTTAAGCCTTTACAAAGGTTATGCAGGTGCTGCCTTCAGTCTGGTATGGAGATATTTCCCCCCAATATTTGTAAGCTAGCTTTTCATTTTATGACTTCAGTTTTAGGGCCAGAAAGTGGGAAGAAAATGTTTTGAAATGGTTTTAATGTCAGTTTCTGAAACTTCAGAGTCTGAAGACAATGGGGAGCATTTAAAAAAGTCTAAAATATCTTCAGAAATAATTTACTTCTCATGTCAGTGCTGACTGACAGCTCTAATAAATTCCTACATTTTAAGCAGACTTACATTTCACATGCATTTACTCTCCGCTCCTGAGCAGAGTGGAACATCTATTGTCAAATGCATAAAATAACATTAGAAATGCAAACTTAATGTAGCCAATGGTAATGTGTTATTTAAAACTTATGAACCCAAATAAGGGCTTATTTTCTCCAAATTGAAATTTATAGTTTCATTTCAGAGTGCTAACTTGAATATTGATGGGGTTTAGGCATGCTGTTATAAAATGGGAATGGAAAACAAAGCAAGCAACTATCGGGCATACAGCAACGATTATGGAAATGTATGGAAGTTATATAAAAACTGGATCCTAGTTACCTGTACTAATGGCCAAGTATCTGCAGCAGCATTTGTGCAAAGTGCCGTGCGGACCCTGGATTTGTTAGTATTCCATGTGCTTTTGTGCCCCATGCCTCACTAAGAAAATCACCATCACCAATCTTGGAATCTAGATCTGCAAACTGACATTACGAACCAGAGAGTAATTTTTGAAATGTAATTGCACCACTCTTGCATCAGGTTGTGACTGATAGCTTTCAACTGTCCCGCCAAAACCTTTTGGGGATCTGTGTCACCAGTAGAAAACCACCCAATGAGGAAACCAATAGTTATGTGACTCCTCAGGGGCTCTTAAGGTAAACAATTTAGCACCTGTGGCAGTTTTTGATTAAGCAATAATACACTATATACTAACTAAAACCAAGTCTTCACAGACACCAATGCTACAGATCTTGTAGGAGTTAGCACAATGGGATTCAGCTCCATGTAAACATAGCAAATGTTTTCTTAAGTATTTGCAAAACCTAAGCCTTATTCCCCAGGCTGGTGATGTTTTATTTTCTTCTGTTTCCCACCCCTCTCCCAGTCATGAGGTGAAATATACAGAATATCATGGTTTCATGTGAGTTTTGTAAATATCATGGTCTTCTTGAAGTAATTGACTGACCCTGATACATCTTGGATTAAACACAAAGGACTCCACCAGTGATTGGAATGAAGAATAAAGTGAAAATCCAGCTTAGATTTTGACATTTTGCTGTATTTTATGCTGCCTTGATTCAAAAGTTGAGACAAGGCCTTGGTAGGCCACACTATGCCACCATTATGGCTTAAGAGAAGATGGGGGGGGAGGCACAACACAAGAATATTTCTTTTATTTTTAGGTAAATGTAGATTAATTTGTCTTTATCAAGTAATTTCAGAATTTAACAGGGACTCATAATTTGAGGACTTTGGTTTTGTACCCTCAAATCACTGTCATGTCATATCATGTGCCACAAAGTAAGTATGTGTGTGTGTATCTGTGTCTGTGTCTGTGAATGTAATGTAGCAGAGTGAAGTGGGGGTGGGAATGAATGAAGGATATTGTATGATGAAACCAATAACCTGGATTACAAGGAAAGAAGCATGCCACATCCATCTCTGGGACTTGAAGATTGTATCCCTTACTAATGGTATGGCCTTCTGGAAAGAACACTTATTACAAAATCAGGAGATAGGGGTTCATGTCCTTCCTCTGAAATTCATCCTTTTGACTTTGGGCAAGTCACTTAATCTCCCTAGGCCTCAGTTTCTTCATCTGTAAAATATGGGGTTGGTCTAGATGTCTTCTGAGATCCTTTTCAGTTCTACTTCTATGATCTCTTGATACTATGGCATGATAATAGAATTTAAGCAGAGAGGACATTAAAGGGATCTTTCTGTGGATTAATCTGTTTCTGGGCTAATTAAAGGATTGAGGTTTTTTTTTAATGGCATTCTTTACTTGATCAGATAATAATTTTTATTTTAGTAGTTCATGATAAGATATTTGAGTTAATGAGATCTTAATCCCAGGCTGTGAGTTCTGAAATCACTGTCACCCCCCTGGCTCCCAACTCTGTGGTAACCTGAGCCCTCACTTGCAGCAGCAAGTTTTACTTCACAATTGAGCTCAGTGATCTTGATCCTAGGCTGTCCTTTGACTCTTGTATAGCCTAGTACTACAGTTCTGGATTAGGACCAGGTCTCTTTCTCCTAGAATCTATTATTTCTGAAGTTTCAATGATAAGAAAACTTGGGATGTGACTCCCCTTTACTTCCATTTATGAAGATGAACAAACCATGTCACCTTCTACTTCTTAGAATCCTTCACTTCTTCCCAAGTTCACCTCCAAATCTTAACTCCTACATTAGGCCTATCCTCATTATTCTAACTACTCTCACATCTCACTTGAAATTCTTTTATCTTTACTTTGCACACACTTACATGTGTACATGTTGTCTCCCCAAATAGAATGTCAGTTCCTTGAAGGCTGGAGTGTTTACTTTTTTTGTCTTTGCATCAGCACAGAACAGGCATTTAATAAAAGCCTCGATTACGTGATTGACTGAAATTCCTGAACTCTCCTCCAATTGGCATGAGCAGATCTGTCATTGGCTGCTTCTAGGCCTTAATGGGCAAGGCCCTAAGAAAATTCTGAAATTAAGTGTGGAGAAACTGAGAAGTTATATAGTATAATTGTGCAACCAGCTGGAATTCTGATTTTTAAATTTTCATTTTTTATTTGAATTCTCATTATCAGGATGTAGAAGATGGGACAGGGGTCATCTATTAGAAAACCACTGACATTTCTTTAGAGATGTATAATGATAAAAATAGTGAATTTGTGGTCTAATGATGTCAACTCTGTTGCCATGTTTTTCAATTATTACTTTGATAGCTCTGAACTGGTCACCACACCTCTGTCAGCTTCAATTTCCTCATCTGCAAAATGGCTAAAATGGGGTTGCATTAAGGAAAGAATATTATCAATGTGAGTTATTGTTATATACTTATATTTCCAGATTTTGTTGGTTCTCATAGAAACCTATTCTCCTCAAACTCCATGAAGTCACATCACCCTATGTTTCAATATTTTACAATGCTGAACTTCATTTTCATAAATAATATTGTGCAAACATGACTTCTTCTTATTTCTAATTTATGCTTTTAGCATAAATTTTTGCCATTTAAATTTTAAATATCCATTTTAGAGCTTGAAAAAAAAATACCATTTTATTATTTGTGTCAGTGCAGTTAATTGCAAAGTTCTCTTTCAAATTGTTTCAAATCACATCTGAATGAGCATATGATTTACAAAAATTTGGAGTAATCTCCAAAGCCACATAATCATATCCTTGGAAAGACTCTCATGTTGAGAGTCAAAAGGCTTATTTTACAGACAGTATACCCAAGTTGGGCCTTTCTAAATGAAGTGAAACCAAATCCATAGTAAAATATATATATACATATATATACATGTATGTATATATATGTATATATATTTATATGTATTGTCTTCTTTAGTGACCTATTGATATATTTATAATGGACAGGAAAGAAGCAATGAAAATATAGACTCCTATATCTAGGGACACTTCTGTCACTGTAAGCTTCCATGAAACTTCTTTGGTCTAATTTCATTTGACTTTGGATATGTGCAGATCACAGGGAAATGTAAACTGACTATAAATTGAGAAAATCATCAAAGACAGAAAATCATTGCATATCACAGCCTTATCAATATTTCACCAAACCAGGCCCAGGCAACTCATTTTTTCTGAAAGGCAAAGCCATTTTTTTTCAGGAATTTTGACTCTAGAATATAAAGGTTCATTGCAATATTATTGAATGTCAAGAATGTAAATAAGCCTCAGAACCCACTGTGAGTTCATGAAGATTCACATTGCATGAAATTAACAATTACTTGTCTAAACTTCCTATACTTGTATAATAGAAAGCTTTCTTATGCCTTATTATAATGCTAAAAACTATTTTATGCATTGTTCCTCACCTACAGTATACTTATACATAGTGCAATCAAAATATTTTTGGTATGCATTAATGTGGACAAGACCATGACCTTGAATTTGCTAATCAGTGTCATGATATCATTAAAGTCCTTCCTGATACCCAGAAGCAAAAGAATGTACATTTATTCCCCTCATAATTCTTGCCTGAAATTCCAATGGTCATGATTTAAAAGTTTGAGGGCTTTTGAATTTGTTTTTTTACTTTTAGAAAATGGCAAATGGTCTCCAAAATTGCCCGTTGATGTTTGGTCTTCAATAGCAACTACACACACACACACACACACACACAGTTGAATATTCAAAGTTATTCCAGATATAATACTTGGTTCTGTGATAAATTTCACTCAGACAGAAGAAAACAAACAAAAAAAACATACTAATTAATTCCAACTTAATGCTTCAGATAAACTAAGAGAACATTCATAAATTTTGGCATTTACTGGGTTTAAAGGTTTATATTGTACTTTGTCATTTGTGATTTTGCCTTGGGGAAGGAAAAAATGATTATGCCAAAGTCTAAAAAAATAATAAGTTCTTTGCAAAAAAAATTCTAAGGAATGAAAACAACTTTTAAAAAGATTAAAATATTTGGGTAATGAACAAGGTTGTCATTTTCACAGTTGTTCACAAGCAAGAGAGAAATTTATGTTAATCTATGTGTCTGAATCTTCACAACCATCAGTTTGTCTAATTTGTCTAATAAAGCCAATACGTTGTGAGTAGGAAAAAGAAAAAAAAAGAGAGCGGGGCATAACTTTAAAATGAAAGAAAACATGCATCAAGTTTTCAGTTGCTAGTCTGGTCTCATGAGAGATTCCTATTGAATCCAGTCAAAAGAGTTAAATTACAAAACGTCCTTCTACATGCAGATGTAGATAGGGAAACATATCTGATAGAGTGTAAACTCCCCTTGTGCATGGACGAATTCATACTTGTCTTTTACATCTCCTATGCCAAGTACGATGCTTGATATAATATGATCTTAATGAATTATTGTTGCTTAATTATATCAGTAAAGGAGTACCATTTTTTTAAGTAATGCATACCTTCATTCTTTACGTTTATGCCTACCATTATTAAATTTTAAACTTTAATATTTTTAAAACTGTGCTAAAACTTTAGGATCACCCTGTATATTATCTATTCTATTTCCCAATTCCTTGATACTTGTCTTTAGGTATAGAGTTTCTTGTTCAGTTATGATTTTCTACTGGTTTCATACAGACACATGAGTTTTCTATAAGTCTAAATCTTCCTTGGGCGCTTTATGTGAATCTCAGGAGAAGATGTGAAATTAACAAAATTCTTCCAAATTTCCCTAAGTTGTCCTGGTCTAGATTTTATTAAATATGTTATGTGTTTTAAAAATACTTTTGGTTTGTGTTTTCTTTTCTTTTCTTTGCTCTCTTTCTTCTTTCTCCGTTTAGGTCTCTTATTGTTGTTGTTGAAACTACTTGGTTTATAAGCTGAGCTCTGGCTCTAAAGACCATTTTGAACACACTGCTTTAGCTGCAGGCCTTGCAGAGCAAAGGACTCCTAATAAGAGGCTTGTAGAGAGGCATTTCCATATCTGGTCCAACTCTCATGTTCTGAATTCACTTAAGTCAGAATGCAACGTCCGTTGTCAGGAATGGCCTCCTGGCAAAATATTACTGCTTCCATGTGTGATAGAAAGAAGCAGAATTGCTGGCTGGCCTAGGCAACAAATTCTATTTTTCCTAAATCACTGCTCCCTGTGGCACCCTCTCTGTATTCCATGTTGATTTGTTCAGCTTACACTGTTTGAATTTCCTAATAATGACTGAATAGCAGATGAGTGTTTCTGATAACTTACTTGACAGTTATCTCACCCATGTTGGTTAGAAGTGTAACAACCTTCTGAGCTGCCCAACTTCTGAGTTCTGCAAAACCAGATTTAGAAGGATGATTGTGATGATGACTATTTCTGGGCTAATCTTTTTAAAGCCTTCCCTTAAGAAATAAATATATAAATAAAAATAGGGGTGGGGGGACACCAAGAGGAAGAGGGGTGGGGAGAAGAATAGTAGCGTTCAGGTCTGTAATCCCAGCAGTGGCTGCCCCTGTCCGTGTCTAATGTAAGGGTTATGGAATATCATAATCCCTTCTCTGAGCTTCTTTGCAGCAGCAATGATGACTAAATTTCTTGTGTCTTATCACACTGTCACAGGCTGGAACTAGGAGAAGGGACTCTGAAGAAAACACAGCATGAAAACTAGAGAGAAGATGATCAGATTAACTGGTATTGGATTTGTTAGCAGGGCCACAATCTGACTGGAACAGGCTTGGTTCCAAGGCCCGTGGAGATTTAAACCATCAACCTTTTTCCCCTTTATCCCAACTCACCACTATTTTTAAAGTACCTCCCCCTCCCACCTTCCCCACCCATCATGCTCCAAACTCCCTCCCTCCTCCTACTGAGTTAAAGTCTTCTTCCCAAAGGAAGAGGTTAACACTTCAGAGGTTTCAGGGTTTCTGGTGTCAGATGGACTGATGAATTTCAAGTAAAAAAAGTCCCTCTTAGGATATTGGGAGAGTGGGGGAGGTAAAGAGATAGAAAACCAAATTCCTTTGCTCCTTGCAGAAATCTCGGAGTTACACAAAGTATCTGCAGTGGCATACCAGGTGGAGCTTTTTAACAAGAGATTGATTATCCTCTGGCCACTACCCCAAGCCTGAATTATGAATTCAATGCTGAACCAAAGGCACAGCTACGTGATTAGCATTTGCTAGCTTCTCAACCACTGAGGCTCTTTGCCTGCTATGCACTTTGTGAAGGAGAATGATTTATTTTGTTTATTCAATTGGTAAAATTGCTTGATGCCTAACTCTCATTGTGCACAGCACAACAATAGAGAAGCATTCATTTTCAATAAGACAAATATTCCAGCATCATCTTTTCAGATATAGGATAGCAAGCATCATGCACATAACATAGGAGGTAGGAAGTATTCATAGGAAGTATTCATTCATCACTGCTTTGAGTATGGTAAGGCAGTAAATGTATGTTTCTTTGGGCATAAAGGTATCCAACTTATTAGCTTATACATCCAGACATTCTTGGCCCCTCACCTCATGAATCTCCCCTTCAGTCAAATACTTACCTAGTTAGAAAGTAGGTATAGCCAGTTGGAGGCCTACACTCTGATCTTCTTAGTTGAGAAAGAAAACATAGTTCCATCTTGAAAGGAAATAATATTTTCATAAGAAAAAAAAGTTATGGTAAGAGAAAGCCTTGGGAAAGTGAGCCTTAGATGAACAAAGGTCATTGATTAGTCTAGAAGGGGAAAATATTATGATTTATTATGCTTTCAAAGAACGGGTAAGGATGCTGGACATGAAGACCTCCAATGGAATAGCCTAGTGAAAACGGAGAAAGAAATGAAATCTCTTTCTGGAAGTAAGTATTTATTTCTGTCTGGAATGCTTACTACTAGATAAAAAAATTGAAAAGAATTATTATGCTATTATTTGTTACAAATTTCCCATTTAATTTACATTTTTGAAAGATCATATAAAATGCGAAGTTTTCATTTATGTCATTAATCATGTTACTATCCTGAAAGAGTAAAAGATCTAATCTTTGACTGAAGGGTACCTTACACAGTCAAGTTTAAATCATTAGAATTTAGTGAAGATATTAATTACAATGTAGCTTATAATTGCAAAATAGATCTAGGAAATGCCAATATTGGGCAGTGCTGCTTTTTTACAATTTTTGAAACAGAATGAAAAAAACTTGCCAGACTTGCAAGCCTAGGTGAAAGTTAATTAAAACCAAGTGAATAAAAAAGTAGAAAAAATATGCAAATGGATGATTTTACTAAGGATTTAAGCATGCCTTAATTACTTTCACCAAATGTAGACAGCTATCCGGCATAATCATTTTGGAGTATAATAATTAAAGATATAATTATTCAATAAGTAATATAGAATAAATATTACATATCCTTAAAATCTTATGTTATTGAAATGTAAGTTCTGTGAAAGGAGATCTCTCTCTGTGATGGTTAAATTTTCATTGTGAGCATTTATACTTCAGAAATAGGCTAATACTACAAATCAGAGCTTGATGGATGAGTTTAATTGTCTAAACTTAAGAAAATGATGGAGAAAATGTTTATAATGAGAATTAAACTTCAATATGTTTCTTCAATACATAGCTGTTTTTTTTAATCATTTACCAGCATACTACTTGATACCTAACAGGATGAAAGTCAAGTTCAAAAATACCTTGTTAGGGCATTTATTTATTGAATTTAAGAAGATGCTAGTCAATAGGGTTATATACAAAGGGTTATACTTCTTTCAAAAGCTCAGTTCTACAAATACAGCATAAGGATAAATGTTTAGACAGACATTTGCCTGGAGAATATCTGGAGGTTTTAGTGGTCTCTAATTGCAAGGTCTCAGAAGAATGTTACAATTAAAAACAACAACAACATCAATAAAGTAATTCTCTTGGGCTACATTACAAGAGAAAATATTACAGGAATAAGGAAGGAATAGTCTTTTTGAACTTTGTCCTGATCAGATCAGATCTGAAATATTGTGTCCTGTATAGAATGCCACAGCTTTAAGAAGACACTGAGATGCTTCAGGGAATCCAGAAAAGGGCCATCGTGATGATGGACCTCCTCTTTAAGTCATAAATGGCTTAAGTAAAGGAACTAGATATGTTCAGCCTGAAGAGAAGACCCAGGGAGGATTTGATTGCTTCATTTAAGTATTTGAAGAGCAGTCCTGTGGAGGAGTGGTCAATGTCATTGTGTTTGGTTGCAGAGAGCAGAACCAGGAATAATTAGTTGAAATTTCAAAGAGGCAAATTAAAGCTTGATGTCAGGAAAATGTTCCTAATCAATCAGTCAATGTGCATATTTTTAAGTGATTGCTTTGTGCCAGAGTCACTCATATTGCCATTTGGCACTGTTTTGTATTTAAGAATTTTGGCATGTTGCAACTGGGAAATAAGATATACAGGCACTGGGGTATGGAGATCCATCTTGCCCTACTGGAAAGTAGGAGGGGGCATGGGGAAGGATATAGGAGAGAGCAGATTGGGGGAGGGGGGTATACAGTGGCATTGCTGTTTTGGGGTGGTGAGTAGGGAAAGATGGGGAGAAAATTTTTAAAATCTTGTGGAAATGAATATTCTAAACTAAAAATAAATAAAATTAACTATGAAAAAATAAAAATAAAAAGTGGTGAAAAATAATTTTGGCATGTTTATCTAAGAAACATTTTGGAACTCTTGTTAGGATTTATGAACAGTGAAAGTTGTAATGGCAAAGAGGAAGTACTAAAGTCCTCTTACTTATAAAGAAGCAACAGAATAATGCTCTTGTAATGCAGAAGAAAAAGAAGACCTTTGAATATGATTTTCATTTATAAGTCCAGCAAGTCTCATACTCATGCTAGTATTTTACCACTGACCCTGATAATATTATAAAGGACTATTAAAAACAAAGGATGACAATGTAAGCTGGTTATGGGAGATTACTCAGTTAATGGGGAAAATATGCAGAAAATGTAATTCAAAGCATTTTTAAAATATTAAATTCAATTTGTAATGCACCAGCCATGAAATTCAATGAAAGACTTTTAAAATACGATACATTGACTTCTGCATTCTCTTGTAACAGAGGAGGGAAAAACTAGCAAGTGTTTTGGATGAAAATACAGTGTTTCACACAATGGTAAAGATTAAAAGGAATATGGTTTTGATTTGAACTATTGAGTATCATGATTAAATGTCAGGATTCCTGACAAATAACTGCAAAGAAAACCACTCTTCAGGATGGAGTGCTTCAGGAAGTATGGGCATTTGCTAATGAACTCAATAGGAAACTATGTTTTGGCTCTTATATTAACTTCCAGAACACCAGATATTACACAAGATTCAACTTAAAACTTTTTTCATCAGAAAAATTTGAAACCTAAGAACAGTGTCTGCATATCTGGATACTTCAATATCTTATTTGATTGGCACTTCACTAATTTAGGAATTTTCTCCAATAGCATAGACTAAGACTCACCTACACTTTCCTATTCTGTTTTAATTTTGTCTAGGTTCATGCAGAAATCTTCCACGGGGATGGGGTGATGGTGGTTTACATCTATTATGACTGGTGGGGAGAGGCTGTCTATATGTCTTTCAAACAAGGTCAAGAGATCTATAGGAGAGTATCTCCTCCCCATATCCACTGGATATTTTTCACTCCTGCTATCTAATTAGTTCATATGTTTCTTTCCCCAATTGTTCACCTCTCTGATAGAATTACTTCTCTGACAATTGTTCCTTTGCAAGGCTTTGCAGGCTACCTATGCCTACCATGTGCCACCCCATAGCTGGGGTCACTCAAAATTAATGTTCCAGAGATCATGGTGTATCATGTGTCACAGTCATAGCAAGTCACATCAACAAAATACTTTTTAATGATGCAGCAGAATAATTAAAATACTGTGAAGTTTCCTCAAGGTACTCCAACACACCTTCAACTTCCTGTTCAGATCTGGGTCCACCTAATTTTCTTTTTGTTGTTTCTTTCCAATGTATATTAATTCATGCACTAGCTCTATGGGATGTTTATTCAACTATACATCATTGTCTGCATAATAAAATCTCTTTATTCACTTGGCATATACCTAGACCAAACTCTTTTGAGTAATTATGGCTTTAATTTATTTAGTCAGTTAATAAGCCTCTCTTAAGTACTGGGAATAAAAACAAGAGACAAAAGATAGTCCCTGTCCTAAAGGAGCTCACAGTCTAATGATGGAGACAACAAACAAACAATTATGCAAAAACAAGCTATATTCAGGATTAACATGAAATGATTTACAGGGAGAAAGACAGTTCTATAGTTTTTCATTAGGACGTGGTAGGGTCAGGTCAATGTCATCTGCAAAAAATGGACATCTGCAGGACCTCGTCTATCAACAATCCTCCTTCAATTTGGACTCAATGTCAGATTGAGGGAGGTATAACATCTGGATAAATGGTGAATATGAATCATTAAGTTATTGTGGATGTATTATGTCAAATGTATGGATACTTTGTTTTATGTATATTAAAATGAATGTTCAACAACAGTCATTTATTAACAGATAATTGTGTACAAAATAATGTGTCCATCATGGGTGGAGACAGAAAGTTAAGAAAGATATGGCTCCTGCCGAATCAAAACCAACAGTTAAGCAGGGATGATAGATATGACAGGTATACATGCAATAATTATAAAGCAGAATAGCAGGTGATAGAAACATAAGAGAGGAACAATGTGCTATGGAAAGTTCAAGAAAAGAAAAAATACATTTCTGAAGGAGGGACTAGTATCATAAAATAAAAGAACAGCAACAATAATATTTCATCTGAGAGTTAAATGGAATCTCTTAGGTCAACTAATCCAACCCATTTCACTGAATCTTAAAAATGAGTCTGATTTCAATGGGCAGAAATGGAGTGCTGAAGAAAGGGTATTTTAGACATGGAATATGGTATGAACAAAGATCCAGAAGGGGGAAAACCGCAGGACAAGACTGAAGGCCAGAAAGTAATCCCATTTCACTGAGTCACAATGTATATAAATAGGAAAAATGTGAGATAAACATGAGATAAAGAGGTTCTTCATTATTGAGGGTCTTGAGTTATAGATTATTATCATATATCTGCATCATTGCTTATTTATTTTTACTTTTCCTTGAAAATGTTGGTGTTATACACACACATGTATATATATATGTATGTGTGCATATAGATAGATAGATAGATAGATATTCACTTAAACCAAATCATTTCTGAAAGTGTAGTTGGGGAGAGGGAAACAACATTTCACATTATGTGAAATTATTAGAACTAACATTTTCAAGGAAGAAAGGAGAATCCAATATGATTTGAATATAGACATACCTTGGATATATTGAGGGTTTGGTTCCAGAAGACTGTAATAAAAAAGAATTCAAATCTCAAAATTTTTCTTTGGTTTCCAAGTACACAGAAAAGTTATGTTTACACTACACTGTAGTCAGTGAAGTGTGCAATAGTATTGTGTCTAAAAAAATGTACCTTAATTAAAGATACTTTATTGCTTAAAAAAATATCCTCCATTTTCTGAATCTTCAGCAAGTCATAATCCTTTTTGCTAGTAGAGGGTCTTTCCTCAATATTGATGACTGCTGACTGATCAGATAGTGATTGCTGAAGGTTGGGATATCTGTGACAATTTCATAATATAATACAACAATGAAGTTTGACCCGTTGAATCACTCTTCCTTTTACTGGAGCACTTAGAGTGTCAGACTTCCATGGGTATTAATAGGCCTAATCTCAATATTGTTGTGTCATGGGGAATGTGGAGGCCTGAGAAGAGGGAGAGAGACAGGGAACAGAAGGTTGTTGGAACAATCAGAATATAAACATTTGTTGATTAAATTCACCTTCTTACATGGGTATAGTTTGTGGGGCCCCAGAACAATTACAATAGTAACATTGAAGGTCACCATAACAGATATAATAAAAATGAACAAGTTTGTAATATTGCAAGAATTGTCAAAATGTAAGAGGCATGATGTGAACACGTTATTAGAAAAAAAATGCCACTAATAGACTTGCTTAAGAGTACAATCGCCACATACCTTCAATTTGTAAAAAATGTGATGCCTTCAAAGTTCAGCAAAGTGAAGCACAATAAAATGAGGCTAAGTGTTTAAAAAATGGACTCTAGAAGTTAAAGACATAGATGTAATATCAGCAAAATGGAGAAAGAACAAAACTTTTGCTTTTCTTGTCTTTTCCCACTGTTTATGCAGCTTACTGACACAAATATACTATAATCCAATGGATTTTATTCCTATTCCCAATCTGAAGTTTATGATAGCAGTTGATATAGACATTTTGAATCTATTGGTAGGACAAATGTTAAAGAAAATAAGTTTAAACTACTTTATTAGATCTCTTAACATTGCATGGATCTGTTTTCTAGAACAGGAAAGATAATATATTTCCAAAATAAGTTGATGTCCAATAAATAAATGGTCAAAGGTAATGATCAAGTAACACTAAACAAAGAAGATCATGAATCTATGAAACAACCACATCAAAGATTACTTCAGGTCATGAATAGGAGAAACGTGAATTATAAACAGCTCTGAGGTTCAACCTGATACCCTTTGAAGCAGCAAAGATGATAAAGCTAGTAGTGGAGGGGTTATCAGGAAGACTACAAGAGGAGTGAATTGGTCTAAACCAGGTGTGGGGAAATTGTAGCCTTGAGGTCACATGTGACCTTCGAGGTTCTTGAGTGTGGCCTTTTGACTGAGTCCAACTTTTACACAACAAATCCTTTTATTAAGGGAATTTGTTCTGTGAAATTTGGATTCTGTCAAAGGGCCACACTTGAGGACCTAGAGGGCTACATGTGGCCTCCAGGCCACCCTTGTCTCTAAACTCTGCATAACGATTTGCATATTTTTTTTTTTTTAAGCAATCAGGGTTAAGTAACTTGCTCAAGGTTACACAGCCAGTTATTTCTGGGTGTGGTACTGAGTGTCCGAGCCCGGGATTAGATCTCCAGGTCATCCTGACACTGGAGCTGGTGGTCTTACTCGCTGTGCTACCTGGCTGCCCCTCAATTTGCAATTTTTGAAGAAATTCCACTGAATTGTTGATCCACTGATCCTGCTACCAGACAAGCACTCCAAGAAGGTCAGAGATAAAAGTGAAATTCTGGAAACAATATGAGTATCCTTGAGTTGAAGAGTGACTGCAAGTTATGGTATGTGGAGGCAATAAAATAATACTGTATTATACATGATACAGATAAGTATTGAACCTGGTATCTCATTAATACAGGGAACTTCCAGGCAAGGACAGTTCCACTATCAAGGCAGGTCTGGCCTTTGTCTACAACTTATACACTTAGAGAATTGCCTAGAGCAGAACTGTCATATATTGCCAGCAGGCAACATGCAGGCCACAACACTCCTGAGTGTGGCAAAACTAGATTAAAATGTAATTGGGAAATATTTAACAACAACGACTAAATACGACAAAACGTAGATAATTTGTTTTTGGACTTGGTCATTATGTGGCCTTCAGGGATCTTTACTTATAGATTAGTGGCTGCCATTTCTATCTGAGTTTGATACCACTGGCCTAGAGTCCCAAGTCTATATCACACTTACCCAGAGTAACATGGCCAGTATGTTAGGTAGGACCTGAATTCTGTGCACTGGGATTATGGGGTATACCCTTAATCCACTAAAGCTAATGCTGAATTGGTCCTCTAGGTGGCGCCATAGTGCATAGAGTGCGGGACCTGCCTAGATTCTGGAAGACATCTTCCTGAGTTCAGATATGACCTCAGACACTTACTAGTTTTTTGAGCCTGGGAAAGCTGCTTAACCCTTAGTTTCTGTAAATGAATGGAGAAGGAAATGACAAGCTACTTTAGTGTCTGTGTCAAGAAAACCCTAAGGAGGGTCATGAAGAGTTTGACACATGAAAAATGACTGAATAACAAAATACTATCTTTACTGTTAGAAATGAAAAATTTGAGGAATTCAGAGAAATGATGGGAAGATTTTAATCAAGTGATGCAAATAATAAACATATACATATCATATACGTATACAAGCACAATGGCTACAATAATAAAAAAAATTACACTATAGAGCAAGTGAACTCTGATTAATTGTAATTGTCAGTCTCTGTCCCAGAGGATGACAGATATGTAATATGATGTATAGATATGTGTACAGATACATATATGTACATATATACAGAAATAAATATGTGTGTGAGTGTGTGTGTAGACCTGGTCATTTGATTTGTTTTGCTTAAATGCTTCTTTTTGTTAAAATGGAGGTTCAATGTATATGCTTGTCTTGCAAGGGGAAGGGTTAATGAGAAATGACTTAAGTATAAAAGCCAAAGCAACAGTCATGCTTTTTCAGTGGTAAAGGGATTATTAATACTTACTGCTACACTTCTCTAAACTAGATAAAATGGAAGAGGCCAACAGAGACTATCCCCAATATTTGAGGTCATTCAGTTTTGCAAGGTGAGTACAGAAAGTCATATTATTGCTAGACAGGTGTCTGAATATAATTTTAATGAAAAGATGGAGACTGATTAAAGAAGGCCAGTATAATATTCCATGCTGATCTTTTACATCATATTATATTACTTGAGCAATAAGGTACTATAGTGGATAGAGCAGTCAGTCTATTGTCAGGAAGTCATGAGTTTGAAACTGATGCCTTAGATACTTACTAGCTATATGATATCTGTGCAAGTCACTTAACCTCTCTCTGTCTCTCCTCAACTGTAAAATGGAAAAAAAAAGAATAAAATCTACTTTCCAGGACTGTTGGGGGACTGAAATGAGTTAATATCTATAAAGCACTTTCTAGACTGCCTGGCATGTAAGAGGTACTTAGTACATGGTTTCTTCCTTCCTTCCCTCCTTCCTTCTCTCCATCTTTCCTTCCTTCCATCCTTCCTTCTTTCCCTCCTTCCCTCCTTCCTTCCTTCCTTCCTTCCTTCCTTCCTTCCTTCCTTCCTTCCTTCCTTCCTTCCTTCCTTCCTTCCTTCCTTCCTTCCTTCCTTTCCTCTTTCCCTCCTTCCCTGTTTCCTTCCTTCCCTCCTTTCTTCCTTCCCTCCTTCCTTCCTTCTTTCCTTCCTTCCATCTCTCCTTCCTTCCCTCCTTCCTTAGTTTTCTCCAGGTTTTCTTTTGGTGAAATTGTTTATACCAGAAAACAAGCACTCATTATCTACCACAACCTGCAGCTGTCAGTTTCCTTTTTCCCTCCTTGCCTCCCACCCCACCCCCACTGTATCCCCACCCCTCCCTTTTTACTGGAGTTTATCAGGAAAGGAGGAGTTTCCAGATATAGTGGTAGACAGATACTGTATAAATCACATTTATGCAAACAGGATTAATATAGCAACTGCATTCTCATTTTTGAATAAGATAAACCACTAAGCACATATCATTAATAAAGACATATGAAACCTTTCACATTATGTCAAATTATTAGAATTAAGAGGCCTAAGAAAGAAAGGGCGATTCAATATGGCTTGAATTTGCTAAGCAATCATTAGAGTTGTGTGTGATAATTGAAATTTGCTTTGCAATAATTTCATTAAAAATTCATAACTATTCCTGTATTTCATTTTCTCCTTTCAGTGAGGAGTTAAAATGTGCCTAGAATGGTTGTTCAACACATATGTACATTGATGGCAGTAACAATGAAAACAGGAGAAGACTGAGAAATGTGAAGAAAGGTTTTTATCAGAAATTGAATTTATTTTCAAAAAGGAATAACTGGATTCCATATATTTCCACTAAACTAGGAATGTTCTTTCCCCCAGTGTGTTATTTAAGGTAGAGATTTCACTGATCCATTCCCTGCCTTCAATCACTCATTCTTTGGCTCTGAGTCATACTAATTTGTTCCTGATTTCCTAAACCAACAACCATATAAACTATTCTTGTTCTTAATTCTTTGAGGCATTGTCTTATTACAAGTATTTGACTCCCTTACTCTCATTGTAGGCAGCAAGAAATTTTCAGACTGATTCCTTCTCACCTTTAAATTGAAAGTTAAGACATTAAGGGGCAGCCATCTGGTACAGCAGATAGGGTACTAAAGTCAGGAGGACCTGGATTCAAATCTGGCCTCAGACACTTGACACTTATTAGCTGTATGATACTGGGCAAGTCACTTGACCCTGATTGCCTTGCGCCCCCCAAAAAGTTAGAAAGGGTTCATAACTTAAATCATACATTATATATGAATGTGTGTATAAATGTGTATATGCATACTTTTTCTATTATAAGTAGCCAGCATAGTAGTTAAGTAGTTATATTTGTTTCAAGAGCTCCCTAGTCTTTTCTCTTCCAATAATTTTTACAGAGGATGCTCAAAAATACTCTTTTATAGAAAACTGAGAGATTCCAGTATTGCATTGCCATCTTATCATTAACTCCAGCATCAAATGAGATATTCCTCTTGTTAAGAAAATTGAATAGTTATGGCCATGTACTTGGTTCCATCCTGTCTTGGTGAAGGTGTCTTTCAGGAGAAGGTAAGCTTCTTGAGATCAGACTGTTTCATTGTAATCTTTATCTCTAATACCTATGACATGATTAACAAATGGTTATTGAATTGAATTGAATCTTATAGTCATTTCTTCTGACTGAGATTTATACATATTTTTTTTTCAATTTACTTCAAACGCATTTTCTGTCTCTCCACTTTAAATTTCTAATTACTGACTAAACTTTGGTCCAATTTTCATATGCTTCTTTAGAATTCCTGTCTTCCTTCAAGACTAGACCTACATTCTATCTTCTCCAAAACTTTTCCCAGTCCTCCACCTGCTAGAGCCTTCCCTTATAAAGCTATGTTACGACTAGTGTACATATCTTATATGTTCTTATTTATCTACTTGTCTCCCACAATAGGATGTAAGCAATTTGAGGAAAGGGACTATTTAGCTTTTTCTTTTTATCCCCAGTATTTGCTTAGGTCTCATCACCCGGTAAGAGTTTTCCTAATTGATTGTTGATTAATCAACTGATTTGTATATCAAAATTGCTTATGTACTGCTCTTACAGAAAAGTGTCTGCTTTCTTACATGTGTGCCTTTCTCATGGTCCTTATTTTATGTGATTAGACTTGTCCCTAACTCCATGGACTGAATTCCTAGACATCCTTAAAAGTTTAATCCAAATGCCACCTGTTCCATAAAGCTTTTTTGAATTCTTTTTATGGAAAGTAATACTGCCCCTGCCCACTTATTACCCTTATATCCTTATCTTTAAAATGGCACTAATGAAATATTGAAATTATACTACAGGTTTGAGGGGAGGAAATGTTATGTAAATCTTAATACAATATATAAATGTAAGTTATTATTCTGTATTTTCTTCTTGTACCACTCTCACAATTCTTTATTCTAATTGTGCCCCTTGTTTCTTCCTTTCTGTTAACTGTCAAGATACCTAAAAAATTGTGTTGGAACCTCTCATTTTCCCCTTCCGCACTCAGAACCACAGAATGTAAGCATTGGAAGGGACCTCAGTGGACATCTACTGTCACTCACACACAAAGAACATGCCAGTTTAACATACCTGACAAGTAGTTGTCTAGCCTCCAGTTGAGACTTTCAAGGCAGGAAAACCCACCAACGCTCCAGAAATCGATTCCACTTTTGGACAACTTTAATTGTTAAGAAATTTATTTTATCCCTGACTTCAAAGTTGAATTCACCTCCCTGTTGTACCAAATGTGTCTACTTCTCTCAGGGAATGAATGAAAATGAATCAGGTTTTATTCCTACTCCATAAGTTAGTTATTCACTCACTAGAACCAAATACTAGGTCACCAATAAGTGTTCTTTTTTTATAGACTAAACAAACCCATTTCTTTCTGCATGTCATGACCTCAAAGTCCTTAACCATCGTATTTTTTTTTTTAATTCTGGACATTCTCTACCTTATCAATACTCTTCTTAAACCATAGACCCACAACTGAATATGACATTACAGTTGAGCTCTGACAATGCCTGAGTATAATGGAATTATTACCTCCCTATTCATGGAAACTATGCCATCTTGATACATCCCAAAGCAAGAGATTTTCAGGGTGTCACATCACACTGTTGACTCACATTGACCACTAAAACTACCAAATTCCATTTAGAACAACTGCTGTATATCTGTACCTCATTTTTCTTATATTTTGGAGTTGTTTTTTTTGTCCCCAGTTTAAAGACTTTATATCTATCCTTACTGCATTTCATCTTATTACATCAGACCTAATTATCTAGCCTATCAAGAACATTTTGGATTCTAAGTGTGTTATCTAGTGTATTAAGTGTCCTTTCTAGTTTTGGTTCATCTGTGAATTTGTTGGACACACACATGTCTTTATGCAAGTCGTTAAGATGGTACAGGCTCAAGCATAAATATCTTAGTTATTCCACTTCTGCTACTTCTGCTATGTTAACATTGAGTTATTACCAAATCTTTGATACTTGTCATGCAAGCACCTCTGACTCTTATCTGATTGTTGTATCAATTGATCTGTATCTCTCTATCTTCACAAGCATTATGAGAAGCATTATCATTAGCTCATTCCCTTGGGGACTTTTTTCATCCAACTGGTTTCAAATACCATTTATTCTGATGATATCCACCTTACTGCAATCATCCTCTTTCTAGAGCCATATTGCTAGTTGTCCATAGGACAACTCTTGAATAACTCTGAAATACCTAAATTTTACAAGAGTTTTTAAAAAGACCTCATCATCTATTTCTTTATATATTTGTAATTTCTTAGTTTTTCTAATTCTTTCAAAGTCATTCCTATCGTCTTGGTATTCCTTTGTATTCAGCTCATATTGATCTCTTTCTATTTGTTTCTCCTGTTGGATAGGGTGCTGATCTTAGAGTGAGGGAAGACTTGGGTTCACATCTGCCCTCTGGCACATACTGTGTGACCAAGTATAAACCACTGAACCTTAGTTAGTCCAGGAACTTCATAGATCTGTTCAGTCACTTAACCTTCAGTTTGCTTCAATGTCCTCTAAAAAGTATGGATATGAACAGTACCTACCTCCTAGGGTTGTAAGAATAAAATGAGAAAATATGTGTAAAACACTTAGCCTAGTGCTTGACACATAAGCTCTTGATAAATGCTTGTTTCTTTCCTTCCTTGTAGAATGAGTTAATCTCAGTGTAAGTATGGGCCACACTTCTTTTGATGGCAAATCTCTGATTTTTGATTTAAGATCTTTGGATTTCTTGAATCAAGGGATCTATTGAGCAATTCACACTCGATGTGTACACTCCCAAATCTTCCTGGGGTTTATGTTGGTCAGTACTATGAAACTGCTCACAAGGAGCATGCCTAAATAGAATATGGTGACAGTCTATTATGGGTAATAAGAGATGTAGATGAATATCTATGAAACAAGATGCCACTCCTAAATGCAAATAGAGATCCACCAAGTGTGGATATCTAATCTATAGGACTCAATTATAATAAGGAAAGGATAAAGAATTCACAGAATTAAAGAGCTATTGTCAAGTCTGGGACTATGAATATGTTTCCAAGAGCTGCTAGTGTGCATCAGTCAGCTGGAGAAACTAGGCAGCAAGGAAGGATAAAATGTCTGTCTCTTATGGTGAGAGATAAGCAAAAAGACATAGTGAGTGACATGCCAAGTGATGGATGAAGAAAAGAAGACCAAGTCAAACTAGACCAATAAGAGGAGAATCTTGAATTGAGAAGGATGAATCAAAACAATCCATAAGGCATAGAGAAGAATATCAAGCTGACTCATTGTGTAGACAAGATGTTAAGTGGCAAAGTTTGGTAGTACACAACCTCTTTTTGAACGTAATATTGCAGTATGTTGTTTATGTTCCACCAGGTATATTTAAGGGATGACACCTCAAGAAAACGATTGCTTCTTTCCCCAAGATTCAGTGTGAGCTGAGCTGGTTTAACATTATTTGCAAGTCAAGTCCCCATCTCCCCATTCATTAATGCAATACTCTAGTTTCCTGACATTAGAAAACACAAATCAGAGAGCAAAATTTACTTGATATAAAGTGAGTATGCAAAGAATCTGATTTTGTAAGCACAGAAAACTCCAGGTGTGGTAGAACTCCTTCAAATGATGCACTTGGCAACCTCTTTATAGTTACTAGATAAATATTTGGGAATTGACTGAGACATATGAGAGACTGAGCAGTTGGTCATGGGGCAGCTAGGTAATGCAATGGACAGAGTGCCGGATCTGGAGTCAGGAAGACTTGTCATTTTGAGTTCATATCTGGCCTCAGAAACTTACTAGTGCTGTGACCCTGGGCAAATCAATTAACCCTCTTCTCTTTGCCTCAGTTTCTTCATCTGTTAAATAAGCTAGAAAAGGAAATGGCAAACCTCTTCAGTGTCCCAAATGGGGTCACAAAGAGTTGGACATAACTGAAAATGACTGAACAAAAATGATAACAAACAACAATCTGGGTTAAGAAGCTAGGAAAAGTTAGAGGTAGAATTTGAATCTAGGTTTTCCTGAATTCTCAACCCAGGAATCTTTCTGTAATAGCATTCTGTCGATCATTACTACATAAAAATCCTATAATAAACAAGGCAGAGTTAAGTAGTAGACAATTTTCTGCTTCAGCTGTGACTGGGAATAACCTGTTCATAAGGGTCACAAGATGTCATAATTTGATTCCGTCCTTAGCCATGCCAATTTCTACCAATCCTGTATGAAAACATGGACCTTTCAGTGCTCAGAAGCCTGTGGTAAACACGGGATGCAGAACTCTATAGAATTGTATGGGGGCAGGCTGGAATTCACTGATGCTTTGCAACTTGTTTCCAGGGCCATCAGAATTCGATGGTATATCTGAATCTGAAGATATACTAGCAATAGCTTCACTTATTTTCCTTTCCATCATTTCTCTGTCCCAACATGCACCCTCAGTTTTCCTCTCCTCTTCATTGAAAGTTATTATAGGCATAGTTTCTACTTTCATCCATTTTCTTTCTCTTCTACATTTGTGCCTTTTGATACCCACCCCATACCTGCACAGATGCTATGGAATTCTGAATGTCAGTGCTTCTCCCAGAAATCTTCAACTCCCTGGCCTCAATTATTGTGACACTTGGAAACTGTGATAGAGGATTTTACTAAGGCTTCTCTTATGACCCTACAACACTGGTCAACCTATGAGCCATATGTCAGAGGTGGCCCAAAGACAAGAAGACAATGGAAAGTACATGGGCCTTAACTAGAAAAAGATGATTCTTCTATTTCAGGCACAAAGAAGAAACTGACTCTAACACCACTGTAACCTATACATCAGGTCTTATGCTATGTGACCCTTAGGGAAAAGTAGGATCAGGTTTTTAGATGAGTATATGTGGGAAACAAGCTAAACTGATCAAAAGACAAAAATCATCCTGGGAACTGGTGATTATTCATTGGGCATATTGTAAAAAGATTCAGGTGTCATATAAGACTAAATGACTTTTAAGGTGACTTCCTATTCTAAGATTCTTTGAACTTCCTTACCTCTAACACCTTGGTACTCCAATCTACTCAACACCCAATTATAAATGGCATATTTCTGAGGCTGTGCTCATTTTACTCCCCCAGGTATATCTTTAGAAATTTGGTATCAGAAAACAAGGTTCCCTGGTACAATTATTTGGAATGCAATCTGGAATTAAGCAAGTAAAATGTCTAAAATATTCATCTCATTTGACCAAGATATTCTTGCACTAGGATTATATCCTAAAGAGCCCAATGTAAGAAAAAATAAATGTCAATATACTCCAAAATATTTATACCAACATTTTTGTGGTTGCAAATAACTGGAAACTCAATAGATCCTCATTGATGGGGAATGAATAAACATTTAATGGCAAATGAATGTAATGCAATATTACTGTGTTGTAAAAATAAACAAATAAATAGGTAAATAAATAAATCAATAAATAAATATTATATATATATATGCATTCCAATATAGAGAAGCAATGAATGAGCAAGGCAGCTTAGTGGGTAGAGTGATAGGCCTAGAGTCAGGAAGACTGAGTTCAAATCCAGCTTCAGACATTAACTAGCTGTATAACCCTGGGCAAGATACTTAAGCTTTGTATGGCTTTTTTCCTCAATTATAAAAGAGACATAATAATAGCACCTATTTCCCAAGATTGTGAGGCTCACCTGAAATAATATTGTAAAGTTCTTTTCTCTTGGTTGATGGAAGTTTGCCCAGGGATCATTGATCACTTATCCAAATTTCTGAGAGACACAACACCATTTTCATCTTCCAAGCAGTTTTTCATATTTATTCAAAGATTGGGTCAGGGTGATTTTGCAGACTGATGGCCTCTATTTCCCAGAACCCCCATCTAGCATCAACACCATAGGTCTAGATGATTTCCAAAGTTCCTTAATTCATCTTTGTCCTAATGATCCATCAACTCCACTTTCTAGGGCATAAATTGACAATGCTCTCAAGATTACTTCAGCCTGCTCCCCAGCATCTTTTTTGGGATGGGACAGTTTGGATGAATGGTGCCAATTGCAACCTTTCCTCCTTCTCACAAACCTTCAGTGATTCCCTATTGCCTACAGAATAAAACACAAACTCCTTAGCCTTGAATTTAAGGTCCATATCATCTGAGTCCAACATATCTTTTCAGAAAAGACACATTATTTTTTTTCACATTCTGGTTTCCATCAAACGCTAGAACTTACTCATCTTATCTCACTATTTCCACTGTTTTCTTCTATGCAAATCAATTATTACACTTCCAGTGCTCTACTGACTCCTGATTTTTACCTTTGTTTCCACCTTTTATTCCTGAAAAACTTGAATCAGGTGTTACCTCCTCCACGAGGTCGTCTCTGATTCCCCCCAGTTGAAAGAGTTCTCCTCACCAACTTTCCCAGACTACTTTGTTATTGCTGCCTCCTTTGCTCCTCTCATACTCTACCTTATACTTATTTGTGTACATGTTATATTCCTACTTCCTGGAGTATTCTGACCAACTGAATGTGCCATTATTTTTCATCTTTCTAGTGTGGGTGCCTCACATGAAGATTTAAATATTATAGATGATAATGAATGTGTTTCCTCACTGAATTGAGTTTCTATCTGCGGTTTGCTTTAAGTAGCCTGAACATGACTTGCTCACTCTTAAATTCTTAGACAGTTGCAGTAGACTGGAAAAATAAGTGAATACAAAATCTGAGGACTTGAATTCAAATTTAGACTGTCCTAAAAGAAATCATATTGAACCTGAATTTCATCCTATGAAATGAAGCAAGTGGCCAAATAACCTTTAAGGTTTTTTTTTTTTTAACCTGCGGCATTATGGTTATTAACTCATAACATTTCTCACACAGTTTTGATGTCCTTCTGACAGGTCTCCAAAGTTATTTCTTTTTTGATTTTTGAAATCTCACTTAAAACTCCCCTCTACTCTTCCTTATCTGGATATTCTTAAAATGGCCTGATTATTCCATTTCTCTCACCAATATTTATGGGAAATATATAGACCTTGAAGTTATGCTAATTTGTATTAATTCATCGCTCAAATTCTAATTGTATGTCTTATTATCAAACTATATTACATCACATATAAATGCACACATAAATGTATACATGTACAGATTAAAAGGAACAGGGGCAGCTAGGTGGCACAGTGAATAGAGCACCAGCTCTGTATTCAGGAGGACCTGAGTTCAAATCCATCCTCAGATACTTAACACAAAAACTAGCCATGTGACCTTGGGCAAGTCACTTCAACCCAATTGCCCTCCAAAAAGCAAAAGAATAAATGAACATATGTATATGGAATAAATACAGGGTAATTTTTGATGATAGCCATAGGGGATCAAGTAGCATTGAGATGAGATTTGAAGGAAAATAAGAATTCAGAGAGGGAGAGGTAAGGAGTGATTAAATCCCAGACATGGGAAAGAGCCAAGAAAAGTCATAGATTGAAGAGATGGAATGTCTTGTATGAAGAACAGAGATATCATGTGGGCTAAATATGTGTTTGGGGCCAGATTGTGAAGGGCTTTAAGTGTCAAAGAGAGTATTTTGCACTTGATCCCAAGGGTGAAAAGAAGCTATTGGAGTTCATTGAGTATGAGAGACCTGCACTTTAGGAAAATCACATTTTAGAAAATCACAATTATGTGGAGGATAGATTAGAAAAGGGCAAAACTTGAAGCAGCGAGATCATTTGGGATGCTGTTGAAGTAGTCCAGGTGAGGAAGGACTTAATTAAGATGGTGGCTATGTGAATGAAGAAATATACTAATGTCACAAATATTGTCACAATCATTAATTATTTTCAGCTTTTTAAACAAAGACATATCAATGGGATTGACATATACTTTGATTTTTATTATTATAAAACCATAATGTAAGTAAAATAATCCCAGAATCAAACATCTGATACATAAGAAATAAAACAAAGCAATAAGAATAATGAGAACAGTCATTTTATATAGCTGAGCAAGAGAGGTATGGGTCATATCCTTTCAGAAATGGATCTAGCACTTTTATTGCTTACAAGGATCATGCTTTTTAGTATTGAAAATAAATTTTAAATGGTATTGTACTCTTCTCACCAGTTAGTCCTCTGCTGTATGAAACTGGTTATAATTTAAATCCACTGAACATCTCATACTATATTCAATTACTTTGGTTTCAGTTAAATATAAATCGCATTTTGCCAAGGATATTTTCTGTTGTTTAAAATATGTGTGTGTGTTTTAAGGACAATTTAAGCCATATGTTTGTAATTCATTTACAATTAACTTATTAAAATGTTTATTTGTAAGATCTCTTTGAAGTCCAAGAAACCTTTAGAAACTGATTTACAAGCCATTTTCAACCTTTTATCTCAGAAAAGGGAAGTCTCCTTCTGCTAAAAGCAAACCAACTAAAACTTCCCAAGATTGAGTTTGCTTTAAAAAAAAATGGGACCATAAGATTTTTGATGCACTCTAAATGTAAAGTATTCCTATTCCAATCCTATTCCTTAGGCATCAGACCATGCTTAGGAATTGATGACCTGAATACAAATCTAGATGTAAACTTTATTTTTGTAATTCAATGTATACATTCATGAGACACTGAAGGGTGAATGAGTGAATACAAAAAATGAACATCATGGAATACACAACTGAAAGTCTTCCTTTAGCTCCCAAGTAACTTATCACCTGTTCCTTCAAAAAAATTAAAGGAATTGTTCGACATTATATAGAGAGAGATTATTTGGAAATGCTGCCTTAGAAGCAAGCAAACAAACAAAAAAAAAAAAACACCTATATCACCTAGATAATTAATGAAGAGGATGGAAGTTTTAAAAAGTTGCCTTTTTTAAGTAGTCAGGTAACCAGAGAATCAACTATGTGTACAAATGGATAAACAGGCTATCAAAATTACAATGAAGTCAGCATAAAAATGTATTATCAACTATGATAACACGAACACAAATAGCAGAGATGAACTGGATGGCCATGAATCTATTCAAATTAGCTTGCATCTAATTAAATCTAAATGGAGAGTAATGACGTGTCTGGGTCAATAAAAATGCATGCAGTTCTTAAAATTTCAGGCAAAAATGTTTTGTGGCCTTGATTGTCTCCATTAGAAAACTCACTCTTTAGGTGGCTAGGTGGCGCAGTGAATAGATCACCGGCCCTGGAGTCAAGAGGACCTGAGTTCAAATCCAGCCTCAGACACTTGACACTTACTAGCCATGTGACCTTGGCCAAGTCACTTAACCCCAATTGCCCTCCAAAAAAATAAAATGGGGATAATTATGGAGTGGCCAGGTGGCTCAGCAAGTAAGAGCGCCGGCTTCAGTGTCAGGATGACATAGGTTCAAATCCGGGCTCAGATACTTAGCACCACACCCAGAAATAATTGGCCGTGTAACCTTGAGTAAGTTACTTAACCCTGATTGCTTTATAATAATAAAAAAAAAGAAAACTCACTCTTTATTTATAGAAGTTGTCCCTGTGAATATTTTAACCACACCATGCATAAGTTAAAGAAAAAAAAAATAAGAAAAAACACTTGTACCCTAGGCACCATTTTGTGTTCCTGAACAAGGAATTACAGTGAATATTTCCTCTAAGCTGTCAGTGTCGCTTTACACGTGATCAAACCATGTATGCAGTTGCCTTAGGTTGGATCAAAGGGTGCATTCATGCAGCAAGTGATTGACTTTCTACACGATTGTTTACTCTGGTGGCAAAGCCACAAATGGTGAATATGATTGTAGATTTCCCACATCAGAGCTCTCAAACTCAAGGGGCTGGTGGCAAAATCAAACTGTGTGCAGCCCCCCAAGGTATATTATACAGTCCAATGTCTCTTCATTCAGACAAATATGTGTTTGGATTGACAAATTTTTGTAGAACAAAACAAAGATTTGAACAGCAGTAGCAAAAAGAGATAAGTGCTATTAACTTAAACATAGGATTGTAGGATTTAGAACTGCAAGGCACTTGAGAAATCATCTCTTCCATCCTTTTAGTTTAAAGATAAAGAAACTGAAGACCAGAGAAGGCAAAATAATTTACTCAGGATTATATGTGGTACATTAAGCAAAGTCAAAATTTGGACAATATAAAATAATAATTTACAATGACTTTCCTGGACCCCCCAAACTGGGTTTTCATTGTACTGGAAAATTTATCCAAAAAAAACCCCACCAGATTTGGGAGAATAAAGTATTGTGAAAATTTTGAAATATAAATAGTTACATTTTACTTTTCTCTTGTTACTATACTACTTTGAAATGAAGTTCATAAAATTGACTTGAAAACCTTCAGGATTATTCAGAGGATGAATTGACACTCAGAATATACAAGTAACTAGGGAAGAAAGGGCTTCCATGCTGGGTGTGAAATGGCCTCCTCAAAGGGCCTCCTCTGTCAGCTCTTTCTTTCAAGAGGGGTTCCAGACTAGTAGAGCATTCAGTGCTATAGATTTACTTTATCTGCATTATAGCAAAGCATTGCCAATATTTATTATGCCATTCTGATGGATAACATGGAGAAATGTGGTCTAGATGACTGTAGATTTTTGGAGTCAACATTAATTAATTATCTGAACTCAAAGAATTTTCATAAATTGTTTGGTGTTAATTTCAAAATAGGTGTCCATTTACGTTCCCCAGGGATCCTGACTTGGCCCTGTGCTGTTTAAAATCTCTCACAAACACATAGATGCAATGCTTATCAAATTTGTATATCACACAATGCTGGAGTAGATAGGTCATAGAGTGGAAGACATTCAATATTCAAAAAGATCCTGAGAGGACATAATTTTGACCCAACTTGAGTAATATCAAATTTAACAGGACAAAATTTAAAGTCTTATACTTAGGTTAAAAAATCAACTTCTCAAGCACAAGTCCGTGGGAGGTGGGTTAGACAGTAGTTTCCCTGAAAATAGTTGGAAAGACTGAGTATTAGACAAAAGTATGATATGGCAGCCAAAAATGTAAATGTAAGGTTAGACTGCTATAAGAGATGTAGCATATCCAGAACTGAGGAGGTAATAGTCCTGCTGTTTGGTCTCCTGCCCAGAACACATCTGAAGTATTATATTTGGTTTTGGGAGCTACATTTAATAAAAAATTATTTGCAAGCCAGAGAACTTCTAGAGGAGAGTGAGAAGTATGTTAACTTTTGAGAACATGGCCTATGAGGATTGATGGAAGTAAGATGTGATTTATCATGGGGAAGAGAAGACTTTGGGTAGATAAGATCGCTATCTTTAACTATTTGAAAGACTGTCATGTGAATAAGAGATTAAAAAAAAAGATTCAAATTGTTCTGTTGGTTTCAAAGAGCACAGTTAAGAATTATAAAGAGGGATGCTTAGCTTCAAAGTAAGGTAAACTTCTTCTCCATTAGAACTATTCTAAAGTAAAACTGGCTGTTTTATTAGGCAGTTGGCCCTATTACCTGAGGTCTTAAAGACTGGAAGACCACTTGGCAAGCTTTATATAGAGGGTTTCATTGACTTCTCAGATTTTTTTCCAAAAGGATTTTATATCCCCCTAAAACACAGAACATTATCCTGTGAAAATAAGCTGATCCAACTTTGTGTGTGTATGTGTGTATACACACATATATATGCACTCATACAACTGATATGTACAAGACATAAACAGATTGCAAGCATCTTGAGGGAAGGGATCAAGTCTTATTCATAAATAAATCAATAAGCATCTATTAAGCATCATCATATTCTAGAGGACCTTACTTGTTCCTGGGACAATTACACACAATTTGGTTGAACTGTTTTGTGGATAGCAGAGTGCATAATTCTAGCTAAAGGAGCTTGAAGTGGAAGATGTGAAACATAGATGTGAAATATCTAATAGAATTGCAGTCCCTATTGTAATTATACAAGTGATGTTGCCATCACTACATTTCAAGACTTCAAATATTCTTTTTGTTCATTTTTGAGGGGGGAAAGGAAGGCAATTGGGGTTAAATGACTTGCCCAAGTTCGCACAGTAAGTGTCAAGTGTCTATGAATGGATTTGAATTCAGGTCCTCCTGATTCCAAGGCTGATGCTCTATTCACTGCACCACCTAGCTGCCCCAAGCATTCTTATATTATTCTGCATAGATAGTCCCTCCATGAGGGCAGAGTGATGTTTCCCATAACATAGTTGGAAGACTTCCTGAGTTCTTTCCCCTTCCCCACAAAATAAGTGGATAATATAAGCTTATGGTGCTGAACCTCTCTAAGTTTAACTAAGTTAAAGACTTCATAGGTTAGTAGAACCTGACAGACCTTATGCTGGATTGGCATGGCCTTTGAGAATTTCAGTTTGCCTCTAAATTGTAAGAAAGCATCAGAGTAATATCTGAATGGAGAATCATGACTGCAATTAGGGATCCATTAATCCAACTTCTTAGTTTCATGACATTGATTCAAGTTATGATTGAATATGATTGCTATTTCTGTCATTTAAAGAAGGGGGTGTTGGGAAATGGGAGGTTTGGAGATAAAAATGGTCACATTTAAGAAGGAATTAGAAAGTCTGGGGAATACAGATTGATGAATGTGTCTTTCTTGTCCTGCATTACTCAAAATTTCTCATTATCACCTTTAGAAAAACCAATATTGTTACCAAAATATTCTAGTACTTCTCTTCCTATTTCTAAAGTATATTAATTTACAGACAATCCATGATTTAAAAAACTTCTATACTCATGTAATCTTATTGAAAATTGATACTTATGGATTAAGATCATATTTGTAGTACTCCACATTTGATTTAACAGAGAAAAATTTAATCAACTGTTCAGAAAAGTATCGAGCAATTTGAATGCTTTGGTAATGAATTGGACTGATTGTTCTAGCATGTATTAATAAAGATAGTAAGTTTTCTCCTACTTCTATCTTCTTTTGGATGATATAAAAATTAAGAAGAAAGGAGATGAGAGAGAATTACAAAAAAAAAAACCCTCACTACATCAAGTAATATTAAACTTATAAAGAATGTCAATGTTTCACTAGATCTTGAACTTAATTTTAATAATCAGTTTTCCTCCTAACAGACCAGAGGATTATAGAACTATATATTTAGGAACACCAAATTAGAAAAGTGAATGAAATTGGAATTTTAAAAGACATTTTAAGTATCCTCACAAAGGAAGTTACCAAGTTCATTGCAAAATTTCATAATATGGAAACTATTTTCAATGATTAGATTAAAAACAATGGATCTGTCCCCTCATATCTATCTATTTCTTTATCAATATATGTAAAGATAGATTTAAAACTGGAAAAGATTTTTTGAGGCCATGGAGTCCAATTTTCTCATTTAAGAGAGGAGAAAATTCGTACTTCGGAAAATTAACAGTTTTGTCCAGAGTCACACAGAAAATAAACATCAAAGGTGAAATTAGAACTCATGAACTCTGAATCCATTGTTAATATTCTTTCCACTGTACCATGCTGACATGTATGCATGTATGTATGTGTGCTTGAACATACAATATATACTTACACACATAGAGCTAATGAGTCAATCTCATCCCACTTGAGGTAAATAAACAGATGCTATTTAATTTATACCTTAATAAAGTGAGAACACCTCTATTGAATCAATAAATCAAAGACTTTAGAGCAGGTGGGAAAAATCCGTGATCAATTTATACATCCTTGAAAGCTGCTGGATGAAATGGAGTAAGATTGCTTTATTTTGACTGATTGAGACCCAGTCATTCCTTGTGAATTTTTAAGGTAACATAGAGACTTGAATGTCTGGCAACAGAAAGGAGAGTCATTCTAGTCAATCTCTAAAAATGAATCATTTGGGAGTGAGAGGGGTTGGAGAGGAGAAAAACTCTAACCAGTTTCAACCACTATCTCCTTCCTAACTCCTTAACTAAAGAAAGATCTTATGAATTTCAGAACCTGGGAGGATTTTGGACTACCTGTTTAGTGTCCTAGTTCTAGCAGTAATCTTGAAACAGGTAACAGAATTTTGGCATTGTGAGCTAAGGAAAAACTAGACACATTGAGGCATAGCTGCTTTATAAACTCTGTGAGGAGGCCAACAGGAAAGCAACACCAAGTCTGAGGGGAATTTTATTAGTAGTCCAAGAAGGAAAAAATTCTGAATTATTCCTTTGCTCCATCAAATCTAAGCTTCAGCATGTTTGTCTGGATTGTGTATGCATTCGTTCAAGAATTAGTCAATTCATATTCACTAAGTGCTTAATATGTGCTAGACACAATGCTAAGTAAGCACTGGAGATACAAAGAAAGGGGGAAAAAAGCTTGGTTCCTGCCCTCAAAGAGCTCACATTCTAATGCTGGAGGCAACATAAAAAAATGATGTACATGCAAAATATATATAGCATAAATGGAAAGTAATCTCAGAAGAAGGACCTAGTATTAAGGGGAAGCAGGAAAGATCTCTTGCAGCAATTGGGATTTTAAGTGAATATTGAGGGAATCTAGGAGGTGGAAATAATGAAGAAATACATCCTGCATTGGGAAAATTCAATGAAAAGATAAGGAATAGGGAGGGGGAATGCCATGTGTAAAGAACAGCAAGGAAGTCAATTTTACTAGTTCCATGAGGAAGGGAGTTAATTGTCAGAAGACGAGAGAAGAAATGAAAAGCCAGGTTATGAGGGGTATTAAAAGTCAAACAAAGGTTTTTGTAATTGATCCTGGAGGTAACAGGGAGATACTGTATTTTACTGAAAGGGATATGTCATGTTTAGAATTGCAGGTTTATCAGCTGAGCAGAGGATGGATAGGAGAGACAAGGTAGGAAGACCAACCGGAAGGACAGAGCAATAATTTAGGTATGAGATGATGGGTGACTACATTAGGATGGCATTTGTGTGAGTGAAAAGAAGGGGGAGTATCTGAAAGTTGTAAAAGTAGAAATGACAAGATTTAACAATGGATATCGGAGTAACTAAAAGTGAGCAGTAGATGATGACACTGAGGTTGTGCGCCTAAGTGACCACGAGCTTGACAGTACTCTTGCCAATAATAATCAAGCAATAAAGAAGAGGTAAGGGTTTAGGGAAAAGATATGGTCAAACTTGAACATTTTGAATTTGGGATGTCTTTAGGACATTTAGTTCAATATACATAATGGGCAGTAGGTGATGCCAAACTGAAGGTCAAGAGAAAGATTAGCTCTCGCTAATTAGATCTGAGTGCTATTGGTCTAGAAATGGTCATTGAATTCATGGAAGTTCAAGACACACATTGAATTTGCAAGTACATGGTTCCTTGTAGATTTTCCAACAAAGACCTCACATGATCTGATGGTACCATCATCCTCCCAGTCTTCCAGGTTTGCAAATGTGGTGTTATACTTGATTCCTTACTCTTAATCCATGCATCTAATCAGTTGCCAAATCATGTTGTTTTTAAATCCAAAATATCTCATAGATGTGCCCTACTCTCCACTCACACAGTCAACAACCTCATTTAGGCCCCCATCTTTTCTCCCCTGAAATACTGAAATGGTGTTAGAACTGATTTTTCTGAATCAAGTTATTCTCCATTTTAATCTATCCTCCACATAAATCGCCTAAAAATTTTCTAAGAATACTATAGGTCAGATCATTTCATCTCCTATTCAATAAATCTCAATGGTTCTATGCTACATTTGGGATCAATTATTAACTTTTTATTTGGCATTTTAAGCCCTTCATAACCTGACTTGTACTTATCTTTTCAGTCTTCTTGCACATTACTCTGCTCCCCTCATTTTATTATCCAGCCATACTTGAAAACTTTCCGTTCCTCACAAAAGCCCATCTTTTAATCTGGTTTACTCAAATTTTCTTTTTTTCCCCCAAATTTTATTCAATATGAAACATATCTCTACAGTTTTTATTGAGGAGGTTGACCACGTCCACAACCAAATCCACCTCTAAATTGGTATTCTGTTGCTGACCCAGCTCCAGCCTCCTCCTTCTTGTCAGCACCAGGAGGAGCAGCACTTCCTCTGTATGTGTCTCTATCAGCTTCACCCCAAGTAAGTCAGGCATGTCGCTTACCCTCCAGACCTTTGGGCCTTGGCCTTCCTGTCTCAGGACAACTTCTGCGGAGCGTGGCAGGCACAATCTCAGGGGGAAGGTGAAGGTAATCCCGGAGGTACTGAATGCCCTCATTGGTGAGGTACCTGTAGAAATATCTCCATGCAAACTGCTCCTTAACATAGCCACGAGACTTTAGAGACTGCATGGACTTCATGACACGGAGATTGGCCACATTCTTGTCTGCCAGCTCAGGGTGCTTTGGCATGTGAACATCCTTCTTGGCTACCATTACTCCCTCCTTAAAAAGGAGTTCATAGATAGCAATCCAGTTCTTCTTGGGCATCAGCACCTCGGCAGCAGTGGTGGTTGCTGCTCTAGAGGGATCCCGGGATAGAAAAGGCTTTACTCAAACTTTCATACTGTTTGTCTCCCACATGAGGAATGTTTCATCCTCAAAATGCCTCTTTGAACTCCTGACTTTCTTCAAGACTGTCCAAACATTAGCGTCTTTGAGAAGTCTTCCCCAGTCCTCCCAGCTGCAAATGACTTCCCTTCTAAGATGACCTTCTATCTACTTTGCATACATAGTTTATGTAACTATTTATACCATGTTATCTCCCTCATTGGAAAACAAGCCCACTTGGGGACAAAATCTGTTCCCCCCAATTTGTTTGTTTTGCTTTTTCTTTTTTTTTGGATTCCCAGTCTTCAGAACAATGCCTGGAGCATAATGAGTACTTAATAAATGCCTGTTGTTCAAACGGTTGACAGGCATAGTTCTACTTTTTTTTTTTTCCATTTTTAGCAATTGTGACAAATTTAAAATGATTGAAAGATAAGTTTATTCAAAGACTAAATCTTCTTTCCCTGGCATAGATTGACAAATGGGTAGATGATAAAAATCCAAATATACATAAATGAATATTTGAATATATATACATATAGAGAGAGTGCATGTGTATGTTTTGTAAAATCCCAGTTTTAAATTATTTGACAAAACCTTTTCAATTTATTTTTAAAGCCATATCTTATTGATCAATTTTGCATTATAAAATAATTTGAAGTAGCTGCTATATGGCATCCCCAACGTCCCCTGAGTTCTTTTATGAGCCATTATTCTCAAAAAGATAAATTCATCTTTTAAAAATAAATTAGAATCTCAACGAGATTGGAACTTATTTTACAAATCAGAACTAAAAGTTCAGCTGGGTTTTAACCTTGGTGAAACATGTTCTTCCATCCTTAACTGTCATTTGATTGTAATGTATGATGAAGCAAGTCTCATGGGCATGCTATATTGTTAGGGAAAAAAAAGCTTCAAAAGTGATGATCAAGTTATTTAAATTTATACAGGGTCAGTTTTAATATACATGGATATGTCAGATTTTCAGATTTGTTCACACTTTAAAAAGTCATTTCTAGTCTTTTATTTTTTAAATTCACAAACATTTCCCCCCTTGCCTTTCCTTGCCTTGCTTTTTCTTTCCCTTCCCAGAGGGTAGGGAGGATAATGGGGAAGAGGGATACAACTACATATCTTCCTTATTTGGTCTATATGCTCTGAGATTCTTTCTCGTTTATTTCAGGTAATTACATGGGAAAGCTGCATAACTGGTCTAACTTATCTAAATAAGTACAGATCTGTGTTTTGTGGTGCCTAAGTCACAAAAACAGACCCTTTATATGAGCTCTTGATGTAAAGCAGCATTAATGCCATATGTGCAGCAAACTAAAATGAGATAAATGTCATTACTGTTATATTTGAAAGGAATAAATTCTTTAAAAAATATTTGTACTTTATATTGTAAAGTAGACAGAAGGAATCAGGGATAACTCAAACTGTCAGCATATGCTCTAACATATAACCAGAGTATGCAATAGTTCTATTTTATGATTTTGTGTGCATGCTTGAGTACATGGGTGTGTATGTATGTATGTGTGTATGTGTGTGTGCACGCATGTTTATGTGCAAAGGTCAGAAAAGGAGAAGAAATGGCAAAGACAGAGAGATATAGTCAGGCAGAAAGACAAAAAAAAACAGAAAGGCAGAGATAGAGAGATAGACACACACACACACTACTATTAACATTTTTATACATAAAGGTCCTTTTCCTTTTTTCTTTGGTCTTTTTGAGAAACAAATGTAATAGTGCTATGTCTAAGTCACTGTCTAAGTCACATGAATTTTGGCTAAAGAAAATTAGGATATTTAACATGAAAAAGAGAAATCGTATTGAGGATATATATATAAAGTGTATTCAAGTATTTGAATTACTAGAGTAGGGTTGGGGAACCTGTAGTCTGGAGGCCACGTGTGGCCCTCTAGGTCCTTAAGTGTAGTCCTTTGACTGAACCAAAGAACTGCACTTGAGGACCTAGAGGACCATGTAGCCTTCAAGCTGCAGGTTCCCCACTATGGGCTAGATGGATTAAGAAGGAGGGATTAACCTAGTTCTGTTTGGCACCAAAGGGCAGAACCAAGAGAAATATGTTGAAACTGCATTAAGACAAATTTAACTGTGATGTCAGAAAAAAAAGTTTCTAACAATTAGAAAAATTCAAAGGGGGATTTTACTGCCTTGAGACATAGAAGATTTCCCCATCATAATAGATCTTTAAACAGAGGCTATATGCCCACTTGTTTTTGTGGCCCAATTATGAAGTTATTGTCTCAACCCTCTCTCCCCAACCTCCTTTCACTGCCATGTTAGGTCCTCAGAGCTCAGCTAAAAACTTCTTTGCTCAGGGTTCTAGAGAGTAACTTTGAGAGCTTAGGTGGTTTTTCTAGTAAAATTGATCACAAACCCCGATCAATTTTCTCTCCTTCGGTGATTATTGTTTGATATCAGTAAGCTAACAACAATTAGCTTTTAGAAAAATAGATATTTGGGGCAGACAGGTAGCACAGCTAGTAAGAGCACCGGCTCCAGTGTTGGGATGACCTGGGGATCGAATCCAGGCTCAGACACTTAGCACCCACCCAGAAACACCTGGCCGTGTAACCTTGAGCAAGTTACTTAACCCTGATTGCTTTAAAAAAAAAAAAAAGAAAAATAGATATTTACTAAGGATATAGCATAAATTTTTAGTAAAAAAAAATAGACATCTCCCAAAAAACTGGGGACGTATTCTCCCACAATAAAATATTGAGAGCAGAGGAATAGGCCCAATTTTAGACACATGTGTGGCCAAAGGGAAACAGTTCCTGGCAGCCAGAATACTTCATGACTCTTTAGCACCAATATTATTTGCGCAACACTTCAAGACTAAGAATCATCAAACTTCATATTCACCAAAGAATCAGAATTGTGGGTGATCCAAAGGTTTAAGGTTTAGAAATTACTTTATATGTATTATCTCTTTGTGTCCTCTTGAGAACTCTATTTGGTAGGTACATTTATTATCCTCATTTTTCTGGATGAAAAAATTGAGGCACACAGAGGCACACACATTCAGAGTCTCATAGCTAATAAGTGTCTAAGGCAGGATTTGAACTTGGGTTTTCCTAAATTCAGATAATTTTCTTTTCATTATACAAAGTTGCCTCAAAGTATGTAGACTTCTTGTGACTATAAATAAGTTTCAATTTATTATTAAGTGCATGGAAATGTAGTATGTTGTGTAGTACATTTGACAAATGATGTCTTGCAAAAAAAGGATCAAAATCAGAAGGTATACATTTTAGGAAAACAAAATGGGCCAACCATAAAGGGAATATGAGCAATGGTTGGTGCATTTGGACGCAGTTAATGTTAACTTATTGAAAGGATCTCTTATGGAGAACTTGTGGAAAAATATTGATATTGGTTGTTTTCCTTTGTAATCAAAGAGGATCAAAATGGCATCACTATGTTCATGTCAATCTACAGTGTGTCCCACTATGACTGATAAGAACAATACAAGCTCAGATGACTGTACCACAGGACAGGCACAAGTTGTTCATATGAACGTCTGAAATGGACATGTCTCTAAATTTGTGCATCTCATATTTATTTTGAGCTACTGCAATTCCACTTTGCTCATAGAGCATAGCATGTTTTTGAAGCAGGAATGGCATGCTGCATGGTCCTGTGCCAGTGTCTCCCATCTATTCTAGAGTTCTTCAGAGAGACTTTGGGAGTGTCCTCGTATTAATTCTTCTGACTACCATGTGATTGTTTGTCTTGTCTGCATTCTCTATAAAATATTTATAGGCAAACATCTGGCCTTTAAGCAATGTGACCAACCCATTAGAGTCGGACTTCCTGCAGGAGGGTTTGAATGCTTGGCAGTGTAACTTGATAGAGGACCTTATTGTCTGGTACCTTCTCTTGCCAGGTGATCTTCAGACTATTCCTAAGACAATGTAGGTGGAAGAGATTTGGTTTCCTCATGTGCCGCTGGCATAGTGTTTAGGTGTCAAAAGCATACGACAATGATGTCAGCACAATGATAGTCTAATATCTCTTCTTTCCAACACTTTCCTTCAGAGTCTCCCAAACTCAACCTTATCATGTATGTGTACATCTCTAGAAAGTAAACTGCCAAGATAATGAACTTTTCTAGAGCATTCAGAATTCCATATATGGATAAAAACTACACACAATGAAGAGTAGATAATTTGAATTATGAATCATTGGGGTGAGTACCTACAGTGATGGCATCATATTGATGAAAAAGTTCTATTATCAGAGTATGTGTTTTATGCTACAGTAGACTGTAAGTTTCATGGGGACAAAAAACAGTTTAGCTAAATTTCATATCTTCATCGATTCCTGTAGCAGTATTCGCAGACTTACTTGACACCCAAAAAATAGTTCCAAAGTCCTTTTAAATTAAATGTGCTAACCAACCTTACCTCAAATTCTGTGATTGTAGATTACCCAAAAGGCACAGTGTTTCTAAAATCAAACTTATCTATTTCTCAGTTGATTTCATTAAGTTCAGAAAAAAATGGAATTTTTTCCTCACCATCATTCATGTAACTGACATGACAATTTTATATTAGGTCATATATTTAGAGATCATCACTTCCAATTTGGACTTAAGACACGATTTAGATATTTTTACTGGAAGTTGTTTTCATGGTTACACACAGGATATGTTTCCCATATTTCAGAAACCTGCCTTACCACATTATTGCTAAACTGCATGAATGCAGAAATTTTACTATTCTCCAGCATCATGTCCTGAGATGTGGCCTCAACAAAAAGCACCTTCTCAGCCAAAGCAAATCCAGTCAATAAGTTAATGGCATGAATCAATGAGAAAGATTTGGGAGAGATCTTAATTAAAGAAACAACTGCTGATACAAATTATGTTTCCAATGTATTGATAGAGCAGAGGGCATGAGGTTGAGGCAGAGATCAGCCCTGATCAATGCTGCTAACATTTGCATTCTTTCTCATCGGGAGTAGGCAATACTCCTCACTAGATTGTACATGCACACATGCACAAATTCACATTTTCCAAACAATTGTGTGAACACATTTCTTCACATTCAACCCTGAAACAAAGTCAACCATTTTATTGGGAACACTTTTCCCAATGTTCTTTAAGGATCAATTTAAAACAGTCACAAAGTAAACTGAAAGTTCCTATAGCTTTGATAAAGAAAAGGTATAATCTCTATAACTTAGCACTAACTGGGAAACTTTTTTTGTCAAGATAATAGCAGTGGTACAGGGTCATTTGTTATAAGGAAAGTGCTTCAAAGGTCTATACGAAACATGAATTATTACTGATAAATAGTTAATGAAGTGATTGCTATTGTTATTAATGGTAGAACTAGTAGGACAACAGAAAATATGTAAGCCTATATCTTACCTGAGAATAAGTTTCAACCAACTGAAAAAAAAATCTCATCTTGTGAAATTGTTGTTAAAATATTATAGAATAATAAGTATGAGGAGGGGAAAGAGAAAGAAATGAAGAAGAGAGAAAGAAATGAAGAGAGAGAAAGAAATGAAGAAGAGAGAGAGAAAAAGAAATGAAGAAGAAAGAGAGAGAAAGAAATGAAGAGAGAAAGCAACAGAGAGAAAAAGACAGAGACAGAGAGAGACTGAATTTAAGGAGGTGCAGGAAGCCATAGAAGAAAGCGTTCTGTGGAATCATGGTACAAACATCCAAAGTCAATAGCTCGATTTCCCAAGTGATTCAAACAGAGATCCAGTTTAAAGAGACATCAATCTGTGATGTCAGCAATGCTCAGCATATAGCTAATGGAGCTTCAAAGGATCAATATTCAAACCTGCCTACTTTAATGCTTGAAAACCCACACCACTGCAACATCTTCTGCTAGCTTTAAAAAAACATTTGATGTTGTCAAGGAACTAATTTTCTAAGCACCACTCAGAAATTCAAAATTTGATGAAAATGCAGTAGATTATTTCCTTTTCCTTTGCTTTTTAATTGTGGGGGAGAAGGTACAGGACACTATTTCCTTGGATGCTCAGAAGGAACCTAAACTTTAGCTCAGTTGGTTGCCATGTAATCCATCTTATTTTCCCGTCAGGTTTTATAATGAAGTTAAAAGCAATCCCAAACTAGTGACATTATAATCTAATGCTGTGTAGTAATGACAGTCATGTACCCAGGCCAGAGCTGTAGTCTTTCTAGCAAATAAGCAAACAGAAGAAAGGAAGCAATTGAGGAAGGAGGTCATGACAACTTTTATTTAGAAACAAAATGTTAAAACACTATCAAGCAAGAGAGGCCTTGAGAAATGTTAAAAGTCTTTCAACAAAGCTACAAGTTACTTGGATAGATTTCTAATAGCCTAGTCATAATTATAAATGGAATAGTATCAGTTTTGGGAGAAGAGAATGGGCTTTCTAGTTATACTAGAAGTGGGACAGCAATAGTGTATAATAAAATGTATGTCCATTGCAAAATGACAAAAATTGCAACATTAGAAGAGCCAGGGATCACACACATTTATTGCCCATTGCTTGTTCAGGTCAAATAGAAGGAGCCAAGTCTCTTTCCTCAAGTCAACTTTATTATTTCTACCCTCCCCTCATAAGAAATTAAAGCAAGATGCCATCAGGGCTAATCAAGTGATGAAGTATAAGGATTGGTTATATTAATGCGTTTATTTAAGGCCCTAGCTAAAGCTCCTTTTATTTTCCTGTATAGTGAAGAGGTATATGACTTCAAGGGCCACTCAGGATTATCTCTGAGTCTCTCTCATTTCATATTACATTATTAGTTTATAAGACAAATGAGAAACTGATGTCAGAAATATGCCAAGCACTATTTATAAATATACAAGCATCCTAGGGTAAGGCTTAATTTGGCCTTGAGGTTACAGTGCAAAGGCCTCACAAGCAATTAGCAATTGTGTGATATGCTGGAAGGAGAAAACTTTGTTCTTAAGAGCAAAACTTTTTTTTTAAGATACTAATCTCTGTGGGCCACTGTATCTGTGTGCCAAGATTCAGATCCAGGCCATGTATGAAATTTATCAGCAGTCTTTCTCACCAAAGGTTTACAAGACTTTTGCAATCTATTAAAACAGCATAAACAAATACTTAAAATGCATATTCAACCAATTAAAAATTGGACCAGGGCCATTTTCCCAGTTGTTCTTTCCCCCTTTCTTTCCCCCCTCCATATATCTGTGAACAATATGTAACGTTACATGCACTGAATTACATCAGCAGGAGGTATTGGTGGAATGTTGTGAAAGGTCTGGAGAAGTGAGGGAAAGGAGGAAGGAGAAAAAACACTAACTTCAAGAGAGTACAAAAAAAAGAAAACCTTGCCCCAATCTCCAGTAACAAAAGCACACATTCCCCATCTCCCATTATCATAACAAAATCTCAAAAACTATTTCTCCCAAGTGACATTTAAGTATATGGGCATCAATAGTCTAATGCGAATATATAAATTCTATTTCTTTGGACTCATAGGTTAAGCTGTGAAGATGTTTTGATTAAATATGTTGTGTTTGTGTGATATTTCCCTATGTTATATTACCCTAATAAATCATAAATCATGAAGGTCAAAACATTTGAAAGCAGACATCACCTTCAATCATGCTTTTTAACCTACCCTGTAATGAAGTTAGAAGTTAATGAGGTGCCTTGACATGCAGAAGACATACACATACACACATGGAAATACACAGGCACATGCACACACATACACACACATACACAAAACAGGGCTGATGATGAATGCAAATGTCTCATAGGAGAAATATCACATCTCCTATCTTTATTAATGCAGAAGACATGACGATCTGATTGCTCTTCCACAGCCTTTATCACACAGATCAAAGGTCATATTAAGAAGCAAACAGTAACAAAGGTTAAGTAGGTTAAAGGGGAACAAAGACATTATAATAGCAATTAAATCTCATCCCTTTATTTGCTATCTATAAAATGCAGAGTTTACCTTACTGCTAGTTTGAAGTAATGCTATTTAGCATCTTGTGGATATTTTTGTTACTTTGAAAAAAAAAAAAACAACAATCTTCCTTATTGAGGCATTGAGCAGAATTAGTTTTAGAAATATGTTCATTAATAATAAAATAAGGTATTAACAAAGCTTTCAATCATCAGTGAAGAATGTTTAATGATTTTAAAAAATAGGTTTTCTAATTAATTTTAAATATTTGAGCTAGTATAAATGCATGTAGATATCTATGCTGGTTTTTATTTTTGTTTTTTCCCTCCTTCCCCTCTGCAGTACATACAGTTTTGGGTTTCTTTGTCTTTTTTTGTTGTTAAATATCAATCAATTAAAGATGACCTTAGACCTTGGATATGTCCAGAGGTCAGTATCCCCAAGGTAACAGAAAGTGAAATATTAGCTCTACATCCAATTCCCCGCTCAGACACTGACATATTTTGTAACTTTTGGGCAAATCCTTTAATTGCACTGTGCTTAAGAAGTCCTATATTTAAAATGAAGATGATAATAATAATTGCTGTTAGCATTGTTCATAGGGGGAAAAAGATTAATAGAGTCCTCTCATATTAGTAATAGCAATGAGATACATAATGATTATATATGCTCTTAAAAATCAAATTATTTGGGAAAAATGAAGTAAAGATTACTATTACAGCTTTGCAAATAATTCAAAAAAGGAACCATATTTCTCAGGGAAAATGTATATACTTCTTTCATTGTGTGTGCAATTTCTAATAACCATTATTTGCATAAAATGAGATACTATTTATTCATGATTTTTAAAAACAATACAAACTATAATTTAGTATTAATTGGAAGATAATTTTAGAGCCTCTGATTCCTAAAACAGCTATTTAATAGAACAATAGCATATTTCATGGGGGAAATTTTGCTATAGGATGATGAAATATACATTGAACCCTAGTATTTACTAGAATTGTCTTTGTATAGTATACACGCAAGTGTCAACTTGTTTCATTATTTTTCTTTCTGATGAAAATGGAATTCTACCTATAATATACTAATTCTATTCAACAAGCACTTGATAGGCACCTGCTATCTTCCACTCACTATTCTAGGCATTGAAGATATTAAGACAAAAACAAAATATTTCCTGACCTCATGGAGCTTGCATTCTACATAGAACACTATATAAATAGATACATAGAAAATACATACAAAATAACTACAAAATGTGGGTTGGGGTATTGTCCAATGAGGACATAGTCCTGGCAGCATGTTCTCATGGCCCTGTCCTGCCTCTCCCTAAGAATAAATCCTCAGATTATTTTATACTGTCCTTTCACAAAAGTGAAAGAGTAGGGGTACCTCTAAGTAGGTAATCCGGAACAAAAATGTCATGTAGTGGATAGAAACTGTGCTAAGTGCTAAGTGCAGTTCTTACCACTGGCACTTCACTCATTCCAATCAACAAGTATGCACACCCATACCTCATTTTATTGCCTTTTACTTTATTGTACTATGTGTGTGTGTGTGTGTGTGTGTATTACAAATTGAAGGTTTGTGGCAATCCTGATTTGAGCAGGGTATCAGCATTATTTTTCCAGCAGCATGTGCTCATTTGTGTCTCTGTGTCACATTTTGATAATTCTTGCAATATTTCAAACTTTTTCATTATTATTTTATCTGTTTATGTGATCTGTGATCAATGATCATTGATGTTACAACTATAATTGTTTTTGGTCACTACAAAATAGGCCCATATAGGATGATGAACTTATTTATAAATATTGTGTTTTCTGACTATTTTACTCACCAGCCATCGTCCCTCTCTCTCCCTCTTCTCAGGTCTCCCTATTCCCTTAGACACAACAATATTGAAGAATATCACATAAACTTAGTTGATAAAAACAGTGGCAGGGTCTGAGAGGATTGACTTTGATTTTGAAAGAAGTCTTACCGTGGGATCAAATGTGATCCAACAGTATCTTAGGCTACAGAGAAATGTTTCGTGAAAGGAAGAGTCAATCGATGCAGTAAACTTCATTGTTGTCTTATTTTAAGATATTGGCACAGCTATGCCAACCTTCAGCAACCACCACACTACTCAGTCAGCAGCCATCAACATTGAGGTAAGACCCTCCAATAGCAAAAATATGACAACCCTCTGAAGGTTCAGATGATGCTTAGCATTTTTTAGCAATAAAGCATTTTTAATTAAGGTATGTATATTTTAAAAAATTAGACATAATGCTTTTGTACACTTAATAGACTACAGTATAGTGTAAACATAACTTTTATATGCACTGGGAAACCAAAAAGTTCATTGACTCACTTTATTGCAGTGGTCTGGAACCAAACCTGCAATATGTATGCCTGTGTTAATGCGTGAGACTGGGCAAGATTCTCTGATCCGCTATTTCCTCCTAAGCAAAATATGGATACAAATACATACCTTTTTCAAAGGATTGTTGTCAAGAACACACTTTATAAAGTAAGACTGTATAATTTAACTACATTGTTAGTGTTGTGATGTTGTTATTGTCTTGGCAGTGATAATATCTTTCAAATTGTCCCTGTTTCATGGGGTCCAGGGGTTTCCACAGGTTTTCTTAACACCAAAACAACCAATAAAAAAGTGAAAGAATTCATTTAATTGAAATGTCAACTGATTATCTCCTAGGTATAAGCCATTTTCCTAGGCAGCGTACAATATAAATAAGTAGCTATAGTCCCCGATTTCATGTAACTATTGGTATAATACATATGGTTGAGAGGGGGGAGATAAAGGTGACACCAAATACTTATAGTAGAATGTGTGAAGTGTTGTCATATAGAAGGATAAATTACTTCTGGCTAACTGGGAATATTTGAAGATTGAATTATTAATAATTATTTTATTTCATTTTATTGATGTAATAACTGTCATTGTGACTGATTTTAACCCTAACGCACTTTTGGAAAACATCTATTTATTTTTTGTTTTAATTTTGGTAAAGATATGGACCTGTCATGATGTAGGTTCATAACTTTAGAGGTGGGAGGAACTTTACTGATTCTCTAGAGAACCCCTTATATATGAAGTTCTGAGGGTTGGAGAAGATTAGTACCTTGATCTAGGTTATCTAGGTAGCAAATAGCAGACATGAAAAGAATAGAAATCTACTGTCTCTAAACTTAGTGCTCTTTTTTTTACTGTGCCATATCACTGGTTAGGGAACTCCCATTGGGAAAACTCCATTCACCAATGCAATTTGGGCAGTCACCTATAATTTACAAATTTAAATAATTAGTGAGTGTGTGTGTGTGTGTGTGTGTGTGTGTGTGTGTGTGTGTGTAGTGATGAATGTCTGATTTGGTTTGGTGGTTGAATTGTCCATAGTCACAGTGAAAGGCTGCATTAGACACAATACTTGAAGCCAAATTTTCCTGAATCCACAACCAGCCATCTCTCTACCACCTACTGCTTCCTCTCTGGAAAAATTGGTTGTGAACAGTACACATGAATTGCTAGGCTAGTTGGCTCTTATATAACACATAGAATAAATATTGTGCAGGGAAAGACTGGAATTGTTCCTCAACCTTTTAAGTAATGCCTAAGAGAAACATGAGTTCCTCTGAAATGCAGAAAGTAGGAGTGAATCAGGTGTATAGGAGACTATTGTGCTCCTGTATAAAGTTATATATTCATTCTATAACCATATCCATCGCAACCTCCACTCTCCCACATTCATTCTATGTGGACCAATGGAGAAATTTTCTTCTTTAGACTTTGGAAAGTCCATTTTCTACCCATATATATATATATATATATATATATATATATATATATATATATATA
>NW_027185712.1:25126616-25132330 GCF_028583685.1 Petaurus breviceps papuanus
ATATATATATATATATATATATATATATATATATATATATATATATAATCCCTATAGGATCATACTCAATGATTACTATATAGAAATTTGACAAATGACGATTTAAAAGTTGAAACTGTTTGAATACCAAGCTTGAAGAAAAGGTGGTTTTTAAGAACTTTAAAAACTTTGACAATATTAGTATGTAGATTTCCTATTTAACTTCAGAAACCCATCCTCATCTGTCCATTGTAACAGAAGAAGGAAACTTAGATTCTTTCTTATTTCACTAAGCCTCAGTTTTCCCAGCTGGAATAAAAAAAGTAATCTTATTGTTCACCTTCAAATTTTAAGCCCAATACACATATCTTTTTGAGTGCTTTATCATCTAAGTAGTTTCATCATGCTAAGTACCACACACTGCTTAGCATTGCTATTATTTAAATCAAATTTTAAGTTACATACATATAATGGAATAGAATACTTTGAAATGTTGTCCTATAATTTGCCAAATGGAAAAGAAAGTGGAAACAGAGGGAAATGTTTTCAGTGAAAAATTATGCAGTCAAAATAGTCAAATAACTTGCTCAGTGAATCAAAACAGCAGCAACACACCTCAAATATGGGTCTCATCGTATCTGTGCAAACTGCAAAAGCTTTAGAATGCTCTGAATGTGACACAGGGACATAAAAGGTTTTTAAGCAACCGAGCTTCAAGTAATAATTCACAAGGAGAGTGCAGCAATGCGACTCCAAGGCCATAACAAGCATTTAACTAAGATAGATGTGAGTCCCTTCCTAGTACTTTCTAAAGAATAACATGGATAAGGTTCTCATCATGCAATGAAGCAGATGAATGTGTGGTTGGAATATATATATACACTCATAATACACATATATTAAATATACATATATACATTTTATATATTTTACATACTTAGACATAACCATTATGTACATATATAGACTTATAGAGAGTTTTATATGAATATGTACATAGAGTAATAGTTATATATGATGTTTTACAAAAGTATAAATTCTTCCCTCTTCCGGTGATATTTATATGAGGTATGGCCTGAAAGCAAAATGCCCCCCCCCCCCCGCCCAGGCTATTAAGTAGGATAACATATGATCAATTTATTGGGTTGCTAGTCAGACAATTTTTGCATTTTTTGACCCAGCCAACTCTGCAAGATTTCTGTGGCAAGGCTTCACTAGCCTTAGAAAAATTTGAAATCTGTCCAGGAAGATATTTTAGCCCCCAAGTTGGTATGACTCCAGGTTTTTGTCCCCACTCTGAGGAGAAAGAAAATATTCCAAATATTTTATTGAATTCGTCATCATTTCTTCTGGGATGATCACATTCTATTCAAAGACTTGCCTTGATTCCTACTAGGGAAATCATGTCAGGTAACTGAGGGATGGGTATTGTGGGTAATGTTAAGTTTTGTCTAATTACTGTCCCATTAATTAGTAATATCTACAAACAAAATAGTTTTCCTCAGCCACAAAGCTGAGATTCTCAGGGGGATAATTATTTGTTTATGTCATTTATAGTTTTTCTTCTTCAAACTTTCATTTGCATTTTTCCCTTTAAATAATTAGTCCAAATTATATATCATTTGATCCACACTTTACCAATTGCAATTCATAAAAATCCTTTGATGCAGTCCCCTCACCTGGACAAAATGATAACTTCAGAATCTCCCCAAATAAATCTCTACATGTATGATTTTCACATTTATTTGCATGATGTCTTTTTAGCCATCTTTCCTATCTATCTTTATATCTATATATCTATCTATATCTATAGGTAGATATAGATATAAAATCCTGTAGCACAACTTTTTAGAGGTAACCAAACATTGGATGAGAAATCATTCCTCATGACTGACATAGTCATCCCTGAGAAACCTTTGCAATCGCTTTGCCAAAAGACTGTGCTTCCATCTAGATCAGAATTTTTCTCTCTGGGATCCCGTGGAGACTCAGACAGAAAGCTCAGAGTTATGTGAAGACTACTTAATACTCTTCCTTGACCTTTCAGCAAATAAGATCATTCTAACACCTTAACTGCTTTGGCAACACACCAGCTGACTGGGTTGACTGGAAGGCATTATGCAGCATAGAAAATTCTTATATTTGTCCCTCAGATTTGACAATAGGGAATGATATGTAACTATGAGCAATGCACATACAAATAGGATTTCAGTGGTATCAACTGCTAATATTTCTTCAAGTAAGAGCTAGTCAAGATGCTTTCTCTAGCAACTTGTCCCATTTTAGCACCCATACAATTATCCATCCTCTGAGTTAATTAGTAAAGAGGAAAGATCTTTACATTTGAAAACTCTCAAAAGACTGAAAAAGTGTTCAGACCAAAGCACAGACTTGAAATAGGGGCTATTCAACCAAAATATCTATAGTTATGGTAGGAAAATTCCATGATGTCAGAGTTAGAGTTTAATTTTACAGGTAGACTGCACCTTAGAAAACAGGGGAATCTTTGTCTTTCAACTTCTTTGACATGAAGTCAGATATTTAGAATAAGAATTTCCAAGGGAAAACTTAGGATAGGCAGAGGGACTATACCTGTGATTTCATCATTATGGAGAACTCCAAGACTTGCTGATGCAAGGCTCTACCTTTTCTGCAACTTCTAGCCTTGCAAAGTTAGTTACTTAGAACCATTAAGGGTTAAGTAAGGTATTTAGGGACAAATCATCTGTATGTGAGAGTGGTGGGGTATATATTCTACACTTTTTTTTCTTTTTTAACATCTTCATTCTGTGCATTTCTCTTCATGTGACAATCAAAAAGTAAAGGGAACAAAGAGAGCTAAGAGTTTTCCACCAAGACAGATTGCACCTGGACATCATTTTCCAAGTTGTTCTTTGTATCCCTGCTCACATAACTTTGCTTGGCTGAAATGAAAACTTTCCATGCTTCCACTTTTCTTAGAAAAGTACATCAGATGTGAAGTGGCCTCCATTAGCATCACTTTATAACTAACCTGAAAACATTTGCCAAAAGCCTTCTATTTTTCATGCACTGTGCAAGGCACTAAGGATATTGATTCAAAAAAAAATTAAATAATCCCTACTTTCAAGGAACATGCATTCTATTTCTCTTGCTGCTTCTTATTCAAATTTTCCTCTACCACTCCTCCCATCAAGCTTGCAGGTACTCTCATCTTTATCAGCAACTTGTAGAATATAAAAGAAAAGGCCAAATGCTGGAGATTTTTCAAATTGTCAGAAAAAAAAGAGTGATTCTACAGAGCTCTGAACCTGAGAAAATTGCAAAATTAGGGGAACCTTTCTTTGTTGCACTGATCTACTAGAGAAAAGACTCACCCAAAATATCCAAATATATTTGCTAACCCCTGCTTCTAATGGGTAGGAAAAAAAACTTGCAAAAAGTTTTCCAAAATCTTACCCTGTAATTCCTTCATATCCTAAAGAGTGAATATACTCAATAAAAGAAAAATTCCTAATATCTTGAACACAATCAGCTTGTCCTAGATAAAAGAAATAATGAGGAGAACGTTGGGTGAGGCTGAAGAAAAAGAAATCAATTCCATCTTAGATGTAGAGATAGAAGAAATTTTCAACTTTGTATAATCCAAACCCCTTTTTGTATGATTGCACCAAGAGAGACCCACAGAGGTTAAGTGACTTGCCCAAGGTCTTATAGTAAGTGACAGAGTCAGGATTTTAGTCCAGTTCTTTTTTTTTTTTTTTTGAATGGGAAGGCAAGGCAATTGGGGTTAAATGACTTGCCCAAAGTCACACAGCTGGTTAAGTGTCAAGTGTTTGAGACTACATTTGAACTTAGGTCCTCCTGGCTTCAGGAGCAGTGCTCTATTCACTGCACCACCTAGCTGCCCAGAGTCAAGTTCTTCTTACTACATACCTGGAACTTTCATTGATTCTCAATGTATTTTATAAATTAAAACTTTCTTTTAAAAATGTGCCAACTCCAGTCTAGACCTAAGGAAGGATAAAGTAATTTCCTGAAATTTTTCAAAATGTGCTGATGAGTATATAGTCTATATTCCGTTCCCAATTCAAAGTCTGATCTACTAATCCATTTTTCCATAGTCTCAGTTCTTGGTTTAATTTGAGACAGTTTTCAAACTTATGGATGCATCTTGAATTTCAATTCAACCTTTGATTTTGGTCTGTCTTTTTGGAGCTCTTGTTGCTGATGTAAGATACGCAAATGCTGCCATGTATATTGATAGGAGGTCCATAGATGGTGTTTTGCATTTATCATGTTTTAATAAAAATCAGGGCTCTTGGGATGAGTGTTTAAAAACTGGGATTTCAATTCGGAACTCCAGAGAGATAGAGATTCTCAGCCAATGCGTTTTCAAATAGGAATATTAACCTACATGCATTAGACAGAACATTAAACCTATGTGTGGTGTACATGTAGCCTATAATTTTATCATTCTAATGTCTAGCAAAACAGTATCTGATACATTCTTGGAAAACGTCCATATGATACAACATTCTGGCACACCTTACTTACAAGAGGCCACCAAGGTAGGTTCCAGCTTGGTTTGTACTACTGAAAAACTTGAAGTGCTTCCAAAGTTTAATTCATTTTCACATGATGGCGTAAGCATGCTATGCTTGAACATCAGTAAGAGATCTCTTGGACTTATGCAGCAGCATGTATTTAGAAGAATAAAACCACCTTGAAGGTGATTAGACTGCTTACTTCTGAACAAAAACAAATCTAATCAGAAAACTGGTATAATCCCAATGAACTCCACTGCTAGTATGTTGGGAAAGATCTGGGTAGAATATTCTTTCTGTTCTCTGTCCCACCTCCCATACCTCTAGAAAACTAGATTATTCATATGGCAATCAGATACTGGCAAGGAAGAAAAATGGTGATATGCTGAACAGAAACCACTTAAATACCACACGTCTTGATAATGTAATATTTCCACAACTGTTTCTGTTTAAAACTAATAAAAATAAACATAAGACTTTCCCGTCCCCTCCTATCAAATTCATTACTTTGAGCGACAAAATGACAAAATGATTAGCAGTTAATAAGGCCTTGGTTTAAAAGATTGACTGACATCGCATTACTCGTTTAATTTCCGCTTCTCTGAGCTCCACCCCCCCCCCACCTTTCCTTCCAGCACAGAGGGAATTAATATTATCACATCAAAGGCCTTCCTTTAAATGGGGGAGAAAAATCATTTAAAAGGACACAGGCTGTGATTATTCAAACTAGGTTATTTGCACCTTGTATATATAACCATATTGTGGTACAACTTCATTTCGCTCAAATTGCTGTCAGTCACTAATAGAAGAAATTTGCCTCCGTTTTATCAGCACTATTGTGTGAAGTCAGATTTGGGGGGAACAGGAGTATTAAATGTGAAATCTGATAAGATGGATATGAACATGGAGCAAGGAATGCACAGAGAAGGGAGACTGATTGCCAGCCCAACGTTCATAATGTAAATGTCTCTCTCTCTCTCTCTCTGTCTCTCTCTGTATGTCTCTATCTCTCTCTTTCTCTCTCTGTCTTTCTCTCCCTTTTTGTCTCTGTCTCTGTCTGTCTGCCTCTCTCTTTCTCTGTCTCTCTTTCTCTCACTCTGTCTCCGTCTCTCTGTCTGTCTCTCTTTCTCTCTTTGTCTTTCTCTCTCCCTCTGTCTGTCTTTGTCTCTCTCTCTCTCTCTCTCTCTCTCTCTCTCTCTCTCTCTCTCT
>NW_027185712.1:25132430-25156282 GCF_028583685.1 Petaurus breviceps papuanus
TCTCTCTCTCTGTCTCTCTCTCTCTGTCTCTCTCTCTCTCTCTCTCTGTCTCTCTCTCTCTCTCTCTGTCTCTCTCTCTGTCTCTCTCTCTCTCTGTCTCTGTCTCTCCCTCTCTCTCTCTCTGTTGCCTTTCCTTTCTTAAAGAAACATACACATAGAGGGTTGAGGACCAGCCTCTATACCAGAGGATATAGCACTCTGAGGCTGCTGGGGTATTTTATTTCCTTTCACTTAGAATCCTGACAGAGAAATTATAATAGGGATGATTTAACACCTAAAGATGTATGTCATATTCCATAAAATAGTTGTATCAGTGGAAAAAATTATGAGTGGCACAACCCTTGGCCTAAGCAGCAGCCAATGATCTATCAACGTTTAGGTCCTGGCAGATTGAATTATTCTCCTCTCTAACTATAACTGTGTTAGGGTTTGCATGACAAACACTTCACTTGTCAAATATTTATCCTTTCCCCTTAAAAAAAAAGAGGAAAATTGACCCAGAGAAGGGGAGAAAAGGGGAGGGGGGGAAATGTAAGTGGTAAAAGACCAACCACAGCATGAAATATGAAACATAAATCACAGGGGTCAGGAATAGCAGAACTTGGTTACTGAGGCTCCAGGTGGATTAAATAATGTGCGTCCTGAGGGAGGGTGGGAAGGAGAGCAATAAAATAATAACAGAACAGAGTGCTCCAATGTCAAAAGGTTTGAAGACAAGGCTTGTTAATTCAGAAAACTGCAGAGTTAAATTAGTCCAGATCCCTGTGAAAAGCAGTGTTACATATTGTGCGGGCAAGATAAATTTTCACTCACTCTCTCCAATATGCCAACCACTGACAGGTGACTGCTGTGAGGAGTTCATTAAAATGTCCAATTCATAGGAGATTTTCAAAATTTATAATGCTTCCTATGGACATTAAGGTCAAGTTCAATGGGTAAGAAAAAAGTAAAGTAGCTAAAGGAATTATTCACTAATTACTTTTTCAACAAGTTAGCATTTTTTAAACAAGAATTAACACATACTTAATGTCTTCAGACTTATAACCTTAAATCATAAAAAAAAAATGCTTGTTCTAACTTCCCCATCCTTTCCCTTAGTTCAAGGACCAGGGCTAGGTATAGGAACATTTCGAGCAGTTGTTTGGTGTTGGGTTAGCAATTGTGCTTCTAATCAGTTTCATTTGCCTAGTTGCTGAGAACATACTGCCATGCTTAATAATTACAAAGGTGGCACAAAGCATTTGATTTATGAGCAATTAAATACATTGTGTCTTCCAGACTACTGTGGATCTTCAGTTCAAGTGGCAGTCCAGTAGTTTGTTTTAATTTGATTTCATAGAAATTGCAATATGATTTTGGAAGGTCTATCTGACTAGTTATGCTTCCCAAAATCAAAGGCAACACTACCCTAGAGAGTTATTAAGGAGAGTCATGAATTTATTTAGAAGATTTACATCCTAGATTACATCATTTTTCATCCATTGCAGATATTTTTAAGAATACATGTTTATAGCAATATTTTCTTCAAATCAACATGTTCTAAATATTATTCTTTAAATTATATTTTCCAACTCAATTTTGGGGGGGAATTTTGTAGCTCATTTCAAGTTTTCTTAAAAGTATTTCTTGAGAGTCATTCCTAAGAAAAAAGCATTTCTACTTTTAGCCAATTTGTATCAATTCAACTCTTGCATGCCATCATTTTAGTTATTTCATACATTTAGGTCTGTGTGAACTAAAAATCTGTTTATAGAATTATAGAATGTTAGCCATAAAAGATTATTAAAATATGTAGTCTGTCATTCATTTCATAGGTGAGGTTAATGAGAACCAAGAAGATAATAACTTGCTTAACCTTTTATATTTTTTGTATAGTACAAAGTATATTAAATGTATAGTTCAAACAATATTAAATGACTTCCCCAAGTCAGAAGACCCAGGTTTAAATGCTGATTCTGCCCATTGTGTGAACTTGGGGAAGTCATTTAATCTTCATGAGACTTAGTTTCTTCTTCATTAAAATGAGGTGGTTGATTTAGATCATTTCTTAGATCCATTCTTAGGTTCATAGGTCCAATCCTATGAATCAGCATGTTTAAACTCAAGTAAGATGAAAATATCTTCCTCTAAAGAGACAGCTTGAAGCAATAAAAAGAATGTTGAATTTGGAGTTAGAGGTTTGAGTATGTTTTCAACTCTGTCACTTACCTAGTCATGTGACCTTGGACAAAGCCTATAATTCCTCTGGTAATCAGTTTCTTCATATATAAAATGAGAAGGTTGGACTAGATGACCTTTGAGCTCAAAGCTGTGATCCTATGATCTCTCCAAACTCTGGAAGTGACTTTTTTGGTTTCCTTCTTTTCTGTTACACTGTATAAAATGCGGAGCCATTCAAATCAATTTGTGCAAGTAGATATGGGCCATTTGGACTTCAGATACATTGTGTTCACTCTCTCCAGTATGCTAATTTAGGACAGGAAACTTTTAGTCAGAGAGACCAAAGAAGCAATTGATCTCAGAAGCATGTTTTTGCAAGCACAGTTTACTGTGACCAGATTACTTTCTGCATATGTCACACATTTTCCTTTCTTTTTATGTCAAATGACAATTGTTAAAGTTATTCTCTATGCTTGATTGCTAAACTCTCATATCTTTTCTTTTACTTTTTTTTTTTTAAGCAATCGGGGTTAAGTAACTTGCTCAAGGTTACATGGCCAGTTATTTCTGGGTGTGGTGCTGAGTATCTGAGCCCGGATTTGATCCAGATCATCCCGACACTGGAGCCAGTGCTCTTACTTGCTGAGCCACCTGGCTGCCCCTAAGCAATTGGGGTTAAGTAACTTGCTCAAGGTTACAAGGCTAGGTGTTTCTGGGTGGGTGCTAAGTGTCTGAGCCTGGGATTCGATCTCCAGGTCTTCTCAACACTGGAGCCAGTGCTCTTACTCGCCGTGCTACCTGGCCGCCCCAAATCTCATATCTTTTCAACTCTGACAGTCTAATGCCACTTTAAAGAATGAGTATAAATGCCAACTCTGCAGGAAACAGCCTAAATTAATTAATTGCTGACATGGTTGGGGATATATGTAGTAAAAGTAATAGTAGTAAGAGTAGTAGTGGTAGTAGTAGCAGCAGTATCAGTAACAGTAGTAGCAATAGAAACACAGTTGTATTTATTGTTTTGTGAGTCAAATATCATCTCAAATTTAGTTTTTGAGGTTTTAAGCAGAAAAAAAATCACTCTCCAGTTCAATGTTTTGTACTACTTTCATTATCTAAGATTTTTTTTTTAAAGCAATTGGGGTTAAGTAACTTGTTCAAGGTTACACAGCCAGTTATTTTGTGTGGGTGCTAAGTATCTGAGTCCAGAACCGATCCCAAGTCTCCCGACTCCGGGGCCGGCACTCTTACTCACTGTGCCACCTGGCCACCCCATATCTTTTTTATTTGTTTGTTTGCTTTTTTGCCTTTTTGGAGGGAGGAAAGCAGGGTAATTGGGGTTGTGACTTGCCCAAGGTCACACCGCTATGACATGTAAAGTGATGAGGTCGAATTTGACCTCAGGTCCTCCTGATTCCAGGGTCGGTGCTCTCACTCATCTAAGAATTTTGATGACAAAACTGGAGCTAAGTAAGTAGTGCCACTTTTAATCAGGTTGTATATTCTTAGAAGCTAAAACTATGAGATAAAATATAATCTGGTGATAGATGGTGGTAGATCATTTGTCTCATTATTACAGTAGCTTTTTTCGTGCTGAGCTCCCACAGGGAATATAGTCACCTTATAAGTTAAAAACTATTTTTAAATGCTGATGAGTACAAAATAACATTCAATACTTGTTAGATATACATTTTTATTTGATTTGTAGGGTGAAACAGTAGGAGGACAAGAATCAAACTTCATGAAAAATAATGATTGAATGTAAGAGAGTGAAATGTATTTGTAGTAGTAGAGGTGAAATATCATAGATTATGAAGACAGACACAGCTACTGAAGAAGAATGGAATCATTTATGGGGGAAAAAGTAAGAAAGAGTAATTTATCCTCTTTTCTGTAAGTAGATGCATCGAGAGAGGGGAATATTAGCCTGGGTAAGGAATATTCACTGGTTTAAAAAAAAAAAAACATTGAAATTGGAGCCTGAAGAAACAAAAGGCTTTGGCTTAGGAACCAAATCCTCTCCTTACTTGTTGAGTCACCTTGAAGAATTTACTTGACTTCTCATTTTCTTATGGACTGAAGGAGTTTGATAATATAATTTAACTCACATCTCTATGATCATGAGAAGCAGACTTTCTATGACTTGTATAGCAATTGTTTGACCTAGGTGGTTTGGTCAATGATCAGCATTGTGTTCCCTTGTACTCGTCCTATCCCCCCAAGCAAATCATTCATATTTATCTTTCCAAAGCCCCTCTCCTGGACAGGACTATTCCTAAATTGAGGTCTTTGAAGAAGGTGAATAGGATTTAGATACTGGTGAAGAATATACCATCTTTTTCTCTGCCCAGTAAAGTGCACAGGTGAAGCTTTGCATTATAGATATTTAGGAAAAGAAAACTATTGTTACAACATGAGGATTTTTTTTTAATTTCTCTAGTATAATTTCAAAATTGAGAACTTAATCCTCCCCCTTGAAAACACCATACAAATCCAATATTTCATTGATGTTCACAAATAATTGATGAGAGGTTCCTAAATTTTGGAAGAGTTTCTGAGCTTCCTTTTGTGCAAGGCAAAATGTATTATTAGTACATATTACAGTGTGCCATCTCTCTAGGATATTATCATCTTAACAGTTTTGCTAGAAGTTTAACCTAAAGAAAATCCCTTTCCTTCTCTTATAGAAGATTGCTATTAAGGACGATCGCCCTAGAAGTAGAGGCCTTCCTTTTACCACACTGGTGTTGTGAGAAAAGAATAACACCTATGTTATAGGTCAGCTGTGTTAGATCAGGCTCTACCCTCTGTAATAATACATTTCAGTGGAGGTGATTCGATCTCTACTATACTAAGATTTCCTCCACTGAAGTTCTACTCCAATGTTTCATCATGGAGTATAGGTGGCCTGGGTTCACTGACTGCTATGCCAGTGGAATGAAAAATCTTGCAGCTGCTAGTTAAGTTGAAAAGATTTTGAGTAAAGGGTCTAAAAATGTACTTACTGTGTGTCTGTCTTCCAAGGAGTAACCTAGCTAAATTCAGATGGGCCTTCTCTAGAAACATGCCCCCAGGTGATGAATATTTTCAGCACAGAAACTTTGAAGATTATTTACAAGGGTAAGGAGGGGGTAGGCTATAGGTCAGCAGAGGGTGTATCCACATAATGAAATCAGATCTTTTGAAGTATTGAGAAGACATTGGAGTACATAGAAACCCACATAACAAGAATGCCATCATGGCCATAAATAATGCTTTTGGTAATATATTACTATTACATCCATCCCTTTATGTTGTCAGAAATAATTTTTATTTATAGCAATTGTCTTGCCAAGTATTCCACATTTTAACAAATAGGACAATGATGATTTGTGTTCCATGTATGACCAGCTTCAAAAATTGGTTAGTGACAGTTGACATGGAGATGACAAAATTATTTTTCATTGACATCATTGACCAGAAAGTTCAAGTTATAGTATCTGCCAATCAAAAATCCTCAGGTGTATTGGGATAACTAAGTAATTGCAAAAATGAACCCAAGTTGCTAATAAAATATTATTGTCAACTAGATATGTTCTCATATCCCTCCATTAGAGGCATTACTAGGCAACGCGATGGTAATCTTAAATCAAGCTGATCAAATTCCTTCATGATAAGGAAAGATGTAATTGAAGATCTCTGTAATTTCTCTTTCCTTTCCTGAATTTCTATGTATTATGTCCACTGTTCCCTTACTTGCCTCATCTTTTACCATGTATACAAACCAACATTTTGACCTCATTGAGTAGGATCTTTTCTCTCATATTCACTCATTCTCCACCCCTCAATGAACCTAACATATCTTGGTGTTCCAAACAGACACTTGTGGGCCCCCAACTAGACAAATGTTGACATTTTTCTTTTCTGCTTTTTGCTACATGACCTGCTTATAACTGTTTTGCTTTTCTTTTAAAATTTATTTAATTTTAAATTTGTGGAATCAAAAAAGCATTTTCATAATGGTATAATAAAAATGTATATATATTTTTAATTTTTGGTTTTTTTTTACTGGTTTCATTTTATACTTTATGTTCTAATAGTTCTTCACTTTATAAGATATTGAAGAAGACATGCATTTTTTTACACTTGTATTTCCTTCCCTGACCCCTACCCCCTTTGTCATTGTAAGGTGTATATATACATATATACACATATAAAATAAGGTGTGTGTATGTATATGTGTATATATATATGTATATATATTTTAATGACTATATATAATATGACAAATTAAAAATTAAATCTCATGTCAGAAAATCTGAATTTCAGTGGATGAGTGAGAATGTTGGAATACATGATATTTAGGGTCCTTCCCAGATGAAAAAAGAATTCTATAATTTTGTGAATGATTGCTGAAAAAAAGTGTTATAATCATCATCATCATGGTAATTAGTGAATTCAACACGGAGATAATTGCAGACAAATGGAAGAGGACTAAGAATAGAAATTTATGATATTTGTCCCATGATTTTGGGCAAGTAACTTAGGTCTTTGATTGTTAGTTATTTCCTTATTAGTAAAATGGGGATAATACACTATCCAGGGCCAAGAAGAAAGATATTTTGAATAGTCAGAATCCTTTCATATTGTACTTGACGTGTAGTCACATAGCTTTTTGTTTGGGACCAATTAAAGATATTCCTTTATCACTTGAGCCCTCTGATTCTATTTTGGGATATTTATAACTCTTCTGAAGCATGCTGTCATAAAGAGCAGTGATGGTAATGGGAATTTAAAGATATTCCCTGCCCTTTAATAGGTCTAAGGGAATTCAAAGATCTTTCTTGCGCTTAATAGGTTAAATGTAATCACATTTAGTCTGTGGTGGGATGAGTCTGCTGAATGGGTGGAGCAGGGAGGGTGGAGCAGAGCTGAGAGGAAGCTGGAAGGCAGAGCAGTTAGTTTCAGAGGGAGAGAAGGCGTAAAAGTAGCTAGACTTGTGAATATTTGTTTGTGGGAAGGCTTTGGGATGGTCTTCTTTGAAGTGGTATTATGTATAGATTTGTTTGTTGCTATGATTAATTGTTTTCTGGTGCTGTGATTTGGCTTTCTGGTGTCAGAATAAATGTTTTGCTTTTGGCTTTTATATGGAGAGTCTATTTTGGGATGCAGAACTTTTCTGGCATACTCATAGTCACTGTCAGTGCTGTGAACATTGCATTGGTGCTACATGAGTCTAAATTTTTAACACTTTGTAATGCTTACTCATTGCTCCTAATTCAGCTATTAGGGGTCAAGAATTATAAATATAAATAATTTCTAACTACCAAATCATTCTGACACATTGGAGGCTGGTTGTGTCCCAATATATTTTTCTTAGAAGTTTTTGTTTATATTGAATTCCCCACTCTACCCCAAACCACTTTCTTAAAGATCACCAGTAATTTGTAATTAATTGACACGATGCATTTTTTTTCATTATTTCTCATTCTCTTTGGCCATTTTGTGAATTTGTCTCTTTGAATCATTCCATTCTTCATGGCACTGACTCAGTTCTTTAATTCTTTTTTGAGTCTAATCTCTTAGGCTACGCCTCTCTTTTCTTTTCTGGCTCCTCTTCTTCCTCTATCCTGTCAAATAAAATTTCCTCTATGTTCTTCTCTTATTCTTTTCTTTGGGTCACATGTTCTTGCTGATGTCATCAACTTTTGAAATTTCAAATATTTCCTTGGTTTATTATCAACAGACAAAGAATCATAAAGTACTATGAATTAGTCCAGCCTTTTTTTTTTTTAGAGATGAGGAAATTGAGACCAAAAGAGATACAGTAACTTCTCCACAGTCAAAGAATTACTTAGCAGCTAAACTAATGTTCATGACTCATAAATCTATTTTATAAGTATGAGTTTTCTCCTTTACACCAGTTCTGTTTGTCTGTCTCCATAGTTTACATGTCCATCTGGTTGTGTCATCAGCCAATGTCCCCTTTACCATGAAAGGCCTTCAAATATGTGAAAACAAGCATCATAACCTATAGAGACATAGAGCTATAGTATCTCAAAGTAGGAAGGGATCTAGTACCAAAACACCCAATGATCTGCTGTCTGAAAGCTTCTCAAAGTTGTACTTACAAATAGAAATACAGACCCCATAAGGATATTAAAACAAATTAACTAACTAACAAACAAAGAAACAAACAAAAACAGCAAAAAAGACAACCTTGGATCCCTAGGTTACTTTCTTATCTTTCCTCTGCGGAAAGGATTTGATATCAAGAATCTTCGCAGTTTTAAAGTAAGGTGTGTGTATCAGATTTTCCATTTGTTTTGGGAGGAAGTTTGGACCAAATTATACTGGTGATTACCAAATTTTTCCCTGCTTGGAATGAAAAGGGAAGAGTTAAGGGAAGAGGATTCAGTGAAGCAAGGTCTTGAAGAGTAGATAAAAATTTCAATAGTGGAAATGGGGTGGGCTATATTTTAGACATAAAGGTTTATAACAGGAAGTGTTTAAAGGTAGGAAAAGGGAGTGTTCTCTGGACAAAATGATAGTATGGTTAAATGGATTCAGAGCTCCTGAAGAGGAGTGATTAATGGACTCATGTCAACCTGAAGAGAGATATCAAGTGGAGAAGGTGCTCCAGGGATAGGTTCTTGGCCCTGTGCTGTTCAGCATTTCTATCAATGACTGAGATGAAGGCATAGATGGCATATATATGTATATACATATATATATATACACACATATATATCTAGACACAGACATATATGTGTATGTATATACATATACATATACAAACACATATCCATATATAATATTTACACACACCCCTATTTATACATATATACACACACACATGCACACATTTATACACCCACAATTTGCAAATAACACAAAGTTAAGAAGGATAGCTAGCATTTTCCACAACAAAATCTAGATTAAAAAATTTCTCAACAGGTAAGAATGATTAGTTGAATAGCATATAAGTTTAATGAAGACCACAAGAAAAAAAAAGTCTTATATTTGGGTTCTAAAAGTGAACTGCACAAGATTGGTAGAGACATTGTTAGACAGGAGTTCATCTGAAAAAGACCTGGGAGTTTTAATGGACTGGCAGTTTAATATGATAACAAGGTGATTCCTCTCAAACCATATTTTCAGAGGAAGAGAGGTGACAATCCCACTATATGCTGTAATGGATAGATAAGATACAGTGTCATGATCAGCTGTGGACACAACATTTTAAGGATGATATTAATATCCTGGCTTGATCATGGTGGAATGGATTAAGAATGCAAAGACTTAAGATCATACCATAAAATGACCAGAATGTTTAGCTGAGCTTATAACATGCTTTTATAGGGAAGTTGATATATTGGGGAAGTGCTGAGTTTAAAGCACTCATGATTTTGAGTTCATGCCATATTATGATGATTTCAAGGAGAAGAGAAGACTTAGGGAGAGCATATGTAGTTGCCAACAGTATTTGAAAGGCTGTTATATAACGAGCAAGATTTTCTATTTCATTTTCCATGTGTAGATATGGCTTCAAGATAAATATTTGGAATTGGAGGAAAAGCAAATTGCATAAAAACTCTTGATTGTAACTCATTTAATTTTATTTATTATCCTCAATATAATTTTCTTTTGTTCATATAGTAGAATTCATGTTTAATACTGTTCCACAAATTGAAAAACTTCATTCTCCTATCTCTGTCTCTGTCTCTCTCTGTCTCTGTCTTTCACTCACTCACTCACTCTCTCTCTCTCTCTCTCTCTCCTTCCTTCTCTCCCTCCCTCCATCACCCTTTATCCCTTCTTTGGTTGGAACATTTGTCCTCTGTCTTTGTTTCCTTTTTTGTTTCTGTCTCCCGGTATCTTTCCCTCCTTTTCTTTGCATCTCACCACCACTTACCTTTTACATCTTTCAGTTTTTATCTACACAAAACTACTTCATAGTTGAAGAAATTCAAAAACCTATGAGTCATCATGTAAAAAATTTAAAGAGGAAAGTAATAGGCTCTTTTAAATAGGAAGAAGAAAACTCATTTCAAATGTACATGTAGCATTGCTTGTGTGACCCTTTTGCTCCATAATTGTACCTGGTTTTAAATTCATATGTATTCATTCCATAAAAATATTCTATATTTTATACTGATAAATTTATCCATAGAAAGATACTGTACAAAGATATAAAAAATTACCTGCCAAAATTATGATTTATGCTGGTTTTGAAGCTTCTCCCTCTATTATTCATGTGTATAGAGATTTTTTTTTCATTGTGACATTTACTTCACATTATAAAAATGTGTTCTTCTATGCCAATGTCTTCATTTGAATAGCAGGTGGAAAGGAATAGACTGGAGTAACAGCTTCTGTGTCTGACAGACTCTCTATCTGGACGGAGCCTTGTCAGGTTGCATGCTTGCCAACATTGATATATCAAAGAGGTCAGGCCAATAGCACTGCAACATAAAGTGAGTAGGACAGGTTCAAATAGAAACTCAAAGCCTTGTTCTACAAACCTTGGGAAAAATGTGAAGTACATTCACCAGTAGTTGATTGATTTTCTGAGGGTGCTAGAGACAGAAGTTGTTTATTTGTTGACTCAGGTGCTGTTTGTGTAAAGGATCAAAGCCAAGGTGTTAAGAAGTAGGTGAAGTTAGAAGAATAAATGGTATTAGCACGGAAATAAAAGCAACCACAGATGGAGAAGCTAAGTAAAGCATTAGGTGTACAATCACGATTTCCCTATTGCCTCCTGTGTCCCCACTTCCTTTTCCCATAGAAACAGTAGTGAATAAGTGTCCTGAGTGTAAAGGAGGGGTAAATATGCATATATGCACATTTGTATGTATCTATGTATGTGTATATACACATATATACATATAGAGTTATAGATATGTGTGTTTGTATAAACATATATTCTTGCACATATAGTTATATATATTCAGGCATTCATATACACTTATAAATAAAGATTGAATTACAAAGAATGTGAATATGGTATTGTTATGGGAATTTTTTATTTCCTTTTATTATTCAAAACTCAGGGCCATTCCTCCTGAAAATACTGGTTAATATTAACCTCAACCTGAACAAAAGCTGTCCCAATAGGATGTAAAAATTTACTTAAAAGCCTTAAGTATTCCTTATCCTTTTAGATAAGAAGCCAGCAGAAGAATCTCAACTGTCCCTGATCCCTTAGTGATATATGAATCCTCTTCCTCAATTAGCCTATTGTGAATCTTCTAAAAGTAGTTTAATCTGTAACCTGATTTAGTTTACCTATGGACAAAGTTTGTTACCTTAGGGACATATCAGATAATTCTATTTAACTAAATTTGACCCACTTTGATGGCATTGAAAGAAGTATAGATTATGGATCTATCTTCCCTTTAGCTTTTATGGACTAAGAGGGATATGCAACATTGCGATATGTAAAACAATTATTTCTCTGTCACTCTGATGCAGTTCTGACTATAAGAAGCCTTCTCAGAATCCTCATGATTGTTCTGGTTTTCTCTGACACCTAACCCTATGCTTAAGCATAGCAATAAAACCTAAGGTTTTACCTCCATGATTTCTAAATTGTGGTGAACATGTATATATATATATACACACACACACATACATATACATATATATATTGGCCCTGTGCTATTCAGCATTTCTATCAATGACTGAGATGAAGGCATAGATGGCATATATATGTATATACACACATATATATATATATATATACATATGCACACATATATATCTAGATGCACGGACATATATGTGTGTATGTATATACACATACATATACAAATGCATATCCATATATAATATACACACATCCCTATTTATACATATATACACACACATACACACGTTTACACACACAATTTGCAAATAACACAAAGTTAAGTAGAATAGCTAGCATTTTCCACAACAAAATCTAGATTAAAAAGTTTCTCAACAGGTAAGAGTGATTAGTTGAATAGCATGTGATTAAGTTTAATGAAGACCACAAGAAAAAAAAAGTCTTATATTTGTGTTCTAAAAGTGAACTGCACAAGATTGGTAGACACATTGTTAGACAGGAGTTCATTTGAAAAAGACCTGGGAGTTTTAATGGACTGGCAGTTTAATATGATAATTTTTATTTATTGCAGCAATTACCCACCACATGAACTCAGATTAGAGATATTTCTCCCATAATAGCATCATCTTAGTATACCTTAAATTTTGTGGGGTTTGAGGAGTAGGGAGAGCAGACCCATAACTAAATGATGTAGACTAGGGATTTGTCCCAGAAGATTGAATTGAAAAGCACTAAGATGGCTTGTGGTTTTTCAGCAGCTTAGAATGAACAGTTTGGCCTCTAGTTAGAACAAATAATTAATTAGTTTAAATGGAAAGCTAGCGGATGGAAGCATTTATTCCCCACAGCAGTTGACCCCAAGTAAACTTGCTCCTTGAACTCTATTGCCTGCTTCAACCATATTCAACCTTTTTAGCCACTTACCAGAGGCACAAAAACTGTTAGTTATAACTCTGAAGAAGGGACCTTTTTTAGGAATTTGTCAAATTATGGTAGAAAGGAGGAGTTGCAAATAGTAGTAGCAGTCTCAGAATTATATACTTCCTGTTTTATTTTAGGAGGTAATATCACCTCACTACACCCACTCAAACCTCCATACTTATCTATATCTACCCATATATTATCTATATCTATATATTATAAAAATTCTTTTCTATTTTAAACTTAATACATATCAATAAATAAAACTATTTATTTTAAAAAGAAAATTTTTCACTCACTGGCAATTTAAACAAGTGTATATATATATATATATATATATATATATATATATATATATATAAGAACTTGACTGTTAAAGGCTAAATTGTGATAAAAATGAAATTATAGGAAAAATAGAGATTCCCATTCTTAAGGTTTATAAAACTTGTTTGGATATCAAATTGCTTTTGGATAGCCAACATTGATGTGAGGTGAAATTTAGTATTATTATAGCCTAAGTTCAGGATCTACAAAGGCAACACAAAGAATACGTGATATCCATTTCCTGGACAATTTAAGTTAATTAATTTGACTACCTTCTCGTTATAATTCAGGTGAGAATAGACTAGGAATATATATATATATATATATATTATATTATATGTGTGTGGTATATGTGCATATGTCTATACATATGCATACATATATTTATATATACAATTCAAGTTTCTATGTGTTCTATATTCTGGAATAAATGATTTATTTCCAAATAAATGATTTTATTTCTTTCTATGCCTTGCTGACAAGAAATAACAAATATTTTTGTCAAAATGATCTTATATGTAAATGTATAACAATAATGCTACATGATTAAGTGTGATCTCTTTCATAATTCTTTGATAGCTATATCTTTCCATAGAATCTTTGCTAGTACCATTGAACTTTGATTCTCTTCTGTTTTCTTACTTGCCTAATTCCTTTTTAAATCCTTCCACATGTCTACCTTTTACTATTTCAGACTTTATACTTTTTTTCTTCGCCTATCATTTGAGTGGACTTCCTTTACTTTTTACATCTTTGGCATTATGCCCCATTAGCCAGGCAATAACAATAGGCCCAATAGGCCCAAGCATTACGTTTATGACTAATTTAGATAGTTCTTTTCTCACCCCATCAGAAATAATAGATGAAGTCCTCATAACTAGCCCCAATATCCCTGTCCCACCCTGTTGAAGTATATGTGATGGTCTTAGAGGTTCCTTCCAACTTTGAATTTCTGCAATTCTATAATTCTATAAATCAAACAGCTTGCTGGTATGGATTTGAATGCTAAGACTTGAATTGAGGTTTCTCACTATATGTCACACTATATGTTTTAATCTCCAATACTCATCTTTTCCTGTCCTGTTTGCTAATAGTATTTACAATAAAAACCTACAGTATATACATGTTTCAATAGGAAATGAAAAGTTTTGAAGTTTTTTGGAGGATTTGATCATAATATGTGCATTCAATTTAAGTGATGCAGGCCTAATACTTAAATCCCTCCAGTCCCACCCTTTTAAATGCAGTTAAAAGAATTTCCCCTGTTCTATATGTAATTATGTGAATATAAGCATTCAACAAATACATTGATCAGTCAACAAATATTATACATAACACACACAATGTATACGACACAAAAATCGAGTTTCCTGTTTTCTTTTTTTTTTCCTTTGCTGATAAAAAATATGCATTAGCAACTGGGTTTTTCATACAGGAGATAGATGTTGCTTGACCTGGGTAAAAACATGGAGATGGCAAATAGGACATCATGTATGAGGAATAGTAAGAAGCATTTTGGCTGGATTTTAAGTGTGTCTGAAGGAGAGCAGCGTGTAATATCATAACATCATAAGTAATGTTGATTACTTCCTGTTCCTTGTGGTACTGGACTTTGTTTAGCATGGTGTGAAACAACTTATAAGTAACTTTGCCCCAGGTGCATGATAGAAGATGCAGACTTGGGTTCTTGGAAGTGCAGCCTTCTCAGGGCATGGTTCTCTTTATTGAATATATAGTAGATGTCTAACATGACCCTTGGGAGTGCCTCAGACCTGAAAGAAGCAACATCCACCTCCACCTTGACTTCCTGTACCCGGGAATACTTAAGGCTTAAAGTAAATGTGAGAAAAAATGAAGCTGCGAAGAGATATGTGGGAATGTTGAGGAAAAGGTATATTTCAGAAGAAAGAAATGAGAGAAGCTAAATGTTGCTGGTACAGAAGGACTCATACCCTTATATTATGAATATTTTATTTTTTTAAAAAGTAGGTTCTGACTTGATGAGCACCAAATAAAATCTGAAAGATTAGAATTGACTTCAACAGAAAGAAAAAAGATGATTTATGGATGTAGGAGTTATTCCTGAATAGCTTTCTTTTATCATCTAACAAATGAGTGAACAGTCTAAAGAATATAAGATTCCTTTGCCTTTTGTAGTTTATTATGAAAAAGTAACTTTCATCTACATAGAATAAAACACTATAGTTTCTTTTTAAACAACCAGTTGTCTCCCCTTCACATAACAAGATAATTCAAGATTCCTTGGAAGATGTAATAAAAGAGAAATAAGTCTTCTGTAACTTTCTGAGAAAAATACATCATGAAGCATAAAACATGGAAATGGATGCTTACCTAAAGCATTCACTGTTATGATGGAAAAATGCATTGCAGAGTCTAGATCGAGGAGGGATTCTCCATTGATAATGAGATCCTCTAGATGTTCCTCTTTGCAGATGACATTTTTAATGACTGAATCAAACATTACTATAAAAATATAGGAATAGCTACAGCTCCTTTCCATTGCTTCATGATCATGAATACATATATTCACACATATATGTATAGACACATAAAACTTGATATTTATCACTAGATATTTAGCTCTAACATGATAGATATATATCTACATGTACATACCTAATAGTACATAATGACTCTTTTCCTATTGCATTCTTACCAAAATAGAACTTCCAGTTTCAATGAATCCCAGGAGCCAAAGATGGATTTTGAACACCCAAGATCATCTTTCTCTATCTTGCTCATTTATTTTCTCTGGGGCCCTACAAGACAGCTTCATGGAGAAGGCAAGCCTCAAGCTGGATCCTTTGATGATTATTGATTAGTTTTTACTAATGCTGTTCACCTTTTCTCTGACCTGCATTAACCCTTCTGCTCTGCTATGTGACTCTCCTCATTTTTGACCTCCCTCTAGTCTTATCAGTATCTACCTTTGTTTGTTGTTTCAAATGCTACACATATTGCACTTTCTGATAGTTTGCTTGCCATTGGATTCCTACTTCCACTTTGCCTGATAATATCTGTTTCCATTTGATTTTGGGTTATTTAGTTGTCTTCTAATCTCATTAATACTTGGCATCCACATTTTGTATGATTTGTTTCCCTGGTCCTTACTCTACATTTAATCTTTTCCACCCAATGCTGCTCAAAACTTAGCATGAAAATATTGAATCTTAACATAATAATATACACAGACTCTGCTCTGAAACCTTCAGTGGCTTCCTATCGTCAAAAAGATCAAATAGCAATTTCTTAACCAAGACTCCATACAATCAGGATACATTCTGTTGCTACAACAATCAGACTTCAGAAAAGCTCAAATATTGAGAAGAGAGGGCCTTTAAACAAAAAGCAACAAGAAAAAAAAGAACAATATGATTTGTCTGTTCACAAAACAGTAAAATTTTAGGCTTTTAGCCATAGTCCTAAAAAGGTAACTTAGTGGTTATCTAGTCCAACCACTTATTTTACAGATAGGTAATCTGAGATCCACAGAGATGCAGTGATTGCCAAAGTACAAGACACTGTCAAATGACAGTGGTCCCCTGACACCAAACCCTGTGCTATATCCACTGTGCCATGCTGCCTCAAAAGAGCCTTCCAACTGAATGATGATGACTAAGCCTCCTGGCCTGGAGCCAAAATGGAGAACATTTGTCAGGGCAGAGATCAGTAGAAGAAGATATTAGAAAATGAATGAAAACAAAGGGGTAGAAAGGAAAATGGAAAGAGATCCCAAGAGCCCCAAAAGGGGTGAGATAGGGTTGAAGTGATCATAGCAATGACGGAAGCAAGCAACAGGACCCGTAACTTCAGGGCAAAATGATTGTGGGAAAGAATTGACCTCTCAACAAGCAAACAATGATACAACAGCAACAACATTAACCCACTGTTAATTGGAATTCATTCAATGTAAGGGAAAAGCTAGCTATCACCTTCATTAGCTGATAACATCTCTCTGTGTTTCCAATATGGCCTTGCTAAAGACCTCTTAAAGTCAGGCAGTATCATCCATGAAGGTATCGAATGAAAGGCTATGCTCTCTCTCAGACACTTCAACAGACTGAGGATGTAACATCATAGTATAATAATGATACAGAATTATTCAGAAAAGGCTATATTATATTCATATATTCTGGTAGGTGAGGCAGGGATATAGATTTCATAACTGAGGCCTAGAGATATTAAGTAACTTGCCCAAGATTACAGAGTTAATTTGTGGTAGAGTTGGGATAAGACCCCCAGGAATCTTGATTTGCAAGAAAATACTGTTTTTTCCATTATTGTAGCCTACTTGATCTTAGGTCTCATGTATACCACTATTTGTTTAGAGCAATAAATAATTGTTGATAGTATAATTAAATGAATGAATGAAAAAGCATTCATTAACAATTACTGCATACCAAGAATCATTCTAAGAATGAGAAATAAAGATAATAAATGCAAAGCACATCCTTGCCTTCAAGAAGCTTCTATTCTAGTGAGAGGGCAGGAGAGAGGACTGTTAGTGAGGAAGGTGTCAGCTATTCTGGTAGAAACTAGTCCTTATTGTTCAGTCATTTAGTTGTGTCCAACTGTTCATGATTCCATGGAGCATATTGTCCATTGGGTTTGCTTGGCAAAGAAGTTGGAGTGGTTTGCCATTCTTTTTTAAGAGGATGAAGGTAAACAGAACCTAAGTGACTTGCTCACGATTGCCAGCTAGTCTGAGTCTGGATTTGAATTTAGGCCTTCCAGATTCCAGGCCCAGCACTCTCTCCTACATGGCCACTGAGTCACCTAGCTGCCTGAATATGAAAAGCAATTTTTGTGCATGTGAAAGCAATTTTAACACAAGGTTGCCTAAGAGAATTAGCAATGGGATTTAAGAAAGAGTGCTAGAGTCTATGTGAGGGAAATTGAGAATGTTCTTTGGAAGCAGTTGATTTCTGTGAAAGAATCATGGTATGTTCAAAACAAGCAGAGAAAGAACTAGTGCATGGGAAGTAATGTCAGGATCTGGGAACCATGGTGACTTGTGTCAGGAAATCTGTGTTTATTTTGCAGTTTTCAGCCTCAGTGGGTATGCCAGCAATCAAGACAAGTGAGGATGTGCAGTGAGGGAGGTTGTTTCTGAGGATTGGGAGAAGGTAAGGGCACAAGTACTTATTAAGTACCTACTCTGTTCCAAGAAGCATTTTACAAATATTATCAGGTCTGATCCTTGATGGCAGAAACATGATAGTGAGCAGTAAGTTCTCTATTATATTGAAAATCTGAATGGGGAAATTTTTGATCAAGTGCCTAGAAATCAGAAATTGATTTATGACAAGAGACATTGAGTGAAAACATCAAGGTGGGAGTGATAAAGTACTTCATTTTCCCCAATTTACCACTGTGTAGATTTGTACTGCTGCAACATAATTACTGAGGGGCGGCTAGGTGGAGCCGTGAGTAGAGCACTGGCCCCCGAGTCAGGAGGACCGGAGTTCGGTTCCAGCCTCAGACACTTAACACTCACACAAAAGCACTAGCCATGTAACCTTGGACAAGTTATTTAACCCCAATTGCCCTCCAAAAGGCAAAAACCAAAACAAAACACATAATTACTGAATGCATAACATTAAATGATATGACATAATACAGTATCTCACTATACCATACCATACTATACCATACCATACCACAAAAGGTTTTTAAACATTTGCAAGAACAGTCCTATGCTATATTCTGGAGGAGATATAAAGTTTAAATAGCTCTGTCTCAGATTTTTCAGATTATTAAGGAGTCTATAATCTAAAAGAGGGATTTGACAGAAACACTTGCAATATTCTATACAGACTTACATGGTCAGTGTATTAAAGAATTACTAAGTGACATGCTATGTGTAGTCCTAGGGGAAGGTCATTACTTGTGGGGGCAGGTGGAAATCACAGAAGACTTCCTGAAATAATGGGTCCTTTGACCTGTGTTTGAAAGGATAGGTAAGTGATAAATAGTTGAAGAGCAAACAGGCGGTATATGGGAGGATCTGAGGATGGTCACAAAAGCAACAGAAATATTTTGGCAAGATTAATTTTCTTGCTGTGCACCTCAAGTTAACCATAGCCAAATCTTGGTTCTAATTATGTTGATCATATTTTGAGTCTGTTCTGACATCTGACATGGCAATTTTTACAGATTATACATGAATTGGTTATTGAAACATTATTGAAAAGTTTGTTAAAAACCTCTTAATTATCCAGTTAAGTCCTTTTTATGTAGATTAGTCCTAGAAATTGGAAGGAATCAGGTACAATGTTTGTAAATTCTCTTTTGTTTCTTTTGAAGAAAGCTATATCAATATATAATGTTATAGATTTGAATACTTTTCAGTACAGGCTTGCAATTCTGTTTCCACTGTGATCTGATATATGACTGCTTGAAGGAAATATATAAATAACAAATTGAGTAGGCAGAGATATTTATCTTTTGTCTTGACATATGCAAAGCATTTTTTTAAGTAATAAAAGGCCAAAGACAGAAAGTTGAGTGGCAAGAAAGATGTGACATTTGAGAAGAGATGCCAAAATATTAGGTGACCATGAAAGCTGAGTTATGTTTTCCAAACAGTATAAAAGGTTTAATATAAGATACTTGACTCGACTTGCTATGTTATCTTTAAACAGTAATAATAAATTATTTTGTTTTTTTTTGAACAACGCATTAATTTTAATATTATAGTTACATATGGTGTTAGAATCAATCATGGGTTATTTTGTTGGGGGTTTGGTAATTTCTTGGGTTGATCATTGTAATTGATAAATTATTAACTTCTGATGAAAGTGGCCTAAAAAATCAGATTAATATTTTCTTTAGCATTTGGTTGCTCTAAGATAGACACAATTTTCTTACCATTGGGAGACTAGTGTTCAATGAGAAACAAGTTCAATCATTCTGTTTGAATATGGGAAAACCTGGAGCTTGGAGAAAATGAATCAGCCTCCCCACAGTTAACAGCAAAGAAATGAATGGGTTATTGGGAACACAACCCAGGTTCCTTTATGCATATGCTACTATGAAGTTCTTTGCCCAGCTAGCCATATCCCACAGCAAATAAATGAATGGGGGAAAAATTCAATCCAATAATCAGAAACATTTTCCAACTGATTTAAATAATTCCTTACTGATCAACTAGCATGTGTCTACATTCTGATTATGGAAATATAGCAGAATAGTGTTATGCTCGGCAAGAGGCTAAAACACCTGTTCCTTAGTTTCCTCATGTGTATAATAAAGGGACCATTTCTTCCTTCCAATGGCATTTTCTTGTACTCTTTCAACATATTATCTTTTTTTCCCTTCTTTATAATTGTTTGGATGTACATCTTCCTTCGATGATGTATGCTCCTCCTAAAGGGAAGAGAAGGGAATAAGTATTTATGTAGCTCATACTACATCAGGCACTATGGTAAGGACTTCTTACAAATATTGTATCATTTAACACTCACAACAACCCTGCATGGTAGGTATTATTATTATCCCCATTTCATAGTTGACTGAATTAAACAGAGGTGAAATGATTTGCCCAAGGTCACACAGCTAATAAATGTCTCTGGATGAACTTCAGTCTTCTTGACTCTAGGTTCAATGTTCTATCCACTATGTCAATATCTACCAAATCTAGTATTATAAGATCATAAACTTAGAGCTGAAAAGGAAATTAGAAGTGGTGTAGTACCAATTCCCTCTGTTTACAAAGAAGCTGATGGGTAGAGGAGTTATGTAATTTGTCTAAAGGAAGACAGATAGCAAGTGGTATTTGGGAATTGAACCCAGATCTTTATATATCTTTCCCTGAAAACCTTTACCTTTTCTGAACTTCCCCATTGCCTCCAGTCTCAAATAAAAAATCTTTCATAAATTAGGCCTTTCCTACTTCTCTAAAATGTTTCTCTTTACTCCTGTCCACATTGCTATTCACTCACACATGCATTTTTTCTGTTCAATAATCAATAATCCATTTCCAGATGTCATGTCATTTTGCTCCACATCCCCCATTACAGTAAAACTCTCTTTCTTCACCTCTACATACTGTATTCCCTGACTTCAGGGTTCAGCACAAGGCTCACCTCCAGCAAGAGACTTTTTCAGACTCTTCTAAATCCTAACCCCTCTCCCTCCTTCCCCTGCCTTTCCTCTGAGCTTAACTCCCAATTCTATTGTACAAATCTTACATGGACTGTTATTTGTATTTTGCCTCACTCATTAGAATATGAACCCCCTAAGGACAAGGACTGTGTTTACTCTTCCCCCCACTCCCCTCTGTCTCTTTCCATTCATTTATTTATTAGTTTATTGATATATTTTGGTGTCCTTGGCCTTTCTCTAAAGTTGGAGAAAGAACAAAGTTTGAAAAATTCATGGAAAGCTAGGCTCAAAGCCAGGATACTGGGTACTGACTAAATCCAAGGAAGAACTTCTTAGCTAGTGGTCAAAGTAAAGCGAACCGTCTAAAACCAAAGCAAAACAAAACAAAACAAATTTCACAAAACTCTGGCTCATGTGCAGGCACAGGAGATCAGAACAAAGCCATGGTTCAGAACCAGGGAGACAAGCCAGAATTAGCACATGCAATAACTACAAAGCTCAAAATAGTCAATAGATCAGAGATGGGGAAAAGAACCACCCCTACCAGGGCCCTTGCCTTTCTCTTTTGCTCCCTTCTCTGTCCCATCCTCTGCTTCTTTATTGTCCTGGAATATTGAATATAGCTGAGTAATTGAAAGAACACCACCATCTGGGGTACCCTGCCTCCATTCCATTCCTTTCAATGAAAGACTACTTAATTGCTTACAAATCTTGGATGAAAGTCCAGTCTTTCTAGTGAGATAGGGAGCCACCAGGTCTTACTATATCTGTCCTGTGACTGGCTCCTAAGGTATTTCTGACTTTAACTCCTTGATGGCAAAGACTTTCCTTAAAAACAGGAAAAGAACAAAAATTTAAAAAATAGGGAAAAAACCCTGTATTTTTTCCCAGTGTTTAGCACAAGGACTAGCTTATAAGCTTATAGAAGGCACTTAATAATTGTTTATTGACTGGCATTTGCCCTCATTCTATGTCACTGTCATCTGATTTACTTATAAAAATTGAGGACCTTGGAGCATTGTTGTCTACCCCTCTGCCACACCCTTTGAACTTTTGGACTTTTCCATATTCTTTCCAGTGGAAATAATAATTTAAAAAAGTATTATCTCTTCTAATTAGGGTATGACCTTTTTGAGAGATGGAACTGTCTTTATTTTTCTATTTCTAACCAAAGTCCTTAGCAGAATGCTTGGCAAACAGTAAGTGCTTAATAAATACTGTTTGAACTAATCATTTCTTCAGATAGGCAAGAATGAGTAGTGCATACATTTTTTGATCTCTTCAGTGTGTACTTCTTTAAAGGCGTACGTTGCAAACCCATAATAAATCAATCAACAAACACTTAGTAAGTGCCTACTATATTTCCAAACCATACTTCGTCTGCCATATTCTGTTCCATTTCCTCTTGTAAATCCTTCAAAGGCATCTATCTAATGTGTTTGGTTTTTGTTGTTTGCTATTGCTATATGATAGCCCATTTCTCCATTTTTGGGGGAGGGGGAGATCTTGTTTTTTTTTATGATATCTTTAGAAATAGTCTGTCAAAACAGTTTTCACAAAAGCTATGCACAAAAATTTTACAATTCACCTCCACAGCAAAGGCCAGGAAGTAATTGCAAAGCTATTTAAAAAATAACAACAACAACATATCAGAATTGTGAAGTTTAAGGCCAGTTGCTAAAAGCAAAAATAGCTAGCCTTGTAAACTTTAGTAGCTCTTTAAAGCATCACTACATTAGAGCAGTATACATATATATGTATACATTATATAAATGCATATATATATATAATGGTACAGTAATTGTTATAATTATTGCCCTAATTCATCAAGAAAAGTTGAAAATTAGGGTCAGTATGTTTTTTTAGGAAGGTAAAGAAGTATATAAATCTTTAAAAGCTTTCAATAAACCTGTTTAAATGTTTCAGCCTTTGAAGGAATAGGCTTCAATTACATAGAAAATTAAGTTTTGCAGAACATTTTATTTCCAAATTACAGCAGATAAAGGAGTACTCATTGCACCTTGCATGTTCTAGGAACAAATGAAGACAACTGAAAAGAATCTTTGACAATGTCTAGATTAAAGATTATTTGAGGGAATGATTGATTTAATTTTGAAGTAAAAAAAAAACCCTACTTTTAGAATTTAATAAAAAATCATGCACTGACTGAATGAAATCCATTTTCACTGTGAGCCAACCACAGTTGTACTCCAGATTTAGATAGGGGTGGGGAGGTGGGGAAACTCAGACACCCTGACACTTTTCCAAGAGCATTTTTAAGTGGCCTTTTGCAGAGAGCTGACAAGCCCCATGCAGAAGGTCTACAAGTCTGTGATCTTTCTCTCCTTTTCTTCTTTTCTTTCAATAAGGGGGTCATTTTCTGTATGACTGGGGTAAAATAAAAAGACAGTCACTGATTTCTCTCCTGCTCCCCTTACCATTCATGTTAAGGTCAACATCTCTTCACAGCCCACCTATCACCTCCAATTCAGTTGTTTCCAGTATTCATTATATCACTTCTGTAGAACAAATATCATCACCTTTCTGACTCTTTCTCTGATAATCCTACTGTTTCTCCAGGAAGAAATCCCAAGCTATTGAATGATGATTGGTTTAGTGAATAAATATTGAGAGAGAAAGACAGAGACAGAGAGAGAGAGAAGAGAGAGGAGAGAGAAAGGGTAAGGGAGAGGAGAGAGAGAGGGGAGAGAGAGAGAGAGAGAGAGAGAGAGAGAGAGAGAGAGAGAGAGAG
>NW_027185712.1:25156292-25178727 GCF_028583685.1 Petaurus breviceps papuanus
GAGAGAGAGAGAGAGAGAGAGAGAGAGAGAGAGAGAGAGAGAGAGAGAGAGAGAGAGAGAGAGAGAGAGAGAGCTTGCAACAACAACAAAATAAAAGGGGGAGGGAGGAGAAGGCAGTTTCTGAAGAATGTGAGAAAGAAAGATAAATAGGGCCGATACTTTGTTTCATTGTCAGTAGCACTCTGGGGTTATTTGAAGCACTTATTTATGCACTGTAAGCAGAACAATACTGTGGAAGAAATGATTAAATACCAGCTCTCCTAGCAATAGACATCTCATTGTGGCAGGCCCAGGCTCACCACTGGGTGGTTTTGATAAAGGCAATATGAGTTGATAACTGATACAGTTTGCCAGGGAGTCATCTGGGGCTGCTGACAGCTACTATGCTTTAATAAAATCATTAGAATGTAAATGTTTTTATTGCGAAATAAAGAGCCTCCAGCAAAGTTGACACTATCAGTGCTCCCTCCACTGAATGAAAGTGCCGATTAGCATTCAAATGATATAATGATAGGCTGGTTATCTTTATTAAAATTTTTCAAATCGAGTCTTCATTTTGCATGATTGAGTTTTAAACAAATGCAATATCCAGTCGACTGGCGAGCTGGCCTGAACACTCTTGAAATAATTAAAGTGGTCCTTTTATTTTTTTTTAAACATGTGTTTCATAAGCAATGAATTGGATTTGCTGTTTTAATATGACAATATCTAGTTAGCTTTGCATAAAAACAGGGATGTTCTAGCATAATTATTGAAAGTGTACAGCTTTTTAACATATGTTTCATAAAGCTGAATTCAATTTTCTGAAATGTGACAATGCCAGTCACTTGCTGAAGTGTAAAAAATCAAGAGATGGCTTGATTGTTTAGATCAGCTCTGGACTCCCTTCATCATTGATGGCAGGTCTCCTAACTTAAATGGGGCATTTACAAAGGAAATAAAGATGTTCCTTTTCCTCACATTTCTCAACTCACTCAGAACTCAAAACTCCCACCCACCCAACTCCTGATGACAAGACCAGACCCAAATCAGATTCCTGTTCATATATCATTGGGTACATTATTTAATCAAAAACTAACCAGCTGTTAAAAAGCTACAAGATTCAAAATAGCATTGTGTTTCATGGTGAAAGTAATCAGCCTTTCAGTTGGTGAACATACAAATGGCCCCTGGGTTCCCTTTTTCTTTCTAGTTGAAGTCCTCATCCCAAGACAGAGATCGCTAACCCTTTTCTTCTGTAACCATACCTATAAAATGCACTGTCGTACAGACACCAGTAAACATGCTCTATTGTTAGGAAGTATATCGTGGATGGGTCTTAGTTATAAAGAGATGAGGAAATCAATAAAATAAATGTTCCTTTAAAAAAATGTGTGCCTAGAATAACTGGGATATTGATTGCAAACTGAGACAGCTGCAGAACTGAGTTTCTCTTTCTTCTTTTTTTTTTTAAAGGACAAGAATATTTGGATAGATGCAAACTGTTGTTAACTGTTGTTCCATTTAAAAAGTAAAGAAGATAGGCCATGTTAGATGCCTGATTTGAGTCTACAAGTGCATTTTTTTTCCTGGAAGTTTGGGAGCATTTTGAACCAAGGAATGTGTTATCAATTGTTTGTGCCACATCAGCATACACCCTGTACTTTATGTTCATGTATTAAGCAATAAACTTTTGTGGGCCCCTATTAATTCTAGAAGCAGATAGAAACCCCACTGTTTAAAACCTACCTTTCTCCTCTTACTTTGATTTAATTTTTATTCAGTTAACATGTATTTATTCTCACTCTCTCCTGCAGGTTCACCTACCCTAAACTAAAGGAAAAAAAAAATACTTGTAATAACTATATGCGATTGAGTAAAATATTCCTGCATTTGCCTTGTTTAAGAATGTATACCTCAATCTACATCTTGAATCCATCCTGGGGAGCATGCTTCATTATCATTACCCTACATTTTCAGCCTTATTATACGTTTCTGCATGTCATACACTTTAAGGTTCAATCAGAATGTTTTTGCAATTCTTTATTAGGGACACATTTTCTCTTCCTTTGCCTGCATAGAATGTCCCACTTGCCTAGAGTACACTAGCCTTGGTCTCTGGGAATCCTTAATTTTCTTTAAGACTCAGTTTAAGTACTGCCACCATCTTCAAAATTAAACTTTACCTGATCTCCCAAGCTCCTAAGACTGTCCCTCAAAAAAAAAAAAACTTAGTGTATATTTTTTATATTGCCTATATGCATGTGATCTTGCCTAATATAATCTAAGCTTATGAATGGTACTGACTATTTTATTTTTGCTTTTATGTCCTTCTTGTCTCTGATTCCCACAATATCTATGTGTAATTTATGTTGATGTTGTTGACTGAATGATTGATATCTTATTTGTTACAGTTCAAACTATGATTCAGAAGACCATTATCATTCCCAACTAAGTAATGTCTTGCATAGAAGTGGGCAATCCCTTGAATGAAGTAGACTGCAATCTGTTCATGCTTTTGCCATCTTATATTTTCCATAAATCTCCAATCAATCAATTGGAGTATGCCTCTGGGTAATTAGCAAGTATTCTGTCTATTTGTCATCTCTTACTCTTGCTCCATGATTGGTAACTCATATAATTCTCATTTTGTACTTGGGTCAAATAGAAGTAATTGGTAAACATTAAAGAACTCTATAAGAGTTTGAGACCTGGGTGATTATAAAGCATGCTAAATATGACTGAGAGAACACAAGACAATAGTGTATGATCAATAGAAACAGAAGAAACTCTTTTTCCTTTCATTTTTTTTAATTGGGAAATGTTTGCATCTAACTGGTTTAGTATGATAGGACATTATTGATATAACTTTCTGCCCTGGAAACCAATTTTACCTTTTTTGAATTTTGTTCTTATATAGAGTTACATAAACATTGAAGATTCTTACTTGTACCATCAATCAATAATTCACTATGAAAGGTCTTGGGCATACAAAAATATAAATCAAACAGTATTTGACCGCAAGGAGTTTACTTTCTCTAAAAAGGACTTGCACTCTACATTCTATAGGATTATGTATATGTACAGCAGGTTGTCAAAAATATTCAATAATTGGGGCATATTTTTCCCTCTCAAGTAAGGGAATAAAGTGAGTAATATTTTGGATGGAACTTGTTTAAATTTTTTTAAAATTTATTAATATTTTCATGCCAGGTTATAAGGTTGATGGGGTTATCTCACATGTTTGAACAGCAACACCATCGATATGTCCTTAGGCCAAGCAGGTATATTGAGGCAATTCTATACAAATAGAATTGGTCTAGGAATTTGGCATCCCCTTTAGCCCAAATTTGAACCTTAAGCCATTTGCAAAGCAACTTAGTGACATGTCTCACAGAGTTAGAGAAAACAGAATACATCATTGCTGATGCTGCAAATCTCACAAATCAATAATATCTGACATTGATGGGCTACTTTCTAGTCAAAATGATCAAATAGGAATTATTAAAAGCTATTATATACAAATTAATTTCCAGGAGAGAAAAGACAAATATTGAAAATGTGATTTTTTTTCCCACAAGTAGCAATAAAAGGAACATGTAAGGGTTTCAGACCTGGAGACAGATTAGGCTTAGCTTTATATTGTGAGTATAACATAAAATAATTAATTTCTATAAATCTCAATTTTCTCTTCTATGTAGTGAGTGTAATAATATTTACCCTACATACATCTTACATTCTTTTGCTTTAATGAAATTGTATCTTGAAGGTTAATCATAAAGAAATGAGGTATTAAGAAAAGGGGGGGGGTGCGGCTGGGTGGCTCAGCGAGTAAGAGCATCGGCTCCAGTGTCGGGATGACCTGGATCAAATCCGGGCTCAGATACTCAGCACCACACTCATAAATAACTGGCTGTGTAACCTTGAGCAAGTTACTTAACCCCGATTGCTTAAAAAAAAAAAGAAAATAGAAAAGAGGGATAGCATGGTACCCATTTTGTCTTACTACCACTACCTAAAATAACTCCCTCCCTTTTTTGTTATACTCTCTCACTCTCACTCTCTTTCAAAAAAGCACTTTACCTATATTCCCTAATTTGATCCTCACAGAAACTTTGTGAGGTAGCAGCAACAGGTGTGATTTATCAGTTGAGAAACCAAGACCCAAAAAATGATCATTGAACCAAAGAAGTGTTCATTTGTTGTGGGGTTTTCTTGTCTTATCCATTCTTTGTTTCTTTCTTTTAGGGGTTTGGCTCTTTGGGAGAGTAAGGAATAAGACTTCATTAAGAAAAAGACAATTTTAAAAAGAATACTTTCACTCATGTAGGTTGCATAAAAATTGCATCATAGAAAATTAGACTTGAAATCTAGAAATTTATGTTCAAGATTTAATTTTACCTCTTTCTAGCTATGTAATTTTGAGAAAGTCATTCAAACTCCCTGGGTTTTTTGTTTGCTTTTGTTTTGTTTTTTGTTTTACCCACAAAAAATACTCTAATTGTCCAATACAGATTTCTTTTGAGTATCGGTTAGATAATGTCTATAAAGCACTTTGCAAATCTAAAGAGTGGTTATTAATTTGTGATTTCTTATTAGAGACATGATCCTGTCAGTTTTGGTGTTCTATTCACAATAAAAATTATAAAACATACAAAATCTTATCTTTCAGGATCTCTATTCAGGGTATGGTGGAAAAGCACTGGTTTTGGAGTCAAAATAAGCAGGCTCAGTCAATGTCTCTGTGTTGGAGATACCAAGACCAAAGGGAAACAGTCCTTACCTTCAAGGTACTTCCATTCTAACAAGGGAGACAATATGTATCTATATAAGTATAAGCAGTATATATACCAAGGAAGTACAAAAGAATTCAGTTACAAAACACTAGAATGTGGGAATTCAGAATCGGGGAGTCTCATGTTGAAGCAGGATTCCTCTGGTCCTCAGTTTCTTCATGTGTATAACAGGATTTGACTAAACCCACTCTGAGGGAAGGAATAAGCATGTATATAGCACCCACTATGTGCCAGGCACTGTGTTAATTGCTTTAAAATATTATCTCATTTTATCCTTGCAATAACCCTGGGACATAAGTGTGATTATTATCCCCATTTCATAGTTGAAGAAATCTGAGCTTAAGTGACTTGCCCCAAATCACATAAGTAGTATTTGAACTTAGGTCTTCCTGACATCAGATCCAGTCCTCTCTCCACTGCACCACCAACTAACAACCCCTGAGGTTCTTCTGGATCATCTTCTCTGGCCTCGTTTTTATATATGCTCCAAAGATAACTCCATCAGCCTGCTGGATACCATGTTCTGATGCTTTTTATTTATTATATATACCAGTGGATCATTTGAGGTATCCATCTATAATACCTAACTCTCACTATATGGTCTCCTCTCTTTTCCTTTTCCAGCCACACATGCCATTTATGAGAGCATCGTTCATATACTTTTCAATCAGCAGCTCTACTTGGCTTCAGCTATAAAACACAACATGTTCCACCAGGATAAGATAAAGAATAGAAATTGCGTGACCACACGTCTCAATTCACCTTCATCTGCCTCTACCCTCTGATTTCAGGGCTGGAGAGCAGAATATTATATCTATTTTAAAGCATTCCTTTATAAAAGGCTCACATCCTTACAAGCAATTCCATTTTCCATAAGAATCTTTGCTTGGGTTTCACCTCAAACCATGACCCCTAGTAGCTTCTGCTCTTCCACTCTCTCCCTCTGCACTTGCAACCCATTTTTTTTTCCAATTTCCTTTTGTGTATTGTCTTCTCCCAATTAGACTATAAGTGTTTCTTTAAGAAGAAACTATTACTTTTTCATATTTGTTTCCCCAATATATAGAATAGTGCCTAGAACATAGCATGTGATTAAAAATTATTTTAAATTAAGTTGTTGAACATAACTAATATTTGTCAATAGGGTACCTAGGTGGTACAATGGATGGAGTGCTGGGCCTGGGATATGGAAGACCTGAGTTCAAATGCAGCCTTAGACACTTACTAGGTGTATAACACTGCGTAAGTCACTTAAACCTGTTTGGCTCAGTTTCCTCATCTGTAAAATGATCTGGAGAAGGAAAGAATAAGCCAACTCTAGTATCTTTGCCAAGAAAACTCCAAATGTGGTTACAAAGAGTCAGAAAAGAGGCAGAGTCAAGATGACTAAAGACAGGGAATGGCCCGAGGTCTCCCCCCAAACTCCTTTAAAAAACTTTAAAAATAATTGTAAATTAATTCTAGATCAGTAGAATGCACAGAAAGGTGAAATGAAACACATTCTTAGTACAACTCAACTTGGAAGATTAGTAAGAAAGGTCTGTTACACCAGGGTGAGAAAGGAACACAGTCCAGCTCAGGCCACACAAGCACAGACCCAGGCCCTGGAAACCAGGAGCAAGCCTTGGGAGTTACTGAATCAGTGGTGGTTTCCTGAGCTTTTAGCTCATAGACAGTAAGAGTATTGAACAACTGGTCAGAAGGAAATTACAGGGGTCTCTTTGCTAACACTGAAGCAGGGTTCTGTTGCTTTGTCCATACTTGCATCTGGTTCACAGTCCTGGGTGGCAGTCCCGGGGTGAGAAGGAGCACTAACACAGGAGAACTTGAGGCCACAGTGGAGGGAAGAGCATCCTCACAGTTCCAGGGTAGAAAAGAGTGCTTATTATAGCACACAGTCCCTAGCACAGGCAGGAGAGAAAGAAACACCTCTCCTTAGATAATACCAGCTTGGAAGAACTGAAAACTTACAGCTTCCTAGAATTATTTCTGAAAATAGCTGCACAAAACCCCTGAATCAAGGAACAGTGCACCCTCCACCCTGGAAGCAGAGCCCTACTTTAATAAAGAGTTAAAAGTCAAGTAATAGGCTGGAAAAGTGAAAAAAACAACAGAAAAAAGTTCTGCCTAAAGAAAGTTGCTATGCTGACAAGGAAAAGCAAAACACACACTCAGAAGACAATAAAGCCAATGTTCCTTTATCCAAAGCCTCCTAGGAAAATATGAATTGGTCTCAGTCCATGGAAGAGCTCAAAAAAGGATTTTGAAGCTCAAGTAAGACTGGTTGAGAAAAAATTGCAAAGAGAAATGAGAGTGATGCAAGAAAATCGTGAAAAACAAATCAACATCTTGGTAAAGGAGACACACACACACACACACACACACACACACAAATACTGAAAAAAATAGCACCTTTAAAGAACAGAGTAGGCCAAATGGTAAGAGAAGACCAAAAAGTCAATGAGGAGGAAAATGCCTTAAAAAGAAGAATAGACCAAGTGTAAATGGAGGTCCAAAAGCTCACTGAAGATAATTAGAATTGAGAAATTAAGGAACAATAAAAAATATCAGAGAGATGAAAAAATAGAAGACAAGTAATCTGCAAAACAGATATAATAAATATAATTTTATACAGATAATTTTAAAAAATGTTGGACTACCTGAAAACTGGAACAAAAAAATGAGCCCAGACATCAACTTTCAAGGAATTATCAAGGAAAATTACTTTGATATTCTAGAAACAGAGGATAAAATAGAAATTGAAAGCATCTACTGTTAGCCTTTTGAAAGAGGTCCTAAAATGAAAACTGCTAGGAATACCATAGCCAAATTCCAGAGTTTACAGGTCAAGGAGAAAATATTACAAGCAGCCAGAAAGAAATAATTCAAGCATGGTGGAACTACAGGTCGGATACCATGAGATTTAGCAGATTCTACATTAAAGGGTCAGAGGGTTTGTAATATGATAATCTGGAGGTTCAAAGGATTGCAACAAAGAATCACCGGCCCAGAAAAACTGAGTATAATTCTTCAAGGGAAAAATGGATATACAATGAGATAGAAGACTTTCAAGCATTCTTGATAAAAATGCCAGAGCTGAATAGAAAAATTGGCTTTCAAATACAAGACTCAAGAGAAAATTAAAAGGCGAACAGGAAAGGGAAATTATAAGGAACTTAATATGGTTGATCCATTTATATTCCTACATGGGAAGATGATATTTGTAACTTAAAAGACATTTCTCTTTATTAGAGTAGTTAGAAGGAGTATATATGGACAGAGGGAATAGGTGTGAGTTCAATATGAAGGGATGATATCTAAATTAAACAGTGAGAGAGGAATGTACTGGGAGGAAGAGAAAGTAGAGGTAGAATAGAGTAAATTATCTTACATAAAAGAGGCAAGAAAATACTATTCCAGTGAAGGGGAAGAAGGAGAAGAAGCCAATCAGAATTAGCTTAAAGGAGGGAATAACATGCACACTTAGTTGGGTAGAGAAATCTATCTTAACCTACAGGAAAATAGGATGGGAAGGAGGTAAGAGAAGAAGGTAATGTTAGAAGGGAAGGCATATTGGGGAGGGAGGAGTCAAAAGTAAAACACTTTTGAGGAGGGACAGGGTGAAAGGAAACAGAATAGAATAAATAAATGGGGGGAGGGAATAGGATGGAGGGAATACAGTTAGCTCTAGTATGTGTGGAAAAACATTTTGAAACAAATTTCTCTGATAAAGGCTTCATTTCTCAAACATATAAGTCAAATTTAAATAAAAATAAATTCAATTCTGCAATTGATAAATGATCAAAAGTTATGAACAGTTTTCACATGGAGTAATCAAAGCTTTCTTTAATCAAATGAAAAATAATACTCTCACTATTGATTAGAGAAATGCAAATTAAAACATTTCTGAGGTACTACCTTATATCTACTGGATTGGTTAATAGGACAGAAAAGGAAAATGATCAATGTTTGAGGGGGTTGTGGGGAAAAAAATGGGACATAAATGCACTGTTGGTGGAGTTGTGAATTGATTCAACTATTCTGTAGAGCAATTTGGAACAATGCCCAAAGGACTATAAAACTATGCAGTACCACTACTAGGTCTATATCCCAAAAAAGATTAAAAAAAATAAAAGTAAAAGGACCTATATGTGCAAAAAAATATTTGTAGCCATTCTTTTCAGGGGGCAAAGAATTATAAATGGAGGAGATGCTCATCAATTGGGGGATGGCTGAACAATATATGGTATGTGATTTTGATGGAATGCTATTCTACTATAAGAAATGATGAGCAAGGTGCTCACAGAAACACCTGGAAAGACTTACATGAGCTGATGCAAAGTGAAATGTACTATGTACAAAGTAATAGCCATATTCTAAGATGATCAATTGTGAATGCCTTATCATTCTCAAAAATACGATGATCAAAGAAAATGCTATCCACACCCAGAGAAAGAGCTGATGGTGTCTGAATACAGATTGAAGCAAAACTTTTTTTATATACTTTATTTTTCTTAAGGTTGTTTTTCCCCTGTGTTTTACTTCACAACATGACTATCATGGAAATGTTTTACATGACTATAAATGTATAACTTATATAAAGTTGCTTACCTTCTCAATGTGGGAAGAGGAAGAAAGAGAATTAGATTTTAAAATAAGTGTTAAAATTGTTTTTACATGTAATTGGGGAAAAATAAAATACTTAATAAAAGCTATGAAAACAAACAAACAAAGAGACAGAAATTACTGAAAAGACTGAAAAATATTTGGTAATATTCTATAGCTTCTCCATAGACACCATTTATCTTCCCATTGGCCTGGGATCACTAGCAAATTCAATTCTTCAAGATTCGCAAATGTAATATCTCTTTAACCTTTGCATCAAGTAGCTTCTTGGAATCATTACTTTTTTTAAACCGCCTTAAAAAAAATTTCTGAATTTCAACCTACCTTAATTTCCTTTAGTTCAAATGGGAATCTGACTCAATATTTATTTGCAATGTCTATACTGCCAGGCTAAATCAATTGGTTCTTTATCCAAGTGCATGATCTATACACTATGCATTTTTTTCATTCACTTGGTTTAAACTATTAAAATTGCTAGGCCAGTCTCTTTAGAGTGATCATATATCTCATTAAAGAGTTCCAATAATATCATGGAACTCCACACAATCATAATCAGTAACAATAATAAGAGTAGATCATGCATGTGCATGTATGTGTTTGTGGGTGGGTGGATATAGTAGTTTTCCTTAACTCTACACTAAGTAGAGAGGGTCTAGACTTCTCATTGACTATATCTATCAGATATATGAACTGGTTGTTAACAAGGCCTAAACATTTCTATTGAAACAATAAAAAGCATTAAAATAAGTGCAAACAACCTAGTTTTTCTGCTTCAAACTACTGGATGGAATTGAATGATGCTACAAAAGAAGTATGTTGAGATTAGCTGAAGAGACACAGTTATGCCCTGTGGACATTTTTAAAAGAGTTAGCTTTTTTGTCTTGTTCCTATGTCTGTCCAGCAAAACAGAGAGAAGAGTTCTAGCCAACCTTTTGAAAAAACATTACTTGGGGGTAGGAGAGCAGGGAAGAGAACTTTTGTCCTCACTTCCTACTCCCCAGAGAGGATGACTGCTGACTCTGAAAGGCTGGAAAATGTTGAACTTTTATGTATGTTTTAGCAAGATTCCTAGGATAGCTGGCAGCACTATCTGCATTATAAGTCAATGATAAACCACATATATTGAGGAAGGCCTGTTCAAGAATTATGAAAGTAACCTGCCATGAAGCTTACCATGTCTAAAGGGGACTTTATGAGGGCTCCACAAAGGGCAGAAAAGAGATTATGGAAAAAACAACTTGTAGAACATGTGTTATATTCTTTGCTACATATACCATAAAATTGAGACTATTTTCCCTTAGATCCTGGTTGCCCTTGTGTGAGAACATGTTACCTGTTTTGGTATATCAATCATTCTATACTAAACAGAATCAGCTATTCTTTTTTTTTTTTTAAGAAATTGGGGTTAAGTAACTTGCTCAAGGTTATACGGCCGGTTATTTATGGGTGTGGTGCTAAGTATCTGAGCCCAGATTTGATCTCCAGGTCATCCCAACACTGGAGCTGGTGCTCTTATTCACTGAGCCACCTGGCTGCCCCTAAGCAATTGGGGTTAAGTAACTTGCTCAAGGTTACATGGCCAGATGTTTCTGGATGGGTGCTAAGTGTCTGAGCCCAGATTTGATCCCCATGTCATCCCGACACTGGGGCCGGTGCTCTTACTCACTGTGCTACCTGGCCGCCCCTGATTCAGCTATTCTATACTAAATAGAAGTAGGTTTGACTGGTTAATGGATATCCATTGATAAGCAATAGGAAAAGTATATTATTAGGGACATATGTAGTATAGTATTAGAATACCTACCACCACAACCACACACCTGTGCACTTCAGGGTTAATCTTAGAGCACTGAAGGAAGAGAAAACGTAGTTCTGATATCTCCATCTACTAATCTGAGTGAGTTTAAGAGTAAAAAAAAAAAAGTGCAAAAAAAAGTGGAAATAAATATATATCATAGACCATTTGGTGGCTTTACATTTCTGGTTTGACCAAATCAGGCTACAAGTTCAATATAAATATGATTTGTCTACACTTTTCCCCCTTCTCTTTTCTCTATCTCTATGCCTACTTTATATTTCCCATATTGCTAATGACAAAGCCAGTAAAATGAATTGTTAAAACTTGCGTCTGTCAATAAAGGGTTGGAGATTGTGTAATTTTTTTTTTCTGAACCATTAATTTGTTCTAGAAAAGATGACAAATATATACTTTATAACAGGAGCTATTCTGAGAAGAGCTAAGTCTATCAAAGTCAGTCATCACACAATGTGGTTGCTACTGTGCACAATGTTCTCCTGGTTCTGCTCATTTCACTTACCATCAGTTCGTTCAAGTATTTCCAGTTTTTTTCTAAAATCCACCTGGTCATCATTTCTTTCTGTCTTTCTTTTTTTGGAGGGGGGAAGGCTGGGCAATTGAGGTTAAGTGACTTGCCCAAGGTCACACAGCTAGTTAAGTTTCAAGTGTCTGAGGCCAGATTTGAACTCTGGTAGCTTCTCCTGACTCCAGGGTTGGTGCTCTATTCACTGCACCACCTAAGTGCTCCCTCATCCTTTCTTATAGCATAATGATATTCCATTACATTAATGTACCACAACTTGTTTGGCCATTCCCCAGTTGATGGGCATCCTCTCAATTTCCAGTTCTTGACCACCAAAATAAGAGCTGCTACAAATATTTTTATACTTTTGGGTCCTGCTCCTATCTGTATGTTTGTTTTGAGAAATAGTCCTAGAAGTGATATTACTGGGTCAAAGGGTATGCACAGATTTATGATCCTCTGGGAAAAGTTCCAAATTGCTCTCCATAATCGTTGGATCGATTAGTGTTCCAATTTTCCCACATCTTCTCTAGCATTTATAATTTTCCTGTTTTGTCACATTAGCCAATGTGATAAGTATGATGTGGAACCTCAGAATTGTTTTAATATGCATTTCTCTCATCATTAGTGATTAAGAGGATTTTTTCATATGACTATAGGTAGCTTTCATTTCTCCCTCTGAAAACTGCTGGTTCATTTATTCTGGCCATTTATCAATTGAAGAATAACTTGTTTTCTTATACATTTGACTCAATTCTCTATATATTTTAGAAATGAGACCTTTATCAGAGACACTAGTTGTAAAAAATTCTATCCCAATGTTCTGTTTTCCTCCTAATGTTGGTTACATTGGTTTTGTTTGTGCAAAAAATTTTCAAATTGATCCAATAAAAATTATCCATTTTGCATTCCATAAAGTTTTTTCTCTCTTCTTTGGTCATAAATTTCTCTGTTCTCTATAAAACTGACAGGTAAACTATTCCTTGCTCTCACAATTTGCTTATAGTATAGGACTTTTATATTTAAATCATATGCCCATTTGGACTTTATTTTGGTATATACAGTGTAAGATGTTGGTCTATGGCCAGTTTATGCCATACTATTTTCCAGTTTTCCTGGCAGTTTTAGTTAAAGAGTGAGTTCTTATCTTACAAATTGGGGTCTTTGGGTTTATCAAATAGTAGATTATTATAGTCATTGACTACTGTGTATTGTGTACTTTACCTATTCCACTCCTTCACCTCTCTATCTCTAAGCCAGTATGAAGTAGTTTTGATGACTGTTGCTTTATAATACAATTTAATATCCGGTATGGTGTAATGTAAATGGGAATTTGAAGATCTTCCCTTCCCCTTAATACACTGGGGGGGGCGTGTGGAGTTTGAAGACCTCCTCTGCTTTGAAAGTAAACTCTTCCCCCCAGTAGGCTGAATATAATCACATGGAGCCTGTGGTGGGAAGAGTTTGCTGAAGACAAGCAGAGCCCATAGGAAGCTGGTTGACAGCTAGCCAGACTGGAGGAAGAGGATGCTTATTAAGGAGATAGAGAGGTTTGTGAGTAAATATTGATCTTTTACTGGTTTGTGGGAAGGCTGAAGGATGCTGTGGCTCTCAGCATTTTCATGGCTTCTGAATATCTTTGGTACTATGATAGAATGGCTTACTGGTTTGGGGATTCAGTTTTCTGTTGTCTAAATAAATGCTTCAATTCTGTTTTCTACCTTACAATCTGGTATACTTTGTGATCAAATATCATGTGATACTTATAGTCACAGTCTTTGTCATGATTGTGGGCTCTGTAAATATTGCATTGGCACTACATATGGCTAGGCCACCTTCCCTAGAATTTGGATTTATTAATTACCTTGATATTCTGGACCTTTTGTTCTTCCAGATGAATTTTGATATTATTTTCTTATAGCTTTATGAAATATTTTTGGTATTTTGATCAGTATGGTACTAAATAAGAAAATTATTTTTGGTAGATTTGTTGTTTTTATTATGTTAGCTTGACCTACCCATAAGCAGCTGATGTTTTTTCCAATTATTTAGATATGACTTGATCTGTGAAACGAGTGTTTTGTAATTGTTTTCACATTGTTCCTTTGTTTGTTTGGGTAAGTAGACTACCAAATATTTTCTAATGTTTATAGTAATTTTAAGTGAAATTTCCTTTTCTATCTCTTCTGTTGGGTTTTGTTAGTAATATATAGAAATGCCAATGATTTATGTGGGTTAATTTTATATCCTGCCAATTTAATTGATTCTCTTGGATTCTCTAAATATATCATTATATCATCTGCAAAGAATGATAGCTTGGTTTCTTCTTTGCCTTTTCTAATTCCTTCAATTTCTTTTTCTTCTCATTGCTAAAGCTAAGATTTCTAGGAACATATTGAATAAGAATGGTGATAATGAATATCCTTGTTTCACACACGATCTTACTGTAAATGCATCTAGCTTATCCCCTTTACATATAATGTTTGCTGATGGTTTTAGGTAGAGGCTACTTATCATTTTAAGGAAGCACTACATTTATTCCTATGCTCTTCGGTGTTTTCAATGGGAATGGGTGTTGTATTTTGCCAAACTTTATTTTCTGCATCTAATGAGATAACCATATGTTTCTGTTAGGTTTTTTTTGTTTGCTTATATGATCAATTATGCTGATAATTTTCCTAATAATGAATGAACTCTGTCTGCATTCCTGGTATAAACCCTACCTGATCACTGTGTATTATTCTTATAAAATAAGTTGCTACAATCTTTTTGTTAATAATTTATTTTTTTTTTGCATTTATATGCGTTTGGGAAATTGGTCTTCCCAGTTTAGGTATCAGTACCACATTTGTATCATAAAAATAATTTGATAGGACTCCTTCTTTGTCTATTTCCCCAAATAGTCTATATAGTATTGGAATTAACTGATTTTTAAATTTTTGATAAAATTCACTTGAAAATCCATCTGGCTCTGGAGATTTTTTCCTTGAGAGTTCATTGATGGCTTGTTCAATTTCTTTTCCTGACATGAGGTTATTTAAATATTTTACTTGCTATTATGCTAATTTGGGCAATTTATATTTTTTATAAATATTCATCTTTTTCACTAAGATTTTCAATTTAATTAGAATATAGTTATGCAAAAGAGTTTCTAATTATTGTTTTAATTTCCTATTCCTTGGTGGTGAATTCAAACTTTTCTTTTTTTAATATTGGTAATTTGTTTTTCTTCTTTCTTTTTTAAAATCAAATTAACTAAAGTTTTATCTATTTTATGTTATCCCCCCATAAAACCAGCTCTTAAGTTTATTTATTCATTCAAAGGCATTCTTTTTTTAGTTTGTTGTTGTTTTTGTTTAATTTGTTTATTTTTAGTTTTCAACATTAATTTCCACAAGATTTTGAGATATAATTTTTCTCCCCATCCCTCCCCTACCCCTACCCCAAAATAGTGATTCTACTGAATACCTCTTTCCCAAATATGTTCTCTCCTATATCCTCCCTCATACCCCCTCTGACTTTCTAGCAGGACAAGATGGACCTCTATATCCCAGTGCTTGCTCATCTTATTTCCCAGTTGCATGTAAAAAAAGAATATATATATATATATATTATAATTTTGATTTCCAGATTCTTTCTCATCTTCCCTCATCATCCACTCCAACTGGGAGGAAAAGCAATTCAATATAGATTGTACATGTGTAGCTATGCAAAACATTTCCATGGTAGACAAATTGTGAAAGAATGACGATATTTCCTTCTATTCTATCCCACCCACCACTTATTCTATTTTCTACTTTGACTCTGTCCATTTTCAAAAGTGTGCACATCTAATTTCCCTCCTCCCAATCTGCCTTCCCTTCTATCATACCCCCTCTTATCCCTTTACCCCCTACTTTCATAGGGTAAGATACCCAAATTAGTGTGAATGTTATTCCCTCCTTTAGCCAAATTCAATAAGAGTAAGTTTGACCCATACCCTTTTTCCTTCCAGTTCTTTCCCTCCATTGTAGCAGTTTTCTCTTGCCTCTTTTATTTCAGGTTATTTACCCTATTCTATCTTTCCCTATCTCTTCTCATTATATTCCTTTCTCACCTCTTAATTTTATTTTTTAGATATCATCCTATCCTCTTCAAATGATCCTGTGCCCTCTGTCTATGTATACATGCATACATACATACACAAACTCACATATGTATTTATATGCATGTATACCCTCCTATATAAATGTATATATGTATGTATATATATATTATATTCCCATTAGCTATCCTCATACTGAGAGAAGTTTCATGAGTTACAATTATCATTTCACCATGTAGGAATATAAATAGTTCAATTTTAATCATTTCCTTATTATTTCTTTTCCCTGTTTACCTTCTCATGCTTCTCTTGCTTCCTGTATTTGAAAGTCAAATTTTCTATTCAACTCTGGTTTTTTTCATTTACAATTCTTGAAAGTCCTCTATTTCATTGAATGACCATATATACCCCTGAACATTATACTCAGTTTTGCTGGGTAGGTGATTCTTGTTTTTTTTGTTTGTTTGTTTGTTTGTTTTTTATCAATTGGGGTTAAATAATTTGCTCAAGGTTACATAGCCAGGTGTTTCTGGGTGTGGTGCTAAGTATCTGAGCCCAGATTTGATCCCCAGGTCATCCCAACACTGGAGCCAGTGCTGTTACTCGCTGAGCCACCTGGCCACCCCTAAGCAATTGGGGTTAAGTAACTTGTTCAAGGTTACACGGTCAGGTGTTTCCGGGTAGGTGCTAAGTTTTGGAGCCTGGATTTGATCCCCAGGTCATCCCAGCACTGGAGCCGGTACTCTTACTTGCTGTGTTACCTGGCTTCCCCTGATTTTTGCTTTTAATCCTAGCTCCTTTGACATCTGGAATATCATATTCCAAGTCCTTCTATCCCTTAATGTAGAAGATGCTAGATGTTATGTTGCCCTGCATGTATTTCCACAATGCTCAAATTGTTTCTTCCTGACTGCTTGTAATATTTTCTCCTTGACCTGGGAACTCTGTAATTTGTCTATGATATTCCTAGAAGCTTTCTTTTTGGGAATTTTTTCAAGAGGTGGTCAGTGGATTCTTTCAATTTCTATTTTGCTCCCTGGTGCTAAAATATCAGAAAAATTTTCCTTGAGAATTTCTTGAAGGTTGTTCTTTTGATCATGGCTTTCAGGTAGACCAATAATTTTTCAATTATCTCCACGGGATCTATTTTCCAGGTCAGTGCCTTTTCTAATGAGATATTTCACATTGCCTTCTATTTTTTCATTTGTTTGGATCTGTTTTATAGTATCTTGGTTTCTCATTAAGCCATTAGATTCCATTTGCTCCAATCTGATTCTGAAGTAATTATTCTCTTCAGTAAGTTTTTTAAATTCCTTTTCCATCTGGCAAATTAAGCTTTTTAAGGAATTATTCTCCTCGTTCACTTTTTGGGCCTCTTTTGTCATTTGAATTAGTCTATTTTTACAGTATTGTTTTCTTCAGTCAGGTTGTTGACTCTCTATTCATGATTTTCTTGCTTAATTATAATTTCTCTTCCCAGTTTTTCCTCCACTTCTCTTACTTGATTTTCAAAATCATACTTGAGCTCCTCTTTGTCTTGTAACCGTAATGCCAAGCACAGAAGTAGTTCACACCTTGTTTCAGCTATTGAATTAACACCTTTTTTCAGATCAAGTGTCTTTTGAGCCTTGTATCAAGTCTGTAAAGAAACAGAACATGTGAATTGAAGAACTTGTGAACCCTAGAACCTGTGAACTCCTCTGGAGAAATAATTAACCATATATAAGAAAAGCCCCATGGCTTGAGACAAGAAAAGGGAAAAGAGGACTCTTGCGGTGGCAGAGTCAAGAAGGAGAAACTTTTTCATATCCTGGCACTCTGTTTGTCTGTTCTGTTTGTGTTGATATTTGTTTGTGATACTCTGTACAGAAGCCCTGGGACCATACTGGAAGCCCTGGAAGAGGATTTTCTGGTTTTATGTTTACCAGCATCCTGGAGAAGGGTTTTGGAGGTCCTGGGAATTTACTGATGATTTGTGCTGACCTCTTGGACCTTATTTGTGATTCAGTGTTGATTTCTATGTTGATTCTCAGGTTGAATTCTCAGTCCTTGTTGGTGGGTCTGAGTTGATTTCACAGGGATACAGTTAATTGGTGATAGTGTTGGCAATGTATATGCATATTATTGTGACTCTGTTATGCTTTGTCTTCCCAGAAACAGGAACTGTGAAGGACTTGAGATGGGCTGGACGCTGTGAGCTTCAATATGGAAGGGGAGGTGGACAAAGAATTGGGCAAGGAGCTGGAGAAGGACCTGGGAGCTGCCTGCCTTTGAACCCAGGTGACAGATGGAGCTGGGACCATGGGAAAAGGAACCATGGAAGGTGATAGCCAGCCTTGAGTAAAGCTGAAAGAAGACTTTACTTGGATACTGTGTTCTGAGTGAGAAGAATATGATTTACTTGTGACTGAGGGGTGGATGACCTGTGTATTCTCCACTACCCTTTAAAAGATTACTGAGAAGTGACTGATGATTGAATAGTGACTGATGACTGAACTGTGACTGATTTTTAACTTAGTGTGCTCCATGGGTGGAGGACTTTGATCTTTTGCTCTTTATGTTTGAATGATTGAGTTACTAAGTGATCATTTGACTAAATGACTGTACTTTGTTCAAAACTATGTGACCACTTAGGTGAAAACTATGTGGTCATTTTAGTGATAAGTTGTTGAGTTATTATGTTATTATGAATGCTTTATTTTGATTTTCTGGGATAAGTTGTACCATTGTGAATACTGTACCTTGATTTTCCATGAATGTTTTGCTCTGATTTGTTATTGAATAAATAGAGAAATGACTATACTATGTAATCAGAATCTTGAAAGCTGTTCATAACAGCAGTCATCTGGAAAACTTCTCATTCATGGCTTTACAGTAACCAGTTCATATTTTCTTGGAAACTTTTGATGTCAGAGTTCTTACTTCATTGCCTTCCTCCCCTTTCATGCTTTGATTTATTTGTCCCCCAAAAAAGGATTCTATGGTCTGTTTGTGCTTCCTCTGCTTCATCATATTGCCAGTTAATTACTTGACTTTTGAGCTCTTTGCCATGGTAGAACTCTACTTCCAGAGAGGAGAGCTTTGTCCCAAATTCCTAGGGTTTTTGAAAATGTTGTTAGAGGTCTGAGGAGAATGCCCTTTCTACAGACACCACACTGGCAATTTCTTACCCCATTTCTTACCCCAGGACTACCACCCAAGAAAGCAACCCAGATCAAAGTGGGTCAAAGCAAGAATGATTACCCTCTGAATGGTTGCTTGGTCCTCCTATGATCTGTAGGACAGGAGCTCCTAAGGCAGCCAGTGGGCTGATGCTGCACATACCCTGCCTCCACCACCTCTCCCCCCAGGGGCAAAGGCCAAACCATGCCCTTCCTTTCCAAGAGAGTTCCTGACTGACATTAATCTTTCTAAAAGGTATTCCTGTAAGCATTCAGAGATATAAAACTTCTCCTAAGAACCACTTTCTCAGCATCCCATAAGGTTTGATATATTGTGCCATTATTGTCATTCTCTTGGATGAAGTTATTGATAGTTTCTAGGATTTGTTGTTTAACCCATTCATTCTTTAGGACTAGGTTATTTGGTTTCCAAGTAATTTTTAGACTATCTTTCCATGACCATTTTTTCCATAAAGTTTTTATTGCATAATGATCTGAAAAGGATGCATTTATTATTTCTACTATTCTATGTTGGGGTGTGAGTTTTTTTATGCCCTAGGATGTGCTCAATTTTTGTGTAGGTGCCATGTACCACAGAGGAAAATGTATATTTCTTTTTATTCACATTCAATTTTCATCAGAGGTCTACAATATACCTTTTCAAAAATTGTATTCATCTCCTTAATTCTTTCTTGTTTATTTTGTGGTTATATTTATCTAGTTCAGAGAGGGGAAAATTGAGGTCTGTCACTAGTATAGATTTGCAGTCTATTTATTACTGTAGGTCCTTTAACTTCTCCAAAAATTTCATGCTATACCGTTTGGTGCACATATATTTAGTAATAATATTACTTCATTTGTCAATCATGCCATTTAGCAGGATATAGTTTCCTTCATTATCTCTTTTAATTAGATCTAGTTTTACTTTTTCTTTGTCTGAGATTAGTATTATTAGTCTTCATTTTTTTTCCACTTCAGCTGAAGCATAATATATTCTGCTCCTGCTTTTTACCTTTTCCATGTTTGTATCTCCCTATTTCAAATGTGTTTCTTGTAGACAGAATATTGTAGGGTTATAGTTTTTAATCCATTCTTCTATCTGCTTCTGTTTTATGAGAGTGTTCAACTCATTCATATTCACAATTATGATTATTATCTGTGTCTTTCTCTCTATCCTATTTCCCCCTCCCATTTATGCTTTAATTTTCTCCTTCTCCCTATCCCTCCTCACTAGAGTTTTTCTTCTGGTCACCACCTCCCTCAATCTTTTCTCCTTTTTATAAGCCCTCTCCCTTCTCTTTCCCTTTTTCCTTACTACTTTTTCCCTCCCTTTTGACCACTCCTCCTTTTTCTTTCATCTTCCCCCTCCTACTGCCTAAAAAGTTAGATTTCTATACCTAACTTATTATGTTATTAAAACTCATTGAAACAAATCCGATGAGAGTAAAGTTCAAACAATCCTCATATCCTTCCCTTCTTTCCCTCTACTGAAATATGATTTTGTGCCTCTTCATGTGATGTAATTTACCCTTTTCTGACTCCTCCTTTCTTCCTCTCTCATTGCCATCTATTTTCACCCCTTAATTAGTTTTTTTAATAATCAAATCAGTTAATTTATACCCACACCCTTTGCCTATGTATATCCCTTTAAATGTCATAATAAAGATACAATTGTCAAGATTTACAAATATCATTTTTCCAGGTATGGATGTAAACAATTTGCCCTTATCAAAAACCATTCTTTTTCCTTTACTGTTTACCTTTTTATGACTCCCTTGAGTCTTGTATTTGAAGATTAAATTTTGCATTTAACTCTGGTCTTTTCATCAGGAAGATCTGGAAATTCAATATTTCACTGAATGTACATCTCCTTTACTGAAAGATTATGCTCAGTTTTGCTGGGTAGTTGATCCTTGGTTGTAATCCAAGCTCTTTTGCCTTATGGAATATTCTATTCTGACCCCCTCTGATCTTTTACTGTTTCTTTCTGGTTGCTTGCAGCATTTTCTCTTTGACCTGATAATTCTTGAACCTTGCTATAGTATTTCTTGGCATTTTCAATTTGGGATCTCTCTCAGGTGGCAATCTGTGGATTCTTCTGATGACTATTTTGCATTCTGGTTCTAGGATCTCAGGGTAGTCTTCCTTGATGATTTCTTGGAAAATTCTGTTCAGGCTCCTTTTTCATCTTGGCTTTCTCTCCTGGATCTATTTTCCAGGTAATCTCTGTCAAATGAGATATTTTTTGTTTTCTTCTATTTTTTTCATTCTTATATTTTGTTTGACTGATTCTTAATGTCTCATAAAGGCATTAGCTTCTACTTACACAATTCTAATTTTAAACAAATTGTTTTCTTCAGTTAGTTTTTGTATTTCCTTTTCCATTTAACTAAATCTTCTTTCTAAAGAGTTGTTTTCTTTAGTGTGCTTTTTTTCATTTTGTCAATTGCATTTTTAAAGGAATTTCATTTTCAATTTTTCTTTTAACTCTAATTTGACTTTTAAAATCTCTCTTGAGCTCTTCCAAGAAGACTTTTTTTTGGTCTTGAGATCAGTTCATATTCTCCTTTAAGGTTTCAGATGTTGGTATAGTGATAATGCTATCCTCTTCTGATGTTATGTCTTCATCTTCCCTGTCCCAGTAGTAAGAATCTATGGTCTTCGTTTTACTCTGTTGTTTTTTTGCTCATGATGTTTGCCTTTTACCTGCTTTTGAAAATTTATCACTGCTTCTGGGCCACTGTCCTACAATTCACGTGCATGGGACTTGTTATTGGTTTATGTGCTGGGGCTTCAGGTTCTGGCAGCTGGAGGCTATAGAGGCTGCAGCTTACCTGGTGCTGAGTTGGAGCTTTTGGTGGTGGCTACTGTGTACTGATGTCAGGTATGATTTTATTGCATTTCTCTGGGTTAAACCAAAGCTTGTGTGGTGAGGTGTGTGGGTGTGGATGGTCTGGCCCCCGAAGGTCACCTCCTTGATGGGGTCTGCAATAAAGCATGGTGGGCTCAGCCACTCTTGGACACTCATCCTCTGTCCAAGGGTGTTTCTCCATGCTGGTGTCTGCTGGTTCCCCTATCTGTGCAAAGGTATACAAGGAAGGGGTGAGGGAGGTTTCTTGTATTGGCATTTGCCTGCTCCACCACCCTGGGTCTGAGGATCTCTAGCTGGTTTACTGAGATACAGCTTGCTTCTGTCTGAACAGCATGTGTTCCATTCTATAGTGGCCCCCTTTAGCCACAGCAAGAGGGACTGTTTCCTTTAATCCCCCTAGCTTTACGAATTAAAAAAAACAAAACAAAACAAAAAACTGCTGCACCCTGTCTTTTTGCTTACTCCACTGTTCCAGGATTTTTCCTGGGATGCCATTTTCTGGACTTTTCCAGGTCAGTAAGGGAGAGTGAGAGTGATTAACTACTTACTCTGCCATCTTGACTCCCAGAAATCCATCATTTTCCAGGGTACATTT